>NC_090940.1:436660214-436963245 GCF_040938575.1 Ambystoma mexicanum
TGGTGTATGCAGATGTTGTGTGTGGCTAGGAGGGCTCCCCGTGACTCCATGTATAGATTGGGGATCACTGGGCAGAGGATGGAACACTGGGGACTGCGCAGGTGGCGGGTAGCATTGGCTAACTAGAGGAGTACATCTAAACAAACTGCTGCCGATTGACAAGCAAGGACTTGAACAAACCAGCATAGCTGATCCCCATGCGCCAATGTAGGGTGTCCGTAAGCGCCTAGTGATCTACTGTGTCGAAAGGGGTTGAGAGGTCAAGTACACCAGGAGGCAGGGGTAGTCGTCACCAAGGATGTTGAGGGCGTCGTCGACCACCTGTATGGTCGCTGTCTCCTTGCTACATCTGGGTATGAACCTAGATTGGTAGGTTTGGAGGAGATTGTTGGTGTCAATGTGTTGCTGCAGTTGTGCAGCTCCCGCTTTCTCGATGATCTTACCTAGAAAGGGAAGATGTGTGATGGAACGATAGTTACCTAGATTGTTGGAATCCACAGTGGGTTTATTTAGTAGATGGAGGATTTGTCCTGTTTTTAGGGTTGATGGGAACGTGCCTTGAGTTAGGGAGCTGTTGATGATCTACAGGTAGGGAAGGAGAGCTTCTGCATGGAGGGTCTTGGGGATGGATGCTGGGATGATGCAGTCTGTATACAATGTTGCTTAGAGGGTGGTCAGAGTTTCTACCAGGTCCTCTGCCGACAGGTGTCTTGAATGTTGTCCAGCGTGTGGGGTGATTTCACGATGAGGGATGTGAGATGGGTCTGTTGATGCAGAGCCGGTGTCTATGTGCTGGCGAATCATGCTGATTTTATCTATGAAGAAGGTATTGAAGGGGTGGATTTTTCGATAGAGTGTGGTATGGCAGGGTCATGTAGCGGGTTGACGCAGTGCTGACTTCTTTGAAGAGGGCTCTGCTTTTGTCAGTTTCTGCTATGGTGATCTGATAGTAGGGAGCCTTGGCTGTGTTGATGAGTTGTCTGCAGGCTGCTCAGATATACTTGAGGAACGCCAGGTTCGACGCAGTCCTGGAGTGCTGCTAGGTTTTCTCTTGTTTCTGATGACTCTTGAGGTTGAGTCCTTGAGTGTACCAGGGTGCTGATGGTTTCGGTTTGCAGGTGCGTTGTTTTAGAGGCGTGTGTCAGTCGATGGAGGCTGAAAGGGTGGTGTAGAGTGCTTCAAGTAGAGAGTTGCAGTTCTGTTGGGGGTGTGCAGTCCATGTAAGGGGGAGGTTGGCGAGGTCTCACATGAGGGCTTCCACCGGGAAGTTCTTGAAGGACCTGATGGTTTGTCTGATGGGTTTCTGCTGGGAGTGCTTGACTGGGATGATGTGCGGGATGTTGAAAGGCATGGCTATGTAGTCAGACCAGTCAAGCGGGAGAGGAGATCTGTAGTGGAGGGAAGACAGTGCAGTGGTGATTAGGTCGAGGACGTTACCTTACTCGTGTGTTGGGTCTTTCGTGTGCTGTGTGAGGCTGAGAGTGTCATGCCTTTTTCAGTCAGCTCTGGTAGTTGGAAGCCTGTCAAGGGACCTCAGAAAGCAGAGCCAGGTGTCTGAGCTTCCAGAACAATGAGTCAAAGGGCCTGCAAATCACGTCCACTAAAGGTCAAAGCAGGATACATGGCTACCTAGTCCATGACAAAAAAGTGCACACTTGTAGATAATAATCCACCCTGACCCAGGAAACTACTCAGATGTGGAGGTTTGTGAAGACAATTCAGCTCCCAGCCACCAGTTCAGAGACGGCCACAGATGCCCATCACAAGCTCATGCCCACCCTGATCAGGACCGGGTCACCCATGATCAGCGCCCAGCCACCTGTGATCAACT
This sequence comes from Ambystoma mexicanum, assembly GCF_040938575.1. Classification (NCBI taxonomy): domain Eukaryota; kingdom Metazoa; phylum Chordata; class Amphibia; order Caudata; family Ambystomatidae; genus Ambystoma; species Ambystoma mexicanum. Next base: position 436,662,046 of record NC_090940.1, read on the forward strand.
CCCAGCCACCAGTTCAGAGACGGCCAGCAGATGCCCATCACAAGCTCATGCCCACCCTGATCAGGACCGGGTCACCCATGATCAGCGCCCAGCCACCTGTGATCAGCTCCCAGCCACCAGTTCAGAGACGGCCAGCAAATGCCCATCACAAGCTCATGCCCACCCTGAGCAGGACCGGGTCACCCATGATCAGCACCCAGCCACCTAACATCAGTTCAGAGACGGCCAGCAGATCCCCATCACAAGCTCACGCCCAACCTGATCAGGACTGGGTCACCCATGATCGGTGCTAGGGGTGTCACGGTATTAGTTTTATGACGGTACAATAACCTTCTTGCCAAATGACGGTATATCATGGTTATCGCGGTATAGCAGGTGGAGTTAACTAATCTTAACCAATATTTTCTAAAAGGTCATACATTGTCAGATTTATCATCACAAACAAAACCAGGCACCCAGGGCCAGAATTGGGCTTTTCAATACACTTTCCACTGAAATGCCACCCCTTGCTTCCACCAAACTCAAACACATGTGTGGAGAGGAGGAGGGGCGGGGGGAGCCCTGCTGCGACTGGCAAAGCAAGCTGAATGGCTTTTCTTAAGTGGTCATTTAGGCTTTTAGCCCCCCCACTGGCTACTGGTGAACCTATTGCCATTTTGATAACCTGCATGCCACAGATCAATGGAGTCTGATGGTAGTATACGCTTGTGCGCATACACACGAACACACACTCTCTCTTTACGTTACAGCCTTTAGTTTACTTGCGGGCCAATTGGTGTTCAGTAATCACGGACATGTTACACCTTGGTATGGCAGCAGGGAATACCCACAGAGATGAGTAAATTTCGCAGTGTGACTTATTATATGTAAATTCACTGATGGAACCTGGGAAATCCCCCATTGTCATATGTTGAGAAAACTTTATCCATTATAAATATATAAACCTCAAAGCCGCCAACCCAAAATAAACCCTTTTCCTTCTTGGCACTGTATTTATTCTTCCTATTGCTAACCTATTGATTTTGTGTCAGGCACGTGTGGTTTATGGAATGGCATTTAAAAATTGCTCCAACTGAAACTACTTGGCAGACGGCACATCCAACACTGCAAGACCAAGCCTGCAAGACCAAGACTGCACAGCACTTGCTTACTGCAGCCTTTCCAAATCAGATTGAAAAGCACACTTAACGGTATGAACGGTTTACCGGTATAAACAATGTGACGGTTATTATTGTTCAATTAAGTGGTTCACGGTATCTTTAACGGTATACCGTAATACCGTTACATCCCTAATCGGTGCCCAGCCACCCATGATCAGCTCTCATCCACCTATCACCAGTTCAGACACAGCTAGCAGATGCCCATCACAAGCTCATGCCCACCCTGATCAGGACCGGGTCACCCATGGTCAGCGCCCAGCCACCTGTGATCAGCTCCCAGCCACCAGTTCAGAGACGGCCAGCAGATGCCCATCACAAGCTCATGACCACCCTGATCAGGACCGGGTCAACCATGATCAGCGCCCAGCCATCTGTGATCAGCTCCCAGACGGTGGTCAGTCATAATCCCGAAAAAAAAATCTCGAATAAAAAAGGCCAAAAAAAAAATATCGAATTTTCATATATTTTTTTTGGCTCTAGTTATATAATTAAAATAAGTAAAAACAAAAAAAAGGGGGGGTTGGGGGGGGAACCCCCCCATTTCGAACAAAAAACGTCATAAAAAAAATTCAATATTTTTTTCGGCCTTTTTTATTCGAGATTTTTTTTTTTGGGATTTCTAAATTCGGGATTATGACTATAAACCTCCCAGACACCTACCACCAGTTCAGAGACAGCCAGCAGATGCCCATCACAAGCTCATGCCCACCCTGATCAGGACCGGGCCACCCATGATCAGCGCCCAGCCACCTGTGATCAGCTCCCAGCCACCAGTTCAGAGATGGCCAGCAGATGCCCATCACAAGCTCATGCCCACCCTGATCAGAACCGGGTCACCCATGATCAGCGCCCAGCCACCTGTGATCAGCTCCCAGCCACCATTTAAGAGACAGCCAGTAGATGCCCATCACAAGCTCATGCCCACCCTGAGCAGGACAGGGTCACCCATGATCAGCGCCCAGCCACCTATCACTAGTTCAGAGACGGCCAGCAGATGCCCTTCACAAGCTCATGCACACCCTGATCAGGACTGGGTCACCCATGATCAGCGCCCAGCCACCTGTGATCACCTCCCAGCCACCATTTAAGAGACGGCCAGCAGATGCCCATCACAAGCTCATGCCCACCCTGATCAGAACCGGGTCACCCTGATCAGCGCCCAGCCACCTGTGATCAGCTCCCAGCCACCATTTAAGAGACGGCCAGCAGATGCCCATTACAAGCTCATGCCCACCCTGAGCAGGACAGGGTCACCCATGATCAGCGCCCAGCCACCTATCACTAGTTCAGAGACGGCCAGCAGATGCCCATCACAAGCTCATGCACACCCTGATCAGGACTGGGTTACCCATGATCAGCTCGCAATAGTCCACCATCAGCTGCAACATTTCTTTCTCCAGGAGTTTTGAGGTATTTTCTGATTTTAAAAAAAGACCATCAAGCGCACAAAGGACATAAATAATGCGCCAAAGGAGCACTGTAGAGGAACACGGGGCCCAGAGACAGACGCCACTCCAGCTGGTAGGGGAGTGATCAAATAAGGCAAGCGCCCCCTTTACTCATTGTTAGGGGTGGGCAGGCATGGTCTCTTGCCAGAAGTAGAGGCGGCAGCCACGCTGAGGCCCTACTCTAAGCCTGGAGAGAAGAGAGGCTGAACCTGGGGGAGAGGGTCGAGCCCTCCCATAGTCTCTGGAACATGACAGCACTGGCCACACTCCCTCAAGCGAACGAGCGCGGTTATCTCTGCAGCAGGGTGAGGGTGGGGGCGATGACGTGCCAGAGTGGTCAAGAGCTCCACTCCACACTTACCTCTTAGACAGGATCATCCGGGAGTACTCCACATGAAGCTCAGCGGAGCGGGGCATACATTCTTGCCAGTGGCAGCTGCGCGGGCACCGTCCCTGTAATGTGCATAGCCCACTGCCAGCTCCAGCAACGCTTGCCATAGCCTCAATCTGCAGACGGAGACATGGCGCCAACGCTGCACGTAAACTGGTCTTTTGCATCATCTGAACAGCTCACTCACAGGCAAGAGTAAGGCTCCCACATGTACCGCTGAAAAGGAGAGCTGGAAATGCCCCTAGCAGCCCAGGGGAGCCAGGTCTGTGCACATACCCAGCAGCCACCCGCGTGAAAACCAAATGAGGCATTATATTGCCCGTGTTAGTTGCTTGTGTAGCGCCTTTTCTGCCCTCTGGTGGCCTCAAAGCACCGCGGAGGCGAGGACATGGGAAAGAAGGAGGGAAGAGGTAAGAGGGAAGAAGAGAACAGGGGTGGGTGAAGGCAGGAGAATGTATACTTGTTCACTATTTCATGTGTGTTGCTTCTACAGCACTTTTGCCATCTTTACTGCCTTTAAAAGCACTCAGATTTAACAATGAGGTGACATGGAAGAGGGGAGGGGAGGTAAGGAAAAAAGGAAAGGATGATTTAGAGTGTACCGAAGAGGAAAGTATGAAGCAAGGAGGTATGTTTCCGGACAGCCACTAGGACACCAGGACAGGACTGGTTTCAACCCCAGTCGTACACTGCCTGAATCAGACACTATGGACGAGGTCTGGATATGCCCCCACCAGTCTCTGTTAACCAGATGTGCACACGAGCTAGCATCCACTGGGGGCTAGAAGAGCGCAAAAGACCCCCCCCCCTCCCACCTCCGACAGGGCCAGCCTCAATCAAACAGTGTCATCAAGGAGGGACAGGCCCCAACCTCAAACAGGCACTGGAGCCTTGACTGCGCATAAGGATTGCGCATGCTCCACTCAGCTTCGCTTTTCCACTGCTAGGGCGCAGCATGTACGCACACATGTATGCACATGCACAGTGACAATGTGAAACGTCACCGCGTCAATGAATATTAGCCTGACCTGACCAGTGTGCACGCGAGCCAGGCTCCGAGTGGGCCGCAGTAGCCAAGGTAAGGAGGTCTTTTTTCCACGTTGGCTACTTTTATTGGCCATGGCACAGCTGAGTCTGCGTTTAGCTCCGGGACTGTTGTGTTCTTGCTTCCCAAATAGAGAGTTGGCACTGCACAGCTGTCACTGCATTTGATTGCCTTCTATGATAGGAAGTTGCCCTGGTGAATTATAGTTCTAGATGTGTGGAGGCAAAGCGCTGGCAACGCAAGCACCCTGCTTCATCTTGGCTCGGTTCCTTCGCTCGGCCTCCCGGCCTCGTGAGATCTCAGCGGTCTCACCGATCTAGCGAGACTAGTGCTCCACATGCCTCCTTTTCTTGAGAAGCCTCATCAACGTCATGCAATCATGAAGTCATCACGCCTTGCTGGCCTTTCCTTGTCCTGCATGGACGGGCATCATTGCTCGCTTCTGAACTCACCGCTGGTTCATAGTCCACTCTTCTATCCTCTCCTGATTCTGAAACGCCTTCATCTTGTGTCTCCTCCAGAGGAGCATTTGATTCCATTACTTCCTCGCCTAAATGAGGGACAAGCTCGTGATCTTCTGCACTACTGCTTGGATCGCATCCTTGCTCTGGTCCTTGTTCATGCCCCTCTTACTTGGATTGACCTCAACCTGACTACAGAGTGACCGCTTTGCTAGCATCGATACACTTTCCAGGTTCCAGCTTTTTTCATCATGGGTGAACACATGGTTTGTGCCTTTCTTGGCTAACTTCATACAATGACGTTATCAGAGCCCAGTTATTCTGTCTTTATGTGGTACATTTTTATGACACCTCCCTCTTCTACTTCAGTGCTCTGTGTCTGTCATACCACATTTTCATCCGGTCCTTGCTTTTCCTGATTCTCCAAATAACATGTTTATTGCTGTGTCCATTCTTACATTGGAGAGCCACGGGACGCTGTTCTTCTGCCTCTCAGCACATGGGAAGGTGATATCATGCTGGTGGCATTTGGAGTCAGCCTGTGTGCTGCCATCGATTCCATAACTGATTCATACAGAAGCCGTGGCGAATTGAATGGCTCCCTTTATAAATCTGTTCGTTCACTCATCTAAACCATTTGCTTATGGATGGTGCAGGGCGGCCTTGACTTGCTTGTTGTTGTGCTTTTCCAGGAACTTGGTCAGATCACCGGCAGTCAGTTGGACCCTGTTGTCTGTTATTGACTCATTGGGCAGCCCCTACCCGTAAAACAGTGGTTTTAGGGCTTTAGTTACAGTCTTCGTGGTGATGTCTGGCACAAATACGGCCTCAATCCATTTGGACAGGTAGGCCACTATCACTATGCCATGTCTGCGTTGATGGTTCAGAATTTCTAATGGCCCTACAAGGTCCAATCCTATCTTTGCCAACGCTCTGTCAGGTATTTCTGGGAGCATGAGAGAGGCTTTGCTCACTTTCAGATGCTTAACACTATTTCAACATTTGTGGCATCGTTCCAGCATGACCGTTATTTCATTATCTATGCTCGGCCACCATTAGGATTCTCTCATTCTTTTCCTTGTCATGCTATGACCAAGTGACCCGAATGGGCACTGTCTATTATGGTGCTTCTCGACACGGTGGGTGGTATCAACTTATCATTCCTGAATATAAGGTGGTTTTCTCCATAACGTTCACCTGCCACCTTAGAAAATGGTCGTCAACTTTCCAGCACTGCTCTTTCATCCAGCAATCCTCTCTTGATCCATTACATCATTGCAGCTATACTCTCGCCTTTAGTAGTTTCTGTCACCCAATGTTGTTCACTCATCTCGAGATATTCCACACTCCCTCTATCTTCTACTGATGATACTGCACACTCACCATGCACGAACGTGTGCATTTGTGTTCCTGATACCCACAATCTGGAGATGCAGTCTACTCCTAGTTCTCCATCCAGGGATGTGTAAAATCTCATAGGTGGACCCTTGTAGTTTTGCTGCAATGCGCGCCACCCTTGGCGTGGAGGTTTCCGTGTCTCGGGGGATCAATATGTGTATAAGAGGTTTGCGGTCTGTCACTACATAAAACTTTGTTCCCTCCCCACACATATTTCCAAAAGTAATCAAATTGTGCACGCATAGGCCAGCATCTCATTCTAAACGGTAGAATTGTTCTTCTCTGCCTCAGACAACGCCCTCCACACAAATGCCACTATGTGGTCAATGTAACTAATTTGGATACCAGACCAAAAATGATTGTTGTAGGTGACTTCAGCGTTCAGTTTGAACCAGCATTACTGTCGATGACATTGCGTGGGGAGGGGACAGGATATGTAATGTAACAGAATGATTTGCCTCCACCTCCAAACCAATGCCACTGTGATGCTGTTGAATTGGCCTCTCAAATATTGGAGATCAGGCAAAGGGCGTTTACCTGGGGATATTCCAAAGAAAGCAACCTGTAATAAAGGCTCCTCTTTTCCTCAAATTTATTATTTTTTGATTGGTTTGGATTGCTGGCACCTTCCAAAGAAGCAAGTGATAGTTAACAGAATGGAAAGTGAACATGATCCTGTCATTCTAACCGTACACCTCCTTAGGAACTGGGGCTCCATCCCCAGCATCGAACCAAATAAAGATGTTCCTACTAACATTAATAAACAGAGTCTCAAATGGGCTAATTTGCATCTAGGAAAAATGTTACCAGTTATTTATTCAAAATTGCTGCCTGTTCTGGAAGGATTTTGTTAAGATGGATTTCTGAACACGGACCTGGAGTGGCAGAGGTTCAGAAGGCCAGCCTAGTTTCTTGGAACAGGGTAACCTCTGGACAAGCCAGACCAATCAGGGTAGCGATGGCGGCGGTCAAGACTAAGGGCCTCATTACACGGTAGGCAGTAAAAATTGTTAATTACCGGCATGGCGTAAATAGCGTGTCCGCCCTCGCAAGAGGCCGCAAATTGCATGCCATTACGAGATCGCGGGCACAAGCCTACCGCCATGCCGGTAATGAGCCTGCTAACGCAGACACTAGCAGACAATACTCATGTCGTCTTCAACAACGACATGCGTCAGGAGACCATTGTGAAGAAGAAGGCCATCTGGGAAGAGGTAGCCCACAAGGTCAGCGCGGTAGGCACCACAACCCGCACAGTCAAAGACTGCCGAAAGAGGTGGGATGACCTCCGGCTCCGTGTGCGGAACATTCTATCCGTGAACCGCAACCTGGCTACGGGCACAGGAGGAGGCAGTGAATCGCCAATCAAGCTCACTGAGTGGGAGGAGACATGTGCATCAACCATCGGGGTGGAATGCATTGAGGGAGATGGACAAATGGAGCATGGCGTGGCCGTTTCCTCCAATGGAGGTGAGTGTATGCATCAAACAATGCACAGTGAAGTGTGATGTTCCCCCCAATCATGTGTCCATATGAATGCCGTGGCTCCAGCCACAAACAGACATGCATGCATCACCACATGCCCCTACAACACAGACCCATTCATGCATGACCCACCCAACATCCCCATTACCTGCATCCACACTAAAGAGCCCGGAATGCATGGAACGGCATGACGTATCCATTTTGCTCAAGGCAGGTCGACCCATTACTGATGGTTGTCAACATTTCTCACCCTTGCAGGATCACACACTGACACTGAGGAGGCACGCACTTCCACACCTGCTCCCACATCCAGCAAAAAAGCAAGGAGGGATGCCACAGGGGACACCGCCACATCCACAAGGGCAGCCAGGACGAGTGTCCATGACCACAGGGACAAAAGCAGCCGGAACACCAGTTGCACGCATCCACCGGCCATGGCTGCTCCCGTCGTGGCACCCACGGAAGTGTGTCTCCCAGCAGGTGAGGGCAGCATCGAGGGAATGCACTCTGCTGCCACCAGCTCAACGGGTGAAGCAGCAGCCACGGCCCCACCTTCAGATGAGGAGGACACACCTGCCATTGATGCTGATAGCCAGAGCCCCAGACCAACAAGCCCCTTACTGGCAAGCCCGAGGTACTCCTCAGGTCTGGGTAGTCATGAAGATTCACCCACCCCTGAAGGGATATGGAGCCCCCAGATATCCTCTCCTGATGCAAGTGCAATGGGACCAGGTGCATCAGCCATCCCACCAGCACCCACCATGCGACATGACCTCTCGACCATCTACCAGAGGCAGACCGAGATGAGTGGCCTAGTAGGTCAACATGTGGCAGAGACAGCCCGCCTGAGGGAGGACATTGCTACACTTGCACAGCAGACAAGGGAGGGCATGGAGGCATGCACCAGCCGAATCTGCAGTGAAATGGCCCAACTGCGGCAGGCCATGAACCGCATTGCAGACGCTATTGAGCGTCGGTGCCCACTCACGGCCCAGGAAGAACCAGGCCCCTCCTCGTCTGGGAGTTCACGCCAGACTAGTCCCCTGCGCCAGTCTATGCGGAACCTGCGGCGCACGGCTTCACAACCACCAGATGACGATGCAGGCACTGGCAAATAGGGCCACCAGGATTCGTGTGCCACATGTGGCAATGGACACATTCACGTCATGAGACTCACATGGGAGTGTTGAGGGGGGAGGGGGTAAGGTTGTGTTTGGGTGTGTTGAGGGGGGAGGGGGGTAAGGGTGTGTTTGGGTGTGTTGAGGGGGGGGGTAAGGTGTGTTTGGGTGTGTTGAGGGGGGAGGGGGGTAAGGGTGTGTTTGGGTGTGTTGAGGGGGGAGTGGGGTAAGGGTGTATTTTGGGAGTTTGGGTTATGCACTTTAGTACCACAATATGTTCAATATACACTGTTCAGAGTTTGAAACCCAAGCGTGGTCTCCATTATTGTGTATTCATTGTGGACAGGGTCCTTTGTGGGCCTCGAAACATGCACCAGGGCAACAATTCCCATTACGTCCATGCTATTTCACCTTGGTGCATGATGAGATTGCAGAATCAGATGCTGATGCACATCGTGTGCCTCCTTGGCACTGCCTGTTTCATGTCCTGCCGGGGCATTCCACCCGCACTCATCCCCAGCCACATCATACTCTTCTGGTGGTTGCATGTCAATTTCAAGTGGCATAGGCACATTTCATCATATGCACATTTTGTGATGCTCTACACATGCCATGGTTGTCTTTGCCACTTTGACACGGCCGTACAGGAGTGCCACACCCAGGCCGCTTAGGCAGCGGAGCACTGTCATTGGAAGGATGTACTATATTGTTGTCCTCTTCCTGATGGTTCTGTGGGTTACGTACAGGGGTTAGGAGCCACCTCCTCAGTGGATGGCTGTCTTCACCTGTATGGTGTGAGGAATGGGTGCCTGTTACGGCTCACCTCTGGTGCTGGCTGTTGTTCTAGGTGCTGCACTGCTATCATGTAGTCAAGGCTGTCATGTCATGCTGCTGCTATTGGGACCATCTTGGTGTGGGAAGGGGTGTGGGTAGGGGTGTGGTGTGCTCTTTTGTGCTGCCTGTCTCCATTGCATGCACCTGTGTTGATTGTGTCCACCTGTAGTTGATGGGTACACTGCTCAGGTCTCTTAACAGGTGCTTTTCGATGCCGTTATTAGCGCCATGCCGGTAAGGGGTTTTTGGGTGTTTTACATGCCGCTAATACCATGTCCGCATGGCTTGTGATGGCCTGGTATTAGCGCCATGGCGCTAATTCCGGCATGTGGGTCGCGCGCCCGCGGCCTTGCCGCTATTAGTGGCACCGTAATTAACGGGTGCGCAGATAGCAGTGGGTCCGGGTCGTGATTTGCTTAGGGAATTAACGGTACCGGTAAATCATTACCGGTAACGGTATTCCATTACCGCACAACGTGTAATGAGGCCCTAAGTCTCAAGAGGGGTGAGGGTGACTGAAAGACTGCAATGAGCACCCAAAAACAGGACACTTACAAATTACTCCAGACAGGTGTTATATGAAAAATATAGACACATTTATTACAAGGCCTTTGTAACATCGACCATAGCAAAGAATCACAATAACACTAAAGTAAACCAACACATCACAATCAATACAATATAAATACAAGACCGAGGGGTCTAAGGAGTTATGAGCACATAATATGTAGACCACCTAGATGGGGAGGAAAACAGGCAGTGCAAGTAATCATTAGACCCAGTTCGACATCTGAAATACACGTAACTAGGAGGAAGTCCGAGCCCTACGAAGAGAGGAGCCTTATGCTCAAAAGCACCCGCACGCGCTCGTGCCAATGGACAAAAGAGGGCCTCTTCAAGGATATCAGGCAGTTCAGGAAGGTGAATGAAGCGATGCAGAACAAGTCCCCACTACTCAAGCAAGGCCTCCACTTGTGGGCAGAGGCAGGGTGAGAGTGCGGGATAGAGTCACTTTTTTGCAACAGCAGTAGAAAAGAAACTGGCTCCTGCGCGAGGGCCCACCGGTTGGGGTATGGACTACTCACCGGTCCCCGACGCAGGCAGACCCAGACTTCTGCAATTCAGTTCACGATGCTGGCAGGTTCAGCTGCGATCATCAGGACGTCTCGACACCGGGTAGATTCTGTGTAGCAGGATGCAGGGTCGAGGGTGTCCCAAATGCAGTGGACGTGCACAGGTTGTTACCACAGCAGGGCAACACGGCAACCGCGTTTACTCTGGTCCGGGCGCACTCGTCTCACTTCAGATCTGGGAATGCCAAGTGTACGAAATTCGGTGTGAGGATGCCGTGGACGCAGAGCAAGCAGTAGACCAGCGGTGATAGAGCAAAGCATCCTGCGTAAGCTGGTCAGCCCACTGGTTGGCCCAGGGACACTTCCGAAGATGCTTACTTGCACGGTTTGATGAAGGTGCCGGGAATAGTTGATCCCACTATTCCAATGGGTCGAAGCGCCTTCGCAGACCTTCTAGGATGATCAGATGCAGAGGGGCCTCACAGGACGACAGCGGCTCAGGGTGCCAAACCTTCAGCGGGTCACCAGCGGTTCCTCGACTCAGCTTCTTGTTGCAGGATACTTGGCTCCTTATCCCTTGTTCGGTGTGAACTCAGGAGATCGACATGGTAGTGGTGTTTTCAGCCTCCTCTTATCCAAAGTTCCCTTCGCGCCAAAACGGCGAGGACCCAATGGGAGATCTGCTCACAAACACTCACACCATACGTGGACCTATCACGGACCACGGTGGTCCCAGGCATTCAAGACACACTAGACTCTCTGGCACCCAGGATGTGTATTGGGACCAGACATCCCAGCCCACATCCTGGAGGCACACACAAGGCATGCAGAAGCCCGCGAAAGCGTTGTGTTTCGCGGGAAAGTGCATGACAAAATAAGGACGGCCCCGGGTCAGCGCGACCTGGGGGAAGGTGAAGGGGCAAGACGGTCAGCGAACAAGACAAAGAACCTCGTGGCATGGCCATTTTGGAGCCAGGCCACTTACTCGTGCCAAACGCGGTAAGTGCGGATAACATGGCAAAAAAGGGTTCAAAACACAAAAGAAATGATAGCTCCCACCAGTCCTGTCGGTGACACACTTGCACAGTTCATAATAAGTCCAGTGAGAGTTTCTAGGGCCTTTGGAAGGACTAGAGACCCAAGAGTGCGGTAACTTAGGTTACAGTGCCCTCTTGTGTTATGTTGCACAAAAGCTGCAACATGGGAAAAGGACTAAGGGAAACAAAGTCTCCCCGTACTGACTGTCTTAGAGGCATGTCAGTTTCCCCATAAGAATTGAGTGAAAGCCCAAAGGAGTGCGGCGGAAGGCTGCGCTTCTCTGGCAAAGTCTAGATCAGGGTGTAAAACAACAGCAAAAAGTTTGGGGGTTGCCACATGGAGGGCAAATTACATACAGTTATGAAATCTTTCCTAACACTCACCCCTCCCAGACTAAGGACAGGGGGAACTAATCCACCCCTGGATGAGTTTCTTGTTCAGGTGGGTTAAACATTCTGAACAACCCATCAGCATTGCTATATTGTACACCTGGCCTTTGCTCAATCGTGAATTCAAAGCCTTGCAGACTTATGGACCACCTAAGCAACTTTGGATTCTCTCCCTTCATGTTCATTAGCCACTTTAAGGGCTTATGGTCAGTTTGCACAGTGAAGTGGGTCCCATAGAGGTAGGGCCTCAGCTTCCGTAGTGCCCACACAACAGAGAAACATTCTTTCTCTACTGTGAACCATCTGAGCTCTCTGCCCTTAAGCTGGCGACTAATGAAGCCAATAGGGTGTTCCTTACCCTTCTCATCTACTTGTGATAGTACAGCTCCTATCCCAGTGTCAGAGGCATCTGTCTGCACAATAAAATGTCTTTGGTAATCAGGGGCCCTGAGTACAGGGGCCTGGCAAAAGGAGTCTTTTAAGCCATTGAAGGCCTTCTCACACTCTTCAGTCCAAGTTACCTTCTTGGGATTCTTCGGAGTGGTGAGAGCAGTCAGAGGGGCAGCTATGGTGCCATAGTCTGCCATGAAATTTCTGTAATACCCTGTGAGTCCTAAGAAGGCTCTCACTTGGGTCTGTGTAGTGGGCGTAGGCCAGTCTTGTACTGCTTGCACTTTACTGGGTAGAGGCTGTATCCTCCCTCCACCTACTTCATGTCCAAGGTAAACCACTGAGCCTTGTCCAATCTGGCATTTACTGGCCTTTATGGTCAAGTGGGCTTTCTGAAGCGCCTGTAACACAATCCCAAGGTGTTTCACATGGTCTTCCCAGGGGGCACTTGTTAAGATGGATTTCTGAACTCTGTCCTGGAGGGGCAGAGGTTCAGAAGGCCAGCCTAGTTTCTTGGAACAGGGTAACCTCTGGACAAGCCAAACCAATCAAGGTAGCGATCGCAGCGGTCAAGACTAGGTCTCAAGAGGGGTGAGGGTGACTGAAAGCCCGCAATGAGCACACAAATCAAGGACACTTACAAACTACTCCAAACAGGTGTTATATTAAAAATATAGACACATTTATTAGAAGGTATTTGTAACATAGACCGTAGCGAGAAATCACAATAAAACTCAAGTAAACCAACACATCACAATCAAATACAATATATATACAATTACCAACTAGTCTAACGAGTTAGACGCACGAAATGTGTACACCACCTAGATGGGGAGGAAAACAGGCAGTGCGAATAATAGTTAGACCCAGTCCGCCTTCTTAGGCACCTAACTAAAAGGAAGTCCGAGCCCTACGAAGAGTGGAGCCTTGTGCTCAAAAGTACCTGCACACGCGGGTGCCAACGGGCAAAGGGGAGTTTCCTCGAGGGGATCAGGCAGTCCAGTTCGGTGAACAAATGAAGATGAACAGAGCTCAGCGACTCAAGCGCAGCCTCCACTGTGGGCAGAAGCAGAGCGCGAGTACAGAAAGGTGTGCTGTTTGGCACAGCAGGGAAAAGCTATGGGCTACTGCAGGAGGGTGACCAGTTCCGAGCTATGCTACTCACCGGTCCCCGATGCAGGCAGACCCAGGCTTCTCCGCGTCAGTTTCAGTGCTGGCAGGTTCAGATAGGAGCAGGGGACGCCTCGGCGTCGTTTAGATTCCGCAGCAGCAGAAGTTAGAGTTGAGGATGTCCCAAACGCAGTGAACCCGCACAGTTTGTTACCACAGCAGGGCAACGGAGCGGCCGTGTGTATTTCAGCCCAATGTACACTACTCACTTCAGACCTGGGAATGCCAAGTGTACGAATCGTGTGAGAGTGACGGAGACTCGTAATACAACACAACCTGACGGCGGTTACAGAGCAAGACTCCTGGGTAGGCTGGTCAGTCCACTGGATGGCCCAGAGACACTTCCGAAGGCTTACGTGCAGGAGATGGTGAAGATGCCGAGAATAGTTGTTCCCACTATTCCAAGGGGTCGAAGTACCAGTACAGGCCTTCTCGTTCGATCAGAGGTAGAAAGGGTTTCACCAAGCGACAGCAGTGCAGAGGAGCAGTCCTTCAGCGGGTCACCAGCGATTCCTCGGTTCAGCCTCGTGGTTGCAGGATACTTGGCTCCTGTATTCCTTCGTTCGTGAGAACTCAGGAGATCGACCTGGTAGTGGTGGTTCCAGCCTCCTCTTATCCACGGTTCCCTTCACGCCAAAACGGAGGGGACCCAATGGGAGATCTTCTCACAAAACACTCACACCATACGTGGACCTATCACGGACCACGGTGGTCCCAGGCATTCAGGACACACTAGACTCTCTGGCACCCAGGATGTGTATTGGGACCAGACATCCCAGCCCACATCCTGGAGGCACACACAAGGCCTGTAGAAGCCCACGAAAGCATCTGTGATTCTCGGGAAAGTACATGCTCAAATAAGGAAGGCCCCGGGTCGGCTCGACCTGGGGAAGGTGAAGGGGGCATGACGGTCAGCGGACAGGACAAAGAGCCTGGTGGTCTGGCCATTTTGGAAGCCAGGCCACCATTTTTGGCTAAGCGCGAGAAACGCACTTAAACAGCAAAAAAGGAGCTCAAAACACAAAGAAACGATTGCTGCCACCAGTCCCGTCCATGATTCACTTGCACCGTTCGTTAACAATCCAAAGAGAGTGTCTAAGGCCTGTAGAAGACTAGAGACCCAAGAGAGCAGTAATTTAGCTTACAGTGCCCTCTTGTGCCATGTTGCGCGAAAGCTGCAACATGATAAAAGAACGACGGAAAACAACATTTCCCGGTACTGACTGTCTTAAGGGCATGTCAGTTTCCCCGTAAGAATAGAGCGAAAGCCCAGAGGAGTGCGGCAGAAGGCTGCACTTCTCTGGCAAAGTGTAGATCATGGTGAAAACAACAGCAAAAACTTTAGGGGTTGCCACATGGAAGGAAAATTACCCACAATTAAGAAATCTTTCCTAACACTCGCCCCTCCCAGACTATGGACAGGGAGAACTAATCCACCCCTGGATGAGTCTCTTGTTCAGGTCAGTTAAACATTCTGGACAACCCATCAGCATTGCTATGTTGGACACCTGGCCTATGCTCAATAGTGAAGTCGAAGCCTTGTAGACTTATGGACCACCTAAGCAACTTTGGATTCTCTCCCTTCATGTTCATTAGCCACTTTAAGGGCTTATGGTCAGTTTGCACAGTGAAGTGGGTCCGATAGAGGTAGGGCCTCAGCTTCCGTAGGGCCCACACAACAGAGAAACATTCTTTCTCCACTGTGGACCATCTGAGCTCTCTGTCCTTAAGCTGGCGACTAATAAAACCAATAGGGTGTTTCTTACCCTTCTCATCTATTTGCGATAGTACAGCTCCTATCCCAGTGTCAGAGGCGTCCGTCTGCACAATAAAAGGTCTTTGATAAACAGGGGCCCTGAGGACAGGGGCCTGGCACAAGGAGTCTTTTAAGCCGTTGAAGGCCTTCTCACACTCGTCGGTCCAAGTTACCTTCTTGGGTTTCTTCGGAGTGGTGAGGGCAGTCAGAGGGGCAGCTATGGTGCCATAGTCTGCCATGAAGTTGCGGTAATACCCCGTGAGTCCTAAGAAGGCTCTCACTTGGGTCTGTAGTGGGGGTAGGCCAGTCTTGTACTGCTTGTACTTTACTGGGAAGAGGCTGTATCCTCCCTCCACCTACTTCATGTCCAAGGTAAACTACTGAGCCTTGTCCAATCTGGCATTTACTAGCATTTATGGTCAAGTGTGCTTTCTGAAGAGCCTGTAGCACAAACCGGAGGTGTTTCACATGGTCTTCCCCGGTGGCACTGAAAACTGCTATATCATCCAGATTTGCAAGACAGAATTCGTCCAACCCATTCCACACATGATTCACAAGCCTCTGGACATTGGAAGGTGCATTCTTCAACCCGAACGGCATTACCCTGAATTGGTAAAGGCCGTCGGGAGTAGAAAACGCTGTCTTCTCCTTGGCATGTTCTGCTAAAGCTATTTGCCAATAGCCAGCAGTGAGGTCAAACGTGCTGAGGTACTTGGAGGCACCCAAGGTATCCACCAGCTCATCTGTTTGAGGCAAGGGGTGTGCATATGTCTTGGTGACAGCATTCAGAGCCCTGTAATCCACGCAGAACCTCAATTCAGAAGTGCCTGCCTTTGGAACCAAAACCACAGGGCTAGACCAAGAACTACTAGAGGGTTCAATCACCCCAAGGTCTAACATCTTGTTGACCTCGGTCTTAATGTAAGACCGTACTTTGTCTGACATCCTGTATCCTCTACTCTTGGTAGGTACACTGTCTCCTGTGTCTATGTTATGTTTGCACCAAGGTGTCAAACCAGGCAACTGTGAAAACAGGGGGGAAAACTGCCTAAGCAAAGGATCTATCAAAGGAGCTATCTGAAGGACCGCTTTGAAACAGGTCGGGAAGAGGATCAGACTCCTCTTCCTCAACATCTGAAGCCAGTAGCAGTGCTGCGATTTCAACTCTTGGGACGAAAGCCTTCAGCCTATTTAAGTGGAACACTTTTGGAGCATATCCAGGCCTTCCAAGGTCCACTAAATAGTTAACCTCACCCAGGGGCTCCACCAATGTGTAAGGGCCTAACCATTTGTCCTGTAAAGCTCGAGGCCTTATGGGATTCATGATCAGGACTTGCTGACCAGGTGTAAAGTTGATGAGGGAAGCTTTCTGGTCGTACCAATGTTTCACCGGCGCTTGTCCTGCCTTCAATTTATCACTAGCCAAGCCCATCAGAAGTACCATCCGTTTTCTGAGCCCCGGCACATAATCTACTACGTTGGTAGTAACAGGGGGAGTGGCCATCTCCCATCCCTCTTTGACTATGGCTAAGGGACCCCATACAGGATGACCGAACAGAAGTTCGAAGGGGCTGAAGCCAACACCCTCCTGTGGTACCTCTCGGTAGGCAAACAGTAAGCATGGTAAAAGAAGATCCCATTTTCTTCTATGAGGTTCTTCCAGAGCCCAATCATGCTCTTTAACGTTCTGTTGAAACGTTCCACCAGACCATTGGTCTGGGGGTGGTATGCAGAAGAGAACTTGTAGGTGACCCCACATTCTTTCCACATAGCCTGCATATACCTTGACATAAAGTTGCTGCCTCTGTCAGACACAACTTCTTTAGGGAAGCCAACCCTAGTAAAGATGGCGAGTAACGCTTTTGCAACTGACTTGGCAGTTACAGTTTTCAATGGGATGGCCTCAGGATATCTGGTAGCATAGTCGACTAGCACCAAGATAAACCTATTGCCTGAGGATGTCTGCGGGTCAAGGGGACCAATGATGTCGATCCCTACCCTTTCGAATGGTATTCCCACAACTGGGAGTGGTACCAATGGAGCTTGGATTGTTGAGCCACTCTTACCAGATAACTGGCAGGTGGCACAACTCCTGCAGTGACTTTCTACTTGCACCCCCATCTTGGGCCAGTAGAAGTGCATGGATAACCTTTGCTTGGTCCTCTTAATACCAAGGTGACCAGCAAGAGGCACTTCATGCGCCAGCTGCAGGAGGAAGGGTCTTACAGCAAGGGGAACCACCAACCTCCTATGGTCTCCTTCTGTAGACTCTGTGGGCTCACTATACAGGAGTCCACCTTCCCAATAAATCTGATGCGTCCCAGGAGGTTCACCCTCAAGCTGGGAGCAGGCCTGTCTCCTTAGGCCTTCCACAGATGGGCACTCACGTTGGCCTTTACTGAATTCTTCCCTGTCAGGACCACCTTCTACTAACAAGTCTTTTAGTTCAGGATGGTCGTTGGGGTCAAATACTTCAGGCATCGCCACCTCCTCGTCAGGCCCGGGCGATTGACCAACTTCCTCCACCGCAGTGGTAGGTGAGTTCAGGGGAATGTTCTCTTTCCCTCGTCTTGACCTGCTTACTCCTTTCGCCTTGGGTTTCCCCTTTGGCTGGGGCGGCGTATTGGTCTTGGCCAATGCTGCCCGTGTTTGAGACCGTGTGCAGGGTCTGTCGGCGGTGTCTCCTACGAGCCCTAAAGCTCTGAGATCATTGCCTAACAAGACCTTTCCTGGGACGTTTCTCTGAATGCTCACTGGAATCCTGACTACTGTACCATTTGAAGTAAGATTTACAGGTATTACTGGAAACATGCGAGGTGGGCCGTCAGCCAACTTAGTGGGCATCAGAGTAGCTCTGACAACTTCCTCTGAGTCTACCAAGGTAGAATCCACTACAGTTCGACTGCACCCACTATCCCTAAGAGCTGGAGTATCTACTCCATTGATCAGCACACTGTCTTTAAAGTAGTGCTTGGTATTATCTGGAATCCTAGCATAAGCCTCTGTGACTTTAGGCTCCCAGGAACCCAGGGAAACTAAAACTACCTCAACTTCTATCCCGCTGGGGAAGGAGTCTGAGCAGAAGGATGCTTCTGTAATCTCTTCTTCCTTGTAGGAGAAGAAGGCCAGATTGGTGGAGTGGACCCCCAAAGGTTTAACCTTACACCGGGGATCCCCCTTCATGTGGTCAGTTGCTCTACAAGCAAAACAAGATCCATTGGGTCTGTTTACATAGGGAGGCTTATTGTAACCAGAGTTCTGTTTCGGAGGCTGACCTCCACTACCGTGAGTTCTCTTGTGTCTTAACTTTATTTTTCTTTTTGTGGCCCTTATGAGAAGAAAATTTATCGGATTCTCCACCCTCCTTATCTTTGGACTTTTTCCCTTCCTCCTGCTTACCAGGATGAGTTTTGTCCTTATGGGACACTCGATGTGACACCCATAAATCTGCGGCAATGGCAAGCTTCTTAGGATCTATCTCCTTCGAATCGGCCAAATGCTGCTTAAGCTCCGGGGAAGAAGATGCAAAAATATGTTCCAGCATGATAAGACTTATCATACCTTCAAAGGTAGAAACCTTATAACCTTCGACCCAGCCAGTCAAGTTTTTTAAGGATTCGGTTACATAAGATACCCAAGTACCACCTTCTTTTTTCTTATACTCTTGGAATCGTTTTAAATATTGGGCAGGAGTCTTTCAAAACTTTAAAATGATAGTTTGCTTTAACATTGCAAAATCCGCTCGCTCAGCCTTTGACATTTCCATAATGGCACTACAGCCAGAATGTGGCAGTCTGCTGAGTAACCAGGCAATCTTATCAGCATTGTCAACTTGTTGAACTTCACATGCATACTCAAACGTATTCAGCCAGTCCATAATGTCATTCTTTTCCTCATACACACTGAGCAGATCTTTTGGAAAGCGTGGATGAGAGGAGGCCCCAGACCCATGTCCAGGACCCTTGGATCCATTTGCAACCTTAAGCTTGGCCAGTTCCAACTGGTGATCCCTGTCTTTCTGTTTTTCTGCCTGTTCGATTTTTAGCTTGGCCATACTGAAATCAAGCTCCTTCTGCCTAAACAGCAGCTCTTGCTTTTTGAATTCAAGCATGGCCTCCCCATCAACACTGGCAGAGGAAACATTAGACATCTCATCCTCCCTGTCCTCGTGGTCGCGGTGGACCAGTGCAGCGGCAGAACCGTCGGTTCTACCAGTGAGAGCAGCCCCACCTCCTTCGGCACTGTCCTCAGAAGTTATAGCGTCAAGCTGCGCTTCTTGCCACGCCACGATTCTTTGGATCATATGCAATTTGGTGCCTTGAGAGGAGACACCTCTCTCCGCACACATCTTTTTCAATGTTTCGGATTTAGAAGCATTTAAAGTTAACAAGGTATTTGTTTCCATACTGTTAGATAGGACTATGGCCTTTCAAAAGTTATACTACGACAATTCACTACGTGTCCTGTGAGGAATAACTTGAAATGCCTTCGCTCGTGTGCAACACTGGATACCTTCAGTCATATCCCACCGCTGTACACCAATTTGTTAAGATGGATTTCTGAACTCTGTCCTGGAGGGGCAGAGGTTCAGAAGGCCAGCCTAGTTTCTTGGAACAGGGTAACCTCTGGACAAGCCAGACCAATCAAGGTAGCGATCGCGGCGGTCAAGACTAGGTCTCAAGACGGGTGAGGGTGACTGAAAGCCCGCAATGAGCACACAAAGCAAGGACACTTGCAAACTACTCCAAACAGGTGTTATATTAAAAATATAGACACATTTATTACAAGGCCTTTGTAATATAGACCGTAGCGAGAAATCACAATAAAACTCAAGTAAACCAACACATCACAATCAAATACAATATATATACAATTACCAACGAGTCTAATGAGTTAGACGCACGAAATGTGTAGACCACCTAGATGGGGAGGAAAACAGGCAGTGCGAATAATTGTTAGACCCAGTCCGCCTTCTTAGGCACCTAACTAAAAGGAAGTCCAAGCCCTACGAAGAGTGGAGCCTTGTGCTCAAAAGTACCTGCACACGCGGGTGCCAACGGGCAGGGATCAGGCAGTTCAGTTCGGTGAACAAATGAAGATGAACAGAGCTCCGCGACTCAAGCGCAGCCTCCACTGTGGGCAGAAGCAGAGCGCGAGTACGGAAAGGCGTGCTGTTTGACACAGCGGGGAAAACCTATGGGCTACTGCAGGAGGGCGACCAGTTCCTAGCTATGCTACTCACCGGTCCCCGATGCAGGCAGACCCAGGCTTCTCCGCGTCAGTTTCAGTGCTGGCAGGTTCAGATAGGAGCAGGGGACGTCTCGGCGTCGTGTAGATTCCACAGCAGCAGAAGTTAGTGTTGAGGATGTCCCAAACGCAGTGAACCCGCAGTTTGTTACCACAGCAGGGCAACGGAGCGGCTGTGAGTATTTCAGCCCAATGTACACTACTCACTTCAGACCTGGGAATGCCAAGTGTACGAATCGTGTGAGAGTGACAGAGACTCGTAATACAACACAACCTGACAGCGGTTACAGAGCAAGACTCCTGGGTAGGCTGGTCAGTCTACTGGATGGCCCAGAGACACTTCCGAAGGCTTAAGTGCAGGAGATGGTGAAGATGCCGAGAATAGTTGTTCCCACTATTCCAAGGAATCGAAGTACCAGTACAGGCCTTCTCGTTCGATCAGAGGTAGAAAGGGTTTCACCAAGCGACAGCAGTGCAGAGGAGCAGTCCTTCAGCGGGTCACCAGCGATTCCTCGGTTCAGCCTTGTGGTTGCAGGATACTTGGCTCCTGTATTCCTTTGTTCGTGAGAACTCAGGAGATCGACCTGGTAGTGGTGTTTCCAGCCTCCTCTTATCTACGGTGCCCTTCGCGCCAAAACGGAGGGGACCCAATGGGAGATCTGCTCACAAAAGACTCACACCATACGTGGACCTATCACGGACCACGGTGGTCCCAGGCATTCACAACACACTAGACTCTCTGGCACCCAGGATGTGTATTGGGACCAGACATCCCAGCCCACATCCTGGAGGCACACACAAGGCCTGTAGTAGCTTGCAAAAGCATCTGTGTTTCGCGGGAAAGTACATGCCCAAATAAGGAAGACCCCGGTTCGGCTCGACCTGGGGAAGGTGAAGGGGGCAAGACGGTCAGCGGACAGGACAAAGAGCCTCGTGGTCTGGCCATTGTGGAAGCCAGGCCACCATTTTGGGCTAAGCGCGAGAAACGTGCTTAAACAGCCAAAGGGAGCTCAAAACACAAAGAAACGATCGCTGCCACCAGTCCCGTCCGAATTCACTTGCCCTGTTCGTTAACAATCCAAAGAGAGTGTCTAGGGCCTGTAGAAGACTAAAGACCCAAGAGAGCCGTAACTTAGCTTACAGTGCCCTCTTGTGCCATGTTGCACGAAAGCTGCAACATGATAAAAGAAGGATGGAAAACAACGTTTCCCTGTACTGACTGTCTAAAGGGCTTGTCAGTTTCCCTGTAAGCATGGAGCGAAAGCCCAGAGGAGTGCGGCAGAAGGCTGCACTTCTCTGGCAAAGTCTAGATCATGGTGAAAACAACAGCAAAAAGTTTAGTGGTTGCCACATGGAAGGAAAATTACCCACAATTAAGAAATCTTTCCTAACAGCACTGAAAACTGCTATATCATACAGATATGCAAGACAGAATTCATCCAACCAATTCAACACATGATTCACAAGCCTCTGGAAAGTGGCCGCTGCATTCTTCAACCCAAAAGGCATTACCCTGAACTGGTAAAGACCTTCCGGAGTTGAGAACGCTGTCTTCTCCTTGGCATGTTCTGCGAGGGCTATTTGCCAATAGCCTGCAGTGAGGTCAAATGTGCTGAGGTACTTGGAGGCACCCAAGGTATCCACAAGCTCATCTGTTCGAGGCAAGGGGTGGGCATCTGTCTTGGTGACAGCATTCAGAGCCCTGTAATCCACGCAGAACCTCAATTCAGAAGTACCTGCTTTTGGAACCAAAACCACACGGCTGGACCAAGGACTACTAGAGGGTTCAATCACCCCAAGATCTAACATTTTGTTGACCTCCGTCTTAATTTCAGACCGTACTTTGTCTGACATCCTGTATCCTATACCTTTTGCAGGTACACTGTCTCCTGTGTCTATGTTATGTTTGCACCAAGGTGTCAAATCAGGGGACTGTGAAAACAGGGGGGAAAATTGCCTAAGCAAACTTTTCACCTCAGCCTGCTGATCAGAAGTCAGGTGAAGGGCCACACGGACACCCTCAAAGGAGCTATCTGAAGGACTGCTTTGAAACAGGTCAGGGAGAGGTTCAGACTCCTCTTCCTCAACATCGGAAGCCAATAGCAGCGCTGCGATTTCAACTCTTGGGATGAAAGCCTTCAGCCTATTTACGTGGAACACTTTTGGAGCCTGTCCAGGCCTTCCAAGGTCCACTAAATAGTTGACCTCACCCAGGGGCTCCACCACTGTGTAAGGGCCTAACCACTTATCCTGTAAAGCTCTGGGCCTTATGGGATTCATGATCAGGACTTGCTGACCAGGTGTGAAGTTGATGAGGGAAGCTTTCTGGTCATACCAATGTTTCATCAGGGCCCTAACACATAGTCTACTACGTTGGTAGTAATAGGGGAAGTGGGCATTTACCATCCCTCCTTGACTATGGCTAAGGGTCCCCGCACAGGGTGACCAAACAGAAGTTCAAAGGGGCTGAAGCCAACACCCTCCTGTGGTACCTCTATGTAGGCAAACAGTAAGCATGGTAAAAGAAGATCCCATTTTCTTCTTTGAGGTTCTTCCAGAGCCCCAATCATACTTTTTAACGTTCTGTTAAACGGTTCTGCCAGACCATTGGTCTAGGGGTGGTATGCAGAGGAGAACTTTTAGGTGACCCCACATTCTTTCCACATACCCTGCATATACTTCGACATAAAGTTGCTGCCTCTGTCAGACACAACTTCTTTAGGAAAGCCAACCCTAGTAAAGATGCTGAGTAAAGCTTTTGCGACTGACTTGGCAGTCACAGTCTTCAATGGGATGGCCTCAGGATATCTGGTGGCATGGTCGACCAATACCAGGATAAACCTATTGCCTGAGGATGTTTGGGGGTCAAGGGGACCAACAATGTCGATCCCTACCCCCTCGAATGGTACTCCCACAACTGGGAGTGGTACCAATGGAGCTTGGATTGTTGAACCACTCTTACCAGATAACTGGCAGGAGGCACAACTCCTGCAGTGACTTTCTACTTGCACCCCCATCTTGGGCCAGTAGAAGTGCATGGATAACCTTTGCTGGGTCCTCTTAGTACCAAGGTGACCAGCAAGGGGCACTTCATGCGCCAACTGCAGGAGGAAGGGTCTTACTGCAAGGGGAACCACCAACCTCCTATGGTCTCCTTCTGTAGACTCTGTGGGCTCACTATACAGGAGTCCACCTTCCCAATAAATCTGATGCTTCCCAGGAGGTTCACCCTCAAGCTGGGAGCAGGCCTGTCTCCTCAGGCCTTCCAGAGATGGGCACTCACGTTGGCCTTTACTGAATTCTTCCCTGTCAGGACCACCTTCTACTAACAAATCGTTTAGTTCTGGATGGCCATTGGGGTCAAATACTTCAAGCATCACCACCGCCTCGTTATGCCCGGGTGATTGACCAACTACCTCCACCGCAGTGGTAGGCGAGTTAGGGGGAATATTTTCTTTCCCTCTTTTTGGTTTTCTGACTCCTTTAGCCTTGGGTTTCCCCTTTGGCTGGGGCAGGGCATTGGTCTTGGTGAATGCTGCCCTCGTTTGATACCTTGTGCAGGGTCTGTCAGCAGTATCTCCCACAGGCCCTAAAGCTCTGAGATCATTGCCCAACAAGACCTTTCCTGGGACACTCCTCTGAATGCGCTTGGAATCCTGACTGCTGTACCATTGATAGTAAGATTTACAGGTATTACTGGGAACATGAGAGGTGGGCCGTCAGCCAACTTAGTGGGCATCAGAGTAGCTTTGGCAACTTCCTCTGAGTCTAACAAGGTAGAATCCACTAGAGTGCGACTGCACCCACTATCTATAAGAGCTGGAGTATCTACTCCATTGATCAGCACACTGTCTTTGAAGTAGTGCTTGGTGTTATCTGGAATCCTAGCATAAACCTCTGTGACTTTAGGCTCCCAGGAACCCAGGCAAACTAAAACTACCTCAGCTTCTATCCCACTGGGGAAGGAGTCTGAGGAGAAGGATGCTCCGGTAATCTATTCTTCCTCATAGGAGGAGAAGGCAGGATTAGCAGAGTGGACCCCCAAGGTTTTGACTTTACACCTGGGATCCCCCTTCACATGGTCAGTTGCTCCACAAGCAAAACAAGATCCATTTGGTCTATTTATATTGGGAGGCTTATTATAACCAGAGTTCTGTTTCGGAGGCTGACCTCCGCTAGCCTGTGAGTTCTCTTCTTGGTTTTTACCCTAATTTTTCTTTTTGTGTCCCTTTTGGGAAGAAGATTTATCAGTTTCCCCACCCTCCTTATCTTTGGACTTTTTCTCTTCCTCCTGCTTACCAGGATGAGTCTTGTCCTTATGGGACACTCAATGTGACACCCATAAATCTGCTGCAATGGCAAGCTTCTTAGGATCTATCTCCTTTGAATCTGCCAGATGCTGCTTAAGCTCAGGGGAAGAAGATGCAAAAATATGTTCCAGCATGACAAGACTTATCATACCTTCAAAGGTAGAAACCTTATAACCTTCGACCCAGCCAGTCAAGTTTTGTAAGGATTCAGTTAAATAAGATACCCAAGTACCACCTTCTTTTTTCTTATACTCTCTGAATCTTTTTAAGTATTGGGCAGGAGTCTTTCCAAACTTTAAAATGAGAGTCTGCTTCAACATTGCAAAATCTGCTCTCTCAGCTTTCAACATTTCCATAATGGCACTGCAGCCACAATGGGGCAGTCTGCTAAGTAACCAGGCAATTTTATCAGCATTGTCAACTTGTTGAACTTCACATGCATACTCAAATGTATTCAGCCAGTCCATAATATCATTCTTTTCCTCATACACACTGAGCAGATCTTTTGGAAACTTTGGATGAGAGGAGGCTCCAGACCCCTGTCCAGGACCCTTGGATCCATTGGCAACTTGAAGCTTGGCCACTTCCAACTGGCTGGTGATCCCAGTCTTTCTGTTTTTCTGCCTGTTTGATTTTCAGTTCGGCCATATTGAAATCAAGCTCCTTCTGCCTAAACAGTAGTTCTTGCCTTTTGAATCCAAGTATGGCCTCCCCATCAGCACTGGCAGAGGAAACATTGGACATTTCATCCTCCCTGTCCTCATGGTCGCTGTGGACCAGTGCAGCGGCAGAACTGTCAGTTCTACCAGTGAGAGCAGCCCCACCTCCTTCTGCACTGTTCTCTGATGCTATAGCGCTAAGCTGAGCTTCTTGCCACGCCATGATTCTTTGGATAATTTCCATTTTGGTGCCTTGAGAGGAGATACCTCTCTCAGCACACATCTTTTTCAATGTTTCGGATTTAGAAGCATTTAAAGTTAACAAGGTACCTGTTTCCATAGTGTTAGATAGGACTATGGCCTTTAAAAAGTTTTACTACAATTCACTAAGTGTCCCGTTAGAAATAACTTGAAATGCCTTCGCTCGTGCGCAACACTGGATACCTTCAGTCGTATCCCACTGCTGCTACCAATTTGTTAAAATGGATTTCTGAACTCAGACCTGGAGGGGCAGAGGTTCAGAAGGCCAGCCTAGTTTCTTGGAACAGGGTAACCTCTGGACAAGCCAGACCAATCAGGGCAGTGATGGCGGCGGTCAAGACTAAGTCTCAAGAGGGGTGAGGGTGACTGAAAGACCACAATGAGCACCCAAAGCAAGGACACTTACAAATTACTCCAAACAGGTGTTATAAGAAAAATATAGACACATTTATTACAAGGCCTTTGTAACATCGACCATAGCAAAGAATCACAATAATACTAAAGTAAACCAACACATCACAATCAATACAATATATATACAAGACCGAGAGATCTAAGGAGTTATGAGCACGTAATATGTAAACCACCTAGTTGGGGAGGAAAACAGGCAGTGAAAGTAATCATTAGACCCAGTTTGACATCTGAAATACACCTAACTAGGAGGAAGTCCGAGCCCTACGAAGAGAGGAGCCTTATGCTCAAAAGTACCCGCACGCGCTGTGCCAATGGACAAAAGAGGGCCTCTTCAAGGATATCAGGCAGTTCAGGCAGGTGAATGAAGCGATGCAGAACAAGTCCCCACTACTCAAGCAAGGCCTCCACTTGTGGGCAGAGGCAGGGTGAGAGTGCGGGATAGAGTCGCTATTTCGCAACAGCGGTAGAAAAGAAACGGGCTCCTGCACGAGGGGCCACCAGCTGGGGTATGGACAACTCACCGGTCCCCGACGCAGGCAGACCCAGATTTCTCCAGTTCAGTTCACGATGCTGGCAGGTCCAGATGCGATCATCAGGACGTCTCGACACCGGGTAGATTCTGTGTAGCAGGATGCAGGGTCGAGGGTGTACCAAATGCAGCGGACGTGCACAGGTTGTTACCACAGCAGGGCAAGACGGCAACCGTGTTTACTCTGGTCCGGGTGCACTCGTCTCACTTCAGACCTGGGAATGCCAAGTGTACAAAATTCGGTGTGAGGGTGCCGTGGACGCAGTGCAAACAGTAGACCAAGTTTCGAGGGCTTCCCCAAAACGGCGGCGGTGACAGAGCAAAGCATCCGGCGTAAGATGGTCAGCCCACTGGTTGGCCCAGGGACACTTCCGAAGAGGCTTACTTGCAGGGTTTGATGAAGGTGCCGGAAATAGTTGATCCCACTATTCCAATGGGTCGAAGCGCCTTCACAGACCTTCTAGGACGACCATATGCAGAGGGGCCTCGCAGGACGACAGCGGCTCAGGGTGCCAAACCTTCAGCGGGTCACCAGCGGTTCCTCGACTCAGCTTCTTGTTGCAGGATACTTGGCTCCTTATCCCTTGTTCGGTGTGAACTCAGGAGATTGACATGATAGTGGTGTTTTCAGCCTCCTCTTATCCAAAGATCCCTTCGCGCCAAAATGGAGAGGACCCAATGGGAGATCTGCTCACAAACACTCACACCATACGTGGACCTATCACGGACCACGTATGGTGTGAGTGTTTGTGAGCAGATCTCCCATTCAGGACACTCCATACTCTCTGGCACCCAGTATGTGTATTGGGACCAGACATCCAAGCCCACATCCTGGAAGCACACACAAGGCATGCAAAAGCCAGCCAAAGTGTTGTGTTTCGCGGGAAAATGCACGACCAAATAAGGACGGCCCCAGGTCAGCGCGACCTGGGGGAAGGTGAAGGGGCAAGACGGTCAGCGGACAGGACAAAGAACCTCGTGGGATGGCCATTTTGGAGCCAGGCCACTTACGCGTGCCAAACGCGGTAAGCGCGGATAACATGGCAAAAAGGGTTCAAAACACAAAAGAAACGATAACTGCCACCAGTCCTGTCCGTGACACACTTGCACAGTTCACAATAAGTCCAGCGAGAGTTTCTAGGGCCTTTGGAATGACTAGAGACTCAACAGTGCAGTAACTTAGGTTACAGTGCCCTCTTGTGTTATGTTGCACAAAAGCTACAACATGAGAAAAAGACTAAGGGAAACAAAGTCTCCCCGTACCGACTGTTTTAAGGGCATGTCAGTTTCCCCATAAGAAGTGAGCGAAAGCTCAGAGGAGTGCAGCTGAGGGCTGTGCTTCTCTGGCAAAGTCTAGATCAGGGTGTAAAATAACAGCAAAAAGTTTGGGGGTTGCCGCATGGAGGGAAAATTACATACAGTCTTTCCTAACAGGTTTGAAACCCAGCGGACACAGAATGATGTTAATATTAATTCTATATTCAGTGAAAAAACTTTGTTAAAGGGACGTTATGGTTAAGTTGCACTACGAAAAACCTATGAAATTCAGTAAAAAAAAGTTGTTTAAGGGACGTTATGGTTCAAAGTAAAACCGAAAAACCCCTGAAATTCGGCAGTTATGGTAAGATAAGCAACCATAACTCGTGCCACCGTGCACTGCTAACACTAACACCCAGGACATCAAAGATGACATCACAAATGTCATTGATGACATCACTGTTGACAGCACATGTGCATTTACTTTTCATGAAAACTCTGTACAAAGGATTCTTATAATGCTGACCAAAAACTGTCAAGGATCATTGGGATAAATATCATGAGCTAATTCGTGCATTAAGCAATGCATTGATATAAATAGCATTCTGTTATGAAGTTCTATACAGTATACTAAGCTACTCATGCAGAAACAAAGGCAGTGTGTGCAGCATACATGATGAAGGTGCAATATTCATAATCTTGTCATGTTGAATAGTGAAATGATAACTGCTTTCTTATTAGAGTTTTGCGTACTGTGAAACATGTAATAAGTAGATAATAAAACCCACTTAATACATAATTATTACAGACAAAACACAAAGAGACAACAACACATACAAATATGAGAATATACAGGGACAGTGAAGTAAACAAAAAAGCAGAAGTAGTAGCAGAAAGAGTTCATAACCTAACTGATTGTCTTTATGCAGAGAAACTATTGCTCTGTTTCAAAGCTGCTACTTACCATATGTATGTGTATCACATGATGTGACTGCACCCAAAGGAAAGGAGAGTGAGTACAATGTATACAAATATGAGCATATACAGGGAAGGTAGAGTAATACAAATAAAACTATGAGAAAGTGCTGATAACCCTAATGATTATCTTCATGCACAGAAAGGATTGCCCTCTTTCAAGCCTGTGTCTTCTGCTATGTATATGTTTCATATGATGTGACTTGACCCTAAGTCTACAAATATAGTACCTTTTCAATTTTTACTTCCTGACTGTTACTGAAGAAAACTATGTGGCCTAGATATGTCAGTAAAGGGAAAAAAGGGAGAGCCAGACATGTGATGTCATCAGTGATGTCATCAATGACATTTGTGATGTCATCTTTGATGTCCTGGGTGTTAGTGTTAGCAGTGCACGGTGGCGCGAGTTATAGGTTGCTTATCTTACCATAACTGCCGAATTTCATGGGTTTTTCGATTTTACTTTGAACCATAACGTCCCTTTAACAACGTTTTTTCACTGAATTTAATAGGTTTTTTGTAGCGCAACTTAACCATAACGTCCCTTTAACAAAGTTTTTTCACTGAATTTCATAGGTTTTTAATAGCACAACTTAACCATAGTATCCCTGACCTCATATACATGTAACATAGAACATACTGAACCCCCATGTAGTGATTTTGATGTCCTCGGACTACCGCCATATCCGCGGACATATCGAGAATCTGAGCGTGGTGAATGTAAATTTAAATAGTGTGCCCATTTCCCCTTTGAAGTGGCTCCGAAAAGAGGCGTTTTTTAAATTTTTTTTTACAGATGCTTGACAGACACCTGTTATTTTGTATTTTTTTTCTTGTTTTTTTTTCTTACTTTACTCCTAATATCTTCACATAACCTTCTCCAAAGCAACCCTTACATTCCAAAATAGAAAGGTATTTCCCGTAAAAGATAAAGAGATTCCATCTTCTTTAAAATTAACAGTATTACTGGCATCAATATTCTCATTATTACAGAAGAACATACCAGCTCTAAGCATGAAGGCACACATGCCTCGGTTGATGACACACCTAGCAATGTTTTGCTGAGGACAAAAAACGGAACTATTGTCCCATATTGCCCTAGGTAGTAATCCAGAAATAATTACTTTCGCATTTGGAAGGATCTTCATTACGGCTTGAACCAAGCGTTCCAAATCAGCCAACAAAGTAGGGGCACTGAGGTTGCCCAAATGGAAAGCACCATAGTGCAAAACTACCACATGCGGACTGTTCATCGTGGCCATATCCTCACAAACTTGTACAATTCCCTGTACATTGCAATCAGGCACAGTGCTCCACACCACCTCCACTCCTTTCACATCAAAGTTCTTTTCAACATGCCTGCATCAAGCGTACTGTTGTAAACCATGCACAAACATATCTCCAAGCACCAACACCCTGACTTTCTCTACTTCTGCCATCTTCACCACACACAGTCTCTTTCAACACAAATCCACAACCTCGACATCTGATTGGCTAATCCGTACAGTCTTCTTTCCATGTTGGATTTGCTAGAAAACCCCGGATGTAGCACGCCCTGTCCACGGACAGCCGTGGTGTCCGCGGACCGCGTAACTCTTCGACACCCCTTCTACCATTTCCACTTTACTCTCTGTGCCATTCCCTCATTGCATACAGCTAAGCAGTCACACAATACGAAGAACGTCCTACGAACACCCCCATTTTGTTTATTTTCGAACATTTCAGGACAATTATCATTTCATTATTCAACATATTAACATTACAAATATTATACTTTCATCTTGTACGCTGCACACAATGCTATGTTTCTCCATTAGTAGCTCAGTATACTAGATAGAACCCCATAATACAATGCTATTTATATCAATGCATCGTTCAAAGCACTAATTACGGTATGATATTTATTGCAATGATCCTTGACACTTTTTTCGCAACATTATAATAAAAATCCCTAGTACACAAATTTCATGAAAAGTAAATGCACATGTGATGTCATCAGTGATGTCATCAATGACATTTGCGATGTCATCTTTGATGTCCTGGGTGTTAGTCTTAGCAGTGCACGGTGGTGGCGCAAGTTATGGTTGCTTAGCTTACCATAACTGGCTAATTTCAGGGGTTTTTCGGCTTTACTTGGAACCATAACGTCCCTTAAACAAACTTTTTTTATTAGCACGCAAACAATGTACAAAGATGTAGTGTAAACAGCAAGTTCTCACAAATGGCTTTACACAGAATGTTGCAAAGTAAGCATTTATGCTCGTTCACAGTGAAGGTCAGCTGCTTCCATTTTTTTCTCGCGGCCCGGAGAGGCCCACGACTCCCAGTATAAGGTTCTATTTTTTTTTACCTTGACAGACAGAGATTGTGCTGAAATACTTCTTTTGAAGACGTGTAGCACGTAAGACACGATAAAGATGAAATTTCTGAAACAAAACCACTTTTGTATATTATATCACTTTGAGAAAGATCGTTGGTACACGCAGAGTCGTATTTTGGGACTGCACTACACTTGTACAATGGAAAATGCAATTATAATGTAAGTAACCCTTTAGATTATTTTACACCGGAATATAATAACAATAGCGGGGCATTAAAGCCCGGTCAAGTTGTACTTGTTCGTTCAATGTGGCATATTGTTTTCTACCACGCACTATCACCGCCGAATTGATCCCCTGTCGTTTAGAGGGCTCTGAAAAAGGCAGACGACACAGGGTGGGTTAATAGAAATAATTTAACCGGTCTGTAGCCGGTCAAGCGCTCTACTCGCTGTGCCACTTCACTGTAGCCTGTCAAGTGGCACAGCGAGTAGAGCGCAGCACAGCTAACGCAAGTTCCAATCCCGGCACGGCCAAACTCAGCCTTTCATCCTTCCGTGGTCGATAAATGAGCACTACACACCGTGGGTAATAATGAGCAGCGCTGAGATACCTGACGGTTCTTAGCGCTATATAAATGCGAAAATATTATTATTTTTTTATTAACATACTCCGTTACACTATCTTCGCTAGCAAATAGTTTCATGCCCTGATAAATAAAATGAATATTTTTAATAAAGATCGGCTGGTGAGACTAATTTATGTTTTTTAAAACAGGTATGTTGCCCCATTTTGCCAATGTCACGATTTTCAGACTCCAGCGGATGGACTTTTCAACTGCCAGGTGCAGCTCCATGTAAGCAACTTCATGACCCTCACCATTTTATGGGACAATCGCCAAGGACCAATATGCCCTTACGGAGTACTAGCGGCTAGAAGCAACATACCAACCATTATGGTGGTCTAATGCCTCGTTGTTGGAGCAACCTTCCGATTATCAGTGCGACCATTTACTGCTTTTATCATAAACCAACAGCCTATCTACCGCAAAGGAACAGCGCGTGGCTCAAAATAAACTTTTGCTGATCGACAGCAGAGACAATTGCAAATCACTGAATATTCACTAAACATTTCATGTGAAATAAATGTACTTTACCAAATGTACAATCCTGCTGTTTACTTTTAAACCACAGTTTCATATTCCGAATTGTGGTGCACTGTGTTCTAAGCTGATCTAACACCCTCTTTACCGCAAAGGAACATTCCGTGGCTCAACATGAACTTTTGCGGATCGACAACAAAGACAAATGCAAATCGCTGAATATTCTCTAAACATTTGATGTCAAATAAATGTACTTTACAAAATTTACAATCTTGCTGTTTGCTTTTAAATCACAGTTTCATATTCCGAATTGTGGCGCGCTGCGTTGTGACATAATGTGTGTTGTCTTCCGTGTTCTGTGTAAAGTCGCGTAGGACTGGAGACGACTGGGCGCGTTTGATGACGCACCCTGTAACGTCACGGAGAGAGGCGGGGAATATGAATGCTTTCATAATGTCAGGCTTAGGGGCGGGAGATATGATTTAGTGTCGCAAAAGCAAGTCAGCCAGGTCAAAAGCGCCAGTCATAGGATTATCACATAATGTCGGCGCACACCAGCCTGATTTATTGTTTCTTTAGTGGACAAAAAGTCGGGTGAGGCCCATAGGAAATGGTACTATCAGCAGGCAAAAGGAGGGTTCGTAGAACACTTTCAACCTGACAACGAACAATACAAACAACGTTCTCAGAACACCCCCATTTTGTGTAATTGCAACCATTTCGGGACACCGCGAGTGTTCTTAGAACACATTCAACTTGACAGATTACAATACGGACAGCGTCCTCAGGACACCCCCAGTTTGTGTATTTACGAACATTTAAATACACCGCGAGTGTTTTTAGCTCAATTTTACCTTCCTTGCGAACAAAAAGGACACATACTCCGTCCTCTGAACACCCCACCATTTAGTTTATTTACAAAATGTCAGAACAGCTGTGTTCTCCGCGGACAAATCGAACACAACAAAAGCGTATAGCACATAAAAAAACAAAACATTGAACCTATCTCATACTCCCCCACCCTCCCCAAACACTCTTACACACCAACACACTCCACTAAATACAATTTTTATTCCAAGTTTCACTGCGCTGTACGCGGTCGACAGTGAATACAAGATGGCAGGCGCCACAGAAAATCTGATGCGCTCCACGCCCCACACCGTCCAATCAGCGAACACGTCGCATGTCTGCGGACATGACGCAACCCCATGGGCCAATCAGGGCGCTGTCCGCGGAGCGCACAGGGAAGTCCGTCCGCGAAGCGAACACAGATATCACTAATTTTTTTGCCTGACATTTTGGTCATTTTTTAAAAAACTACTGGATGGATTTCACCAAATTTGCAAAAGCACGCTTTCGGGACCAAGCCGCCGCTCCTGCCGCAAATTTGGTGTAAATCCGTCCAGCGGTTCGGGCTGTAGCCGTGCGCAATGTTTTTTCCCATTATGTCTATAGGAAAAAACAAATGTTTTGGGCCCCCCCCTATAACTTTGCCCCCCCTGGACCAAACCTCTCCAAACTTTCCAAAACAATTCTGGGCCATATACTTGTTTTGCGAAGTTTGGTGAGGATTCGTCCAGAGGGAGCGAAGTTATAAGCCACCCAAAAAGTGCTCTTCCTCTGGAAACACCCACTTAACCATAACTAGATGGACGCTACCGCGTCCCTGTAATATGATGATACAGCAAGGGCAAGTGCACCATCTGTGACTTGTAAAACATGTGCTACAAGATCCCTCCACAGAACTCGTAACACCTGGTACAATGATGAATGCCAATGGCGGTACTTATGTTAGCAAAGTCGCTAGACTAATAAAGGAGTGCATGTTGCTGTTGAGTAAAAAGAAGAGCCTTTATTTTTATTTATTTATTTATTGTGCATTTGTTAGATGCTTATACAGTAAGTCAATTCTGTTTCAAAGTGCCCACACGGCAACAGGGAGTGAACATGGGATTGAAAACAAAGAATACACTGGAAGATAAAGAAGAACCTACTATACTTTGTGAGTATTCAGAAAGTGCAAGTGCAGCAATCAGAGAGTATGTGGGGGTAAGTGCTGGAATGTCCATGCTCGTGGGTGAACAGCTGATTGTTAGGAAAGATTTCGTAATTGTAGGTAATTTTCCTTCCATGTGGCAACCCCTAAACTTTTTGCTGTTGTTTTTCACCTTGTTCTCGACTTTGCCAGAGAAGTGCAGCCTTCTGCCGCACTCCTCTGGGCTTTCGCTCCTTTCTTACGGGGAAACTGACATGCCCTTAAGACAGTCAGTACCGGGGAACGCTGTTTCCCGTAGTTTCTTTTATCATGTTGCGGCTTTCGTGCAACATGACACAAGAGGGCACTGTATGCTAAGTTACAGCTCTCTTGGGTCTCTAGCCTTCTACAGGCCCTAGATACTCGTTTAGGATTGTATCTGATCGGTGCAAGTGATTCAGGGACAGGAATGGTGGCAGCGATCGTTTCTTGTGTTTTGAGCTCCTTTTGGCGTTCTAAGCGCGTTTCTCGCGCTTAACCCAAAATGGTGGCCTGGCTCCCAAAATGGCCAGACCACGAGGCTCCTTTGTCCTGTCCGCTGACCGTCTTGCTCCCTTCACCTTCCCCAGGTCGAGCCGACCCGGGGCCTTCCTTATTTGGGCATGTACTTTCCCGCGAAACACGGATGCTTTTGCGGGCTTCTACATGTCTTGTGTGTGCCTCCAGGATGTGGGCTGGGATGTCTGGTCCAGGGTGCCAGAGAGTCTAGGGTGGTGTCAATGCCTGGGACCACCGTGGTCCGTGATTGGTCCACGAATGGTGTGAGTGTTGATGAGCGGATCTCCCATTGGGTCCCCTCTGTTTTGGCACGAAGGGAACCGTGGATAAGAGGGGGCTGGGAACACCACTACCATGTCGATCTCCTGAGTTCTCACGAACGAAGGAATACAGGAGCCAAGTATCCTGCAACCACGAGGCTGGACTGAGGAATCGCTGGTGACCCGCTGAAGGACTTCTCCTCTGCACTGCTGTTGCCTTGTGAAACCCTTTTCACCTTTGATCGAACCAGAAGGCCTGTACTGGTACTTCGACCCTTGGAATAGCGGGAACAGCTATTCTTGGCATCTTCACCATCTCCTGCCAGTAAGCCTTCGGAAGCGTCTCTGGGCCATCCAGCTGACTGACCAGCTTACACGGGAGTCTTGCTCTGTAACCGCCGCCAGGTTTTGTAGTATTTCGAGTCCTTGTCACTCTCACACGCTTCCTACACTTGGCGTTCCCAGGTCTGAAGTGAGTAGTGTACATTTGGCTCAGATACACACGGCCGCGCCGTTGCCCTGCTGTGGTAACAAACTGTGCGGGTTTCTTCGATTGGGACGTCTTTTTACTCAACACGACGACGAGGCGTTCCCTGCTCTTCTGAACCTGCCAGCTGCTGAAACTGACGCAGAGAAGCCTGGGTCTGCTTGCATCGGGGGCCGGTGAGTAGCATAGCTAGGATCTGGTCGCCCTCCTGCAGGAGCCCATTGCTTTTCCCCGCTGTGTCAAACAGCACCCTTTTCCGTACTCGCGCTCTGCTTCTGCCCAATGTGGAGGCTGCGCTTGAGTCGCGGAACTTGTTCTTCTTCTTTTGTGCACTAAACTGAACTGCCTGATTTCCCTCGAAGAGCTTCTCCTTTTGCCCGTTGGCACCAGCGCGTGCAGGTACTTTTGAGCACAAGGCTCCACTCTTCGCAGGGCTCGGACTTCCATCTAGTTAGGTGCCTCTGAAGGCGAACTGGGTCTAAGCATTATTGCGCACTGCCTGTTTTCCCTCCCTTTTAGGTGGACTACACATTTCGTGCATATAACGCTTGAGACTTGTTGTATTTGTATATATATATTGTGTTGTTATGGTATGTGTTGGTTTACTATCGTTATATTGTGATTTTCTCGCTACGGTCATTGTTTTAAAGGCCTTGGAATAAATGTGTATATATTTTTAATATAACAACTGTTTGGAGTAGTTTGTAAGTGATCTTGCTTTGTGTGCTCATTGCGGGCTTTCAGTCACCCTCACCCCTCTTGAGACCTAGTCTTGACCGCCGCGATCGCTACCTTGATTGGTCTGGCTCGTCCAGAGGTTACCCTGTTCCAAGTAATTAGGTTGGCCTTCTGAACTTCTGCGCCACCAGGACAGAGTTCAGAAATCCGTCTTAACAAATTGGTGTACAGCGGTGGGATACGACTGAAGGTATCCAGTGTTGCGCACAAACTAAGGCATTTCAGGTTATTCCAACCAGGACACGTAGTGAATTGTTGTAGTATAACTTTAAAAAGGCCATAGTCCTATCTAACAATATGGAAACAAATACCTTGTTAACTTTAAATGCTTCCAAATCAGAAACATTGAAAAAGATGTGTGCGGATAGAGGTGTTTCCTCTCAAGGCACGAAATTGGAAATGATCCAAAGAATCGTGGCGTGGCAAGAAGCGCAGCTTGACGCTATAACTTCTGAGGACAGTGCGGAAGGTGGTGGGGCTGCTCTCACTGGTAGAACCGACGGTTCTGCCGCTGCACTGATCCATCGCGACCACGAGGACAGGGAGGACGAGATGTCTAATGTTTCCTCTGCCAGTGCTGATGGGGAGGCTATGCTTGAATTCAAGAAGCAAGAGCTGCGGTTTAGGCAGCAGGAGCTTGAATTCAGCATAGCCAAACTAAAAATCGAACAGGCAGAAAAACAAAAAGACAGGGATCACCAGTTGGAACTGGCCAAGCTTCAGTTTGCAAATGGGTCCAAGGGTCCTGGACATGGGTCTGGGGCTTCCTCTCATCCACGGTTTACGAAAGATCTGCTCAGTGTGTATGAAGAAAGGAATGACATTATGGACTGGCTGAATGCGTTTGAGTATGCATGCGAAGTTCAACAAGTTGACAATGCTGATAGGATTGCCTGGTTACTCAGCAGACTGCCCCATTCTGGCTGTAGTGCCATTATGGAAATGTCGAAGGCTGAGCAAGCTGATTTCGCAATGTTAAAGCAAACTCTCATTTTAAAGTTTGGGAAGACTCCGGCCCAATATTTGAAACGTTTCAGAGAGTATAAGAAAAAGGAAGGTGGTACTTGGGTATCTTATGTCACTGAGTCCTTGAAAAACTTAACTGGCTGGGTCGAAGGTTATAAGGTTTCTACCTTCGAAGGCATGATAAATCTTGTCATGCTGGAACACATTTTTGCATCTTCTTCCCCGGAGCTTAAGCAGCATTTGGCCGATTCGAAGGAGATAGATCCTAAGAAGCTGGCCATTGCAGCAGACTTATGGGTGTCACATCGAGTGTCCCATAAGGACAAAACTCATCCTGGTAAGCAGGAGGAAGGGAAAAAGTCCAAAGATATGGAGGGTGGATAATCTGATAAATCTTCTTCTCATAAGGGCCACAAAAAGAAAAATAAGGGTAAGACACAAGAGAACTCACAGGGTAGTGGAGGTCAGCCTCCGAAACAGAACTCTGGTTACAATAAGCCTCCCTATGTAAACAGACCCAATGGATCTTGTTTTGCTTGTGGAGCAACTGACCACGTGAAGGGGGATCCCCGGTGTAAGGTTAGACCTTTGGGGGTCCACTCCGCTAATCTGGCCTTCTCCTCCTACGAGGAAGAAAAGATTACAGGAGCATCCTTCTCCTCAGACTCATTTCCCAGCGGGATAGAGGCTGAGGTAGTTTTAGTGTCCCTGGGTTCCTGGGAGCCTAAAGTCGCAGAGGCTTATGCTAGGATTCCGGATAATACCAAGCACTACTTTAAAGACAGTGTGCTGATCAATGGAGTAGATACTCCAGCTCTTAGGGATAGTGGGTGCAGTCGCACTGTAGTGGATTCTACCTTGGTAGACTCAGAGGAAGTTGCCAGAGCTTCTCTGATGCCCACTAAGTTGGCTGACGGCCCACTCCGTATGTTCCCAGTAATACCTGTAAATCTTACTTTAAATGGTACAGCAGTCACGATTCCAGTGAGCATTCAGAGAAACGTCCCGGGAAAGGTCTTGTTAGGTAATGATCTCAGAGCTTTAGAGCTCATAGGAGACACTGCCGAAATACCCTACACACGGTCAAGCACGGGCAGCATTGGCCAAGACCAATACGCCGCCCCAGCCGAAGGGGAAACCCAAGGCGAAACGAGTCGACAAGTCAAGACGAGGGAAAGAGAATATTCCCCCGAGCTCGCCTACCACTGCGGTGGAGGAAGCTGGTCAATCGCCCGGGCCTGACGAGGAGGTGGCGATGCCTGAAGTATTTGACCCCAACGATCATCCTGAACTAAAAGACTTGTTAGTTGAAGGAGGTCCTGATAGGGACGAATTCAGTAAAGGCCAACGTGAGTGCCCATCTCTGGAAGGCCTAAGGAGACAGGCCTGCTCCCAGCTTGAGGGTGAACCTCCTGGGACGCATAGGATTTATTGGGAAGGTGAACTCCTGTATAGTGAGCCCACAGAGTCTACAGAAGGAGACCATAGGAGGTTGGTGGTTCCCCTTGCTTTTAGGCCCTTCCTCCTGTAGTTGGCGCATGAAGTTCCCCTTGCTGGTCACCTTGGTAAGAAGAGGACCAAGCAAAAGGTTCTCCATGCACTTCTACTGGCCCAAGATGGGGGTGAAAGTAGAAAGTCACTGCAGGAGTTGTGCCTCCTGCCAGTTGTCTGGTAAGGTTGGCGCGACAATCCAAGCTCCATTGGTACCTCTCCCAGTTGTGGAGGTACCATTTGAAAGGGTAGGGATCGACATTGTTGGTCCCCTTGACCCGCAAACATCCTCGGGCAATAGGTTTATCCTGGTGCTGGTCGACCATGCAACCAGATATCCTGAGGCCATCCCATTGAAAACTGTAACTGCCAAGTCAGTTGCAAAAGCTTTACTTGGCATATTTACTAGGGTTGGCTTCCCTAAAGAAGTTGTGTCGGATCGTGGCAGCAACTTTATGTCGAAGTATGTGCAGGCTATGTGGAAAGAATGTGGGGTCACCTACAAGTTCTCTTCTGCATAACACCCCCAGACCAATGGTCTGGTGGAACGTTTCAACAGAACGTTAAAGAGCATGATTGGGGCTCTGGAGGAACCTCAGAGAAGAAAATGGGATCTTCTTTTACCATGCTTACTGTTTGCCTACCGAGAGGTACCACAGGAGGGTGTTGGCTTCAGCCCCTTCGAACTTCTGTTCGGTCATCCCGTACGGGGACCCTTAGCCATCGTCAAAGAGGGATGGGAGATGCCCACTCCCCCTGTTACTACCAACGTACTTGATTATGTGCTAGGGCTCAGAAAAAAGGATGGTACTTCTGATGGGCTTGGCTAGTGATAAATTGAAGGCAGGACAAGCGCTGGTGAAACATTGGTACGACCAGAAAGCTTCCCTCATCAACAGAGAGCTCAGATGGTCCACAGTGGAGAAAGAATGTTTCTCTGTTGTGTGGGCCCTACGGAAGCTGAGGCCCTACCTCTATCGGACCCACTTCACTGTGCAAACTGACCATAAGCCCTTAAAGTGGCTAATGAACATGAAGGGAGAGAATCCAAAGTTGCTTAGGTGGTCCATAAGTCTACAAGGCTTCGACTTCACTATTGAGCATAGGCCAGGTGTCCAACATAGCAATGCTGATGGGTTGTCCAGAATGTTTAACCGACCTGAACAAGAGACTCATCCAGGGGTGGATTAGTTCCCCCTGTCCATAGTCTGGGAGGGGCGAGTGTTAGGAAAGATTTCGTAATTGTAGGTAATTTTCCTTCCATGTGGCAACCCCTAAACTTTTTGCTGTTGTTTTTCACCTTGTTCTCGACTTTGCCAGAGAAGTGCAGCCTTCTGCCGCACTCCTCTGGGCTTTCGCTCCTTTCTTACGGGGAAACTGACATGCCCTTAAGACAGTCAGTACCGGGGAACGCTGTTTCCCGTAGTTTCTTTTATCATGTTGCGGCTTTCGTGCAACATGACACAAGAGGGCACTGTAAGCTAAGTTACAGCTCTCTTGGGTCTCTAGCCTTCTACAGGCCCTAGATACTCGTTTAGGATTGTATCTGATCGGTGCAAGTGATTCAGGGACAGGAATGGTGGCAGCGATCGTTTCTTGTGTTTTGAGCTCCTTTTGGCGTTCTAAGCGTGTTTCTCGCGCTTAACCCAAAATGGTGGCCTGGCTCCCAAAATGGCCAGACCACGAGGCTCCTTTGTCCTGTCCGCTGACCGTCTTGCTCCCTTCACCTTCCCCAGGTCGAGCCGACCCGGGGCCTTCCTTATTTGGGCATGTACTTTCCCGCGAAACACGGATGCTTTCGCGGGCTTCTACATGTCTTGTGTGTGCCTCCAGGATGTGGGCTGGGATGTCTGGTCCCAATACACATCCTGGGTGCCAGAGAGTCTAGGGTGGTGTGAATGCCTGGGACCACCCTGGTCCGTGATTGGTCCACGAATGGTGTGAGTGTTGATGAGCGGATCTCCCATTGGGTCCCCTCCGTTTTGGCACGAAGGGAACCGTGGATAAGAGGGGGCTGGGAACACCACTACCATGTCGATCTCCTGAGTTCTCACGAACGAAGGAATACAGGAGCCAAGTATCCTGCAACCACGAGGCTGGACCGAGGAATCGCTGGTGACCCGCTGAAGGACTTCTCCTCTGCACTGCTGTCACCTTGTGAAACCCTTTTCACCTTTGATCGAACTAGAAGGCCTGTACTGGTACTTCGACCCTTGGAATAGCGGGAACAGCTATTCTCGGCATCTTCACCATCTCCTGCCAGTAAGCCTTCGGAAGCGTCTCTGGGCCATCCAGCTGACTGACCAGCTTACACAGGAGTCTTGCTCTGTAACCGCCGCCAGGTTGTGTAGTATTTCGAGTCCTTGTCACTCTCACACGCTTCGTACACTTGGCGTTCCCAGGTCTGAAGTGAGTAGTGTACATTTGGCTCAGATACACACGGCCGCTC
The DNA here is from genome assembly GCF_040938575.1 of Ambystoma mexicanum. Taxonomy (NCBI): domain Eukaryota; kingdom Metazoa; phylum Chordata; class Amphibia; order Caudata; family Ambystomatidae; genus Ambystoma; species Ambystoma mexicanum. The sequence continues at coordinate 436,703,198 of NC_090940.1, forward strand.
CGTTGCCCTTCTGTGGTAACAAACTGTGCGGGTTTCTTCGATTGGGACGTCTTTTTACTCAACACGACGACGAGGCGTTCCCTGCTCTTCTGAACCTGCCAGCTGCTGAAACTGACGCGGAGAACCTGGGTCTGCTTGCATCGGGGACCGGTGAGTAGCATAGCTAGGATCTGGTTGCCCTCCTGCAGGAGCCCATTGCTTTTCCCCGCTGTGTCAAACAGCACCCTTTTCCGTACTCGCGCTCTGCTTCTGCCCACTGTGGAGGCTGCGCTTGAGTCGCGGAACTTGTTCTTCTTCTTTTGTGCACTGAACTGCCTGATTTCCCTCGAAGAGCTTCTCCTTTTGCCCATTGGCACCAGCGTGTGCAGGTACTTTTGAGCACAAGGCTCCACTCTTCGCAGGGCTCGGACTTCCATCTAGTTAGGTGCCTCTGAAGGCGAACTGGGTCTAAGCATTATTGCGCACTGCCTGTTTCCCTCCCTTTTAGGTGGACTACACATTTCGTGCATATAACGCTTGAGACTTGTTGTATTTGTATATATATTGTGTTGATATGGTATGTGTTGGTTTACTATCGTTATATTGTGATTTTCTCGCTACGGTCATTGTTTTAAAGGCCTTGGAATAAATGTGTATATATTTTTAATATAACAACTGTTTGGAGTAGTTTGTAAGTGATCTTGCTTTGTGTGCTCATTGCGGGCTTTCAGTCACCCTCACCCCTCTTGAGACCTAGTCTTGACCGCCGCGATCGCTACCTTGATTGGTCTGGCTCGTCCAGAGGTTACCCTGTTCCAAGTAATTAGGTTGGCCTTCTGAACTTCTGCGCCACCAGGACAGAGTTCAGAAATCCGTCTTAACAAATTGGTGTACAGCGGTGGGATACGACTGAAGGTATCCAGTGTTGCGCACAAACTAAGGCATTTCAGGTTATTCCAACCAGGACACGTAGTGAATTGTTGTAGTATAACTTTAAAAAGGCCATAGTCCTATCTAACAGTATGGAAACAAATACCTTGTTAACTTTAAATGCTTCCAAATCAGAAACATTGAAAAAGATGTGTGCGGAGAGAGGTGTTTCCTCTCAAGGCACGAAATTGGAAATGATCCAAAGAATCGTGGCGTGGCAAGAAGCGCAGCTTGACGCTATAACTTCTGAGGACAGTGCGGAAGGTGGTGGGGCTGCTCTCACTGGTAGAACCGACGGTTCTGCCGCTGCACTGATCCATCGCGACCACGAGGACAGGGAGGACGAGATGTCTAATGTTTCCTCTGCCAGTGCTGATGGGGAGGCTATGCTTGAATTCAAGAAGCAAGAGCTGCGGTTTAGGCAGCAGGAGCTTGAATTCAGCATAGCCAAACTAAAAATCGAACAGGCAGAAAAACAAAAAGACAGGGATCACCAGTTGGAACTGGCCAAGCTTCAGTTTGCAAATGGGTCCAAGGGTCCTGGACATGGGTCTGGGGCTTCCTCTCATCCACGGTTTACGAAAGATCTGCTCAGTGTGTATGAAGAAAGGAATGACATTATGGACTGGCTGAATGCGTTTGAGTATGCATGCGAAGTTCAACAAGTTGACAATGCTGATAAGATTGCCTGGTTACTCAGCAGACTGCCCCATTCTGGCTGTAGTGCCATTATGGAAATGTCGAAGGCTGAGCAAGCTGATTTCGCAATGTTAAAGCAAACTCTCATTTTAAAGTTTGGGAAGACTCCGGCCCAATATTTGAAACGTTTCAGAGAGTATAAGAAAAAGGAAGGTGGTACTTGGGTATCTTATGTCACTGAGTCCTTGAAAAACTTAACTGGCTGGGTCGAAGGTTATAAGGTTTCTACCTTCGAAGGCATGATAAATCTTGTCATGCTGGAACACATTTTTGCATCTTCTTCCCCGGAGCTTAAGCAGCATTTGGCCGATTCGAAGGAGATAGATCCTAAGAAGCTGGCCATTGCAGCAGACTTATGGGTGTCACATTGAGTGTCCCATAAGGACAAAACTCATCCTGGTAAGCAGGAGGAAGGGAAAAAGTCCAAAGATATGGAGGGTGGAGAATCTGATAAATCTTCTTCTCATAAGGGCAAGTAATTAGGTTGGCGTTCTGAACTTCTGCGCCACCAGGACAGAGTTCAGAAATCCATCTTAACACTGATGAAGTGCATGCATACTGTCGTAAGTACTATGCAGCATTGGGTAGGAAGTGCAAGCCTACAGAAAGGAGGCCAGTGGGTGCCGAGGCAAGTGCTACAAGGTAGGCAGAGCCTGGGGTAATTGGGTGTGGGCGGCCAGACCCCTGAAGGATACATAAAGGGGCTGGTCACCAATCACATCGAGTGTGAGATTAGCAGAGGAGGGAAGGAGGAGGTGAAAAGGAAAGTCTTGAGGAGCTACTGGAATTTGAGGAGGTCCAGCTCAAGACGAAGAGGAAGGGGGAGGCTGTTCCATAAGAGGGAGCCAGCTGAAGAAAATGATCGGCCTCTGGTCCTCTATTTAGCTAAACACTTTACACACAGATAGTTGGTACCAGAGCACTGCAGAGGTCTAGAGAGAGAGTAGTATGAGAAAGTTGCAGATAGTGTGGTCCCAGGCCCCAGACAGCCTTGTCGATGATGCAGAGGGATTTGAATTGAAACTGCGCCGCAACCGGGAGCCAGTGAAGACGTTTTAGTGGAGGAGAGATGCGGTCCCTGGGCTTAAGGACAAGGATAAGTCTTGCTGCCCTATTTTGGATTAGCCGGAGTGGTTGTAAAGTTGAAGAAAGTAGATTCAGGAGAAGGCTGTTGCAGTAGTCAAGCTTAGAGAGAACCAGGGCTCTGGCAACATTGAGCTTCTGAGGGAAAGGGAGAATTCCTTTTAAAAGGAAGGGTTTCAATGTGGACTTCTTTTTTTAATGTTCTTTTTATTAGCATTTTGCATTAAGAACATGCCGTCAACATAACACTGTGATGGTACAAAAAACAAACCAACACAACAGTGACTCGCAGTACAGTGGTTCAAAACATTCCCTCTCCTTCCCCTCAAATAGTAGTGTAAATCTAGGTGCTAGTCATGTGCCTGTTGTTGACCTGGTTATTTGTGCAATAACTCGATCCGTTACAGGGTCAGTCCATGGGTTGGCCTCCGTCATTTTCCTCGGCTTGGCAGGCCTGTTTAATGAGGAACTGCATATATGGTCCCCAGATGTCTCTGGGTTTGGATTGTTGGTGCGTTAGTCGTACATATTATATCTCCATTTCGTTGCAATACAGAATATTTGTCCGCAATTGCTCTATGCTTGGGACTTGAGTGCTTCCCCACACTAGTACTACCTGTCGCTTGGCCAGGAGTAATAGTAGCCCTGATAGCTTCCTTGTGTGCTTTGGGATGTGTTTAATGTGTCCCAGCAGTGCCATCAGTGGTGTCTGTACTACGTTTATCCCCACTATCTCACTCAGTGTCTCAAAGACTTGCGTCCAGAACGGTCATACCCTTGGGCATCCCCAGGCAATATGTAGAAAGTCTGCAGGGGAGGTGGCACATCAAGGACAGTTTTTGGAAACAAAAGTGGGAATTCTTGGCAATGTCATGAGTGTCAGGGACGAAGGAGAAAAAGGAGTCGAAGATGAGTTCAAGGTTTCTGGCTTCAGATGAAGGAGGAGGGGGAGAGCCCATAGAGGATGGCCAGAGTGAGGGGAAACAAGAGGGAGCAGGGGTCCCAATGGGTATGATCTCTGTCTTGAAAGTACACCAGGACCGGATGGCTGATAGGTAGCCAGGGATGATGAAAGATGAAAACGGTTCAGCAGGACGTTTGAAAAAGAGTTGTGTGTCATCTGCGTAGCACTGGAAGTTGGCAAAGAAGGAGGAAATGAGGAGTGCCAGCTGAGCAGTGGTAAGGGTTGAAGAGCCAGGGGTCTTTGGCGGTCCTTAAGGGATGGTGCAGTTAGTAAAAACAAACGATTATTCTGGAATATTGTTTCAAATGGCACTGATAATAACAATAAGAATATTGTATCGAAAGCCATTCAAAGAGAAATGTTGCTGAATATTGCCAACGCAACAGTATACGAAGAAAAATGGCTGGAGACAGACTTTGTTCCTATGGGAGACCTAATCCTTATCAAAACAGAAGTGATAGTGGTGCTGCAAGCTTTGAAATTAAGATGTGATGAGCAAGAGCTAAAAGCAGCTCCTGGGTGTCAGGCATTACCCAATTGGCAGGAGCTACCGCTGGGGAACCAGGAGCGAGTTTCCAGTTCCAAGCGAATCGGACATCCACAGAAGATGCACTCTTTCACTTTTTGCCCATTTATGGTCGATTATGCTTAAATGCACTAGATATGTCCAGATGTTTCTTTATAAATATTCTAAAATACTCAAACTTAATGTTACATATGCATGTTTTTAAGGCACCAGGTGGCCTGAGGAGCCAAAGGTGGCTCCTGGTAGCTCTTGGTGTCAAGCTAACCAGGCTCTCCTAGGCTAGGAGGAGCTAAATAGCTCCCAGCCATGTCAAACCATGGGCTGTTCTCACAAAAAGCAGGAAAATCCTAGAGCATAGATAAAATGCTTGTGGATTTATTTCAGAATGAACTATCAATATGGTTTCTTTTTTTTTAACACTTTTTAAAAATGAAATCAACAAAAAGGGCACTATTCCAAAAACGTGGCTTTTGGCTGAGATGGTACCAATTGTTTTTTAAAAGTGGTAGCAACCAACCAGTAAAGTATTGGTCTATTGCTTTAATCGATAGCATGGCTAGAAATATACTGTAAGATTTTGCTAATTCATAGAGAGGACTGGGTAAAGGAGAATAATCTTTTAACGGAGTTGATCAGCTGAGTTGGGCAGTCATTGCAGTACTCGGATCCCTGGCAGTCTTTCTACTAACTACATTGTTTCCTGAGGGAGGCGGACCAACTATACTTAAAACCCTTTGCAATTTGGAGCACCGCAGAGTTGAGCAGCTGAGTTGGGCAGTCATTGCAGTCTGTGCAGTCTGAGAAGTTGAGAAGGCGAGACAGGTCTCGTCAATCTGTCAACAACGTGAGTTAATGGCATTGAGCGAACCCTGTACTCGTCGCCAGGCGAAGCTTTGGGATTATACAGCTATACTATCCGTTTCTATGAGTCTACCTGAGGTGAGCAAACCCTGCCCCTGTGATTGTGATACAGATAATGCGTTAGACATTGATAGATCACTCCTTCAAAGAATTATGTTAATGACAACAATTGAATTATCTGAGCGGTGAGCAAGCACTTTAACACCAACGGTGTGTGTGCATTGACAAAGAGGTGGTGCTTAAATCAGTGAGTTCAATGAAACCGGACGAGTGCAATACAACTAATCGAGAAAAAACAATGGCAATGTACCCCATTGCTATGATCCCTCAAACCTCACAGATCGTGCAGAGTCACTTGGGTAATGACTCAGGAGAACTTAAGGAGAAGAATGTTATGGTATTAAATGAATCATTCCATTTGGATGAGGACTGTGCCTTCATGGACGACATTTTTACCTGGTCAAAATCGCCTGGTTATGAGCGATTAAACAAGCCTGAACAAGCCTTAAATCGGATGAGCACTCTGTTGAATACGACTCAGGCCCGCATATTCTGGAGGGGCTGCATTCTATCTTGGCACTGTGGTTATCACGCGATATAGGCAAAATAAAAACTACGATATAATGGAAGACTGAGTGATTCTACAAATGGTAATCGTTCAATCCCGATTAATCCAGGCAAGGTTAACTGTCCTTTAAAACCTGGCCCTACGCCCATAATAGAAGGGATCTGAAAAAGGGGGGGGTGGCTTGATAGTTCCAGTAGAGTGCAAACTAAGGGCTCTTCAGAATCCCTATTTCAAAGATCCTCAACTGGAGGTGTCCCTCCATTCGGAGGGACATTTGCCAGATACTCAAACCTCCTTGTCTCTATCGTCCCATTCATCATTAAATGGGTTGGCCTTTCGCACCATTAAAACATCATGTGAGCATTGCCATTCATCAGCTGCGACTGCTCAGTTACAGAATAAATAATGTCAGCTTTGACTGTTGCATTAAATCATTTTAGTAAATTGAATGAGACAGTAAAAGATCAAGCAACCTTATTGGCTATGACTCATTCAAAGCTAATATTTTTGGAATCTTTTGTGACATCAATGCAAACCCGGCTAGATAAAGAAGCCCAATTATCTGTACAATGACAAGGAAGGTGCTACAATCTGGTGAGTGGTGAAGAGGCAGATAAAAACATGATGATGGCTTCTATATTAGAAGTTATGAAGTGGTTGAGATCTCTACATGAGAAAGGTAAATTGGTTAAAGTGCCTCCGAAAGAAAATATTGAGCCGATGGATTTATAAGAAATGTCCCAGACGGAAGTTATAAAGTCTCAAAACTTTAAAAATCCAAAGGTGGACACTGTTTTGCACCACAGAATAATGGTACTCAAGTGCAAGTGGTGGCGGAATCTTTGGGTTTAGAGATGTTAGTAGACAACCAGAATGACCAGCATAGCATGAAGTGCCAATTAACAACTACCTCTAGAGAATGAGAATGAGAGGACCGGTACATCGGCAGCGATGCAAACAGTACCGACAAATAATGGCCCAAGTGTTAAGATGTTTCCCACATTTAAAAAAAAATTCAAATGAGCCAAAACAACACACCGAGAAGATGAACGGGAAACAGAAAAAAAGATGAAACATATTAATTCAATGAATAAACCAAAATCCAACGGTTCCAGAGCATTCTTGAGGAACTTGGAGACTCCTCTGACCCGGAAAATAGGTCACCCTATGTTAAAGAAAATGGAGCGACTAATGACAAGTAATATCACTGATAAAAGAGATTGCCTAATTGTCGAATCTGGAACTCAATCAAACATGGGTTCTGTAGACCTTCAAGTTGATCAAGTGGAAGTTCCAGGAATATCAATCTTATTGGGTTTCACGACACATTCAGGTAAGGACGATATTGATCAAGGTGAGATAGTGGCTCTTTCATGTAGTTCTGAACATGAAATTGTCGCTTATAATCCGCCACTCCTTTATAATGCCCAAAAATCCTTTCCTGAGCCTTCTAAGCAGGTTGGGGCTAGTAAAGCTAAGGAAATAATTAACAATCACTTTCATACTCTGGAAGAAAAGAGACATGCAATTATGCAGAAGTGACACCCTGCTTTCACAAATATCTCAGACAGGGCCTCTGAGTTATTTGGTCTGAGGTCCTGGAGAAAAATACATAATCTAATAATGAACCAATAACGCCATTTAGAATTACAGTTGTAATAGAGAGATTACTACTCTCTAAAGATGGTTTCATTCTAAATCGAGCCCATGTTCTAAAACTTCTGCATTTTGTTCCTAAATGACGACACATTGAATTGGAAGATACACAAACAGTTCAATTTGTCAATGAGACACGTCTAGATTGGGTTATTCTGCATTTAAATTCCATGTTGGTGAGAGGGGCTTAGCTAGAAGCAGCCCCCAATTTGCTATCATTAGACTTTGAAAGAAGCGAGAAGACACTGTTGAAGTCAATAAAACCTTTCTTTGAACAAAAACAACCTCAAAAAAGAGAGATACACTTCGGATTCTGAAAGAAAGTAAAAGGAACTTAAACCATGATCAAACTGTAACTACTGCTAGAAGTATTTCGGGTACAACGGCCAACTTCTCTAGAAAGTTCGTCGGCCTTGATAAACGTGACATCCGATTGTTCTAAAAGCAAAGAGAGGAAAGTGACAGAGGTGCTTAATAGAGGTGAATTGAAGACCAAGAAACAAGATTGGTCGTGCCTGGCCGGCTCTCTGGCAGTATCCAGTGACAAGTAACATCTAAAGAACCAGGAAAGCAGTGCCTTGCAAATGGGCTGTTGGAACACTGGAGGATGTGTTCACCTTTTTAATAAGGAAGACTTGGGCCTCGAGTGTTATGACATATTATGCTTGCAAGAGACCTGGATACAATCAAAACCAATATGTGATGGCTTTATGGTATTTTTGAACACTGCCAAAAAAGTGCTGGCAGGCAGACCCTATTCAGGTTTAATGACATTGGCAAAAGCTGGTCAGGGGCTACTGGTGACTGAAGCCCAAACCCATGTGTACAAATGTTGCCTCTTAATTGGGATGGGGTAGGCCTACTTTCAGCGCAGTGAAGACAATAGTAATACTTAATTTATATTGGAATCCTGCAAGGATTGGGGATGAATGCTTTGTTAACTGTGTAACGTCGCTAATTGATGATTCCTATATTCAACTAAATGATCCTTGCATAATGATCTGTGGAGATCTTGTAAACCCGCTCTACACAAAAAAGCCGCATTATGGTTCAGAGAATTAAAAGAGCCGGGATTCTTTATGCTTAACGGTCAAACGAAGGGCGACATCTCGAGTAGAGCGACCTGGGCCCGGGGTAGCAAGAAAGCGCATTTGGATTATTATTTCATTTCTTGGAACATGATTAACTTGATTGGCTCACTTGTAGTAACTCCCATCAAAAATAGTGACCATCATTTTTTAACAGTAAGATGGAAGGGAAAACAAGAACACCCCAAGTTGTGATCCTCGATTGACACCACACCGATCTCTCAGGGAGGCAACAGATTAAGAATAAGACCCAGTAAGGTCATATGTATAACAGCTAAATGTAAAAAAGCATTGGCAAAGCCAACAGTTTTGGCTTGTGTATAAGTATTAGACATTTGCCAGGTGCTGCTATTATGTGCCCAGGTGCACGCGCCATTTTGCAGCTGCTACCATCAGCGTTCAGTTGATAGCACTAGGCAGTGGCTGGCAGGTGCCTTTCCCATGCCTACACAAAAGCCCAAACGGTTCTCATTGCCAATGCTAGCTGCGTAGCCTGCATCCACATTTACACACTCAACTCATGTTTTATGGCACCTTTGCCAGGTGCCTTCCACCCCTAGGGTATCCTCTGGGTGCTCCGAGAGGGAGGTTTAAAAACCTTCTGGTGTAGAACATTTCAAGGGCGAGCGCCTTCAAAACTGGCATCCATCACACAAACATGCACTGACCGGTGCCACTGAATTCTTGTTAAAAACAGGCAATGGTAGAGCCAACAGTTTTGCAAGGACATCACTTTTGTAGGCGGCACACTTTTTTCATCAAATATATAAAAATGATTTGTGTGCGTGCTATCGCTGCAGGTATCAATGGATTACTAGCTAACACACCATCAAAGGCCATCAATATGTGTTGCACTTAACAAATGTGTGCAAAAACTGCACTGGAACACACGTTGCTGAGGAAAGAGCCAACAGTTTTGGCATTATCTCTCTACTACCATGTAGTGGCTGTTGTCATCTTATGACCAAGTGGTACCACTAGGTCAATGCCAGAAAACTGCCTGCATACACTTCAAACCTATTAGCTTCCCTAATGCGCGTTCACGGCTGGCTGTGCAGAACACGCGCGTGCCCATGAGGGCGAAGGCACGCTACTGTAGTTAATTAGCATGATATGTAATGCGGGAAGTTCACACGCCGAGCACAGAAAGCAGCAGGAGGAATGATTGCGGGTTCCATTGCCCTGCGCGTGTGACGTATTTATAACTGGCCGCTTCGCTCTGGCAAGGAGCGACGAGACGAGAGGAGGCTGCTCCAGCAGCGGGGGCTCATTACATCGCACGGGGTCCGTCCCCGTCCCCCGAGCGTCCGTCGACGAGCAGATTGTCACTCGGGGGCAGTGCTTACCCGCGGAGGTTCACTATACTAGTGCTTACGGGAAGAGGAGGGTACACCGAAACGGGGGCAGCCCTGCGGGGGTATATACATAATTTTAAAAAAAGTTGAACATGTATGCTCATGAAACGAGCACAGTGTCACCCTAATCAGCTGTTATCAACTGCTGCTCTGTGGTCAGAACAGATCATTCGCCCTGAATTGCCCCTCGTGTCACACTGTCTATGTCACTGCCACGGCAATTCCAGGACCCGCACGTCATCCGCATACTGCAAGGAGAGGTTAGCTTGACCTTTTTCTGGTCAGTGTTGACAGCCACGTTCAGGATTTTCCGAGTTCTTTGTAAGTATATACAATCCAACGTGCTGGAATGAGCAAAGACTGCTTCGTGTCCCTTCTTTGCCGTTGTCCAGATTGTTCTAAAGCTCCATTACTCATAGCTCACGTGGAAACAAATCATTGGAGATGTGAGGGACAGAGACGTTTTTACGGGAGGGCAAAAGGGGCACTTGCCCAGGGCCCCCACCTTGGAGAGGGCCCCCACAAGACTGCCTGATCTAAAGTAAGATTCCATTGTTCACCAGACTCAAAGAGCACACACCAGGAGATTTTATTGCATGCTGCTCAGGGGCTAAACCTATTGCCTGTCTCTTTTGACAAATACATTCTGCCTTGATCAATTAATCATGTAATGCTTTCTGTGTTCACTGTGGAATACATAGGTTGTGTGTTCCGTACTGCACAACTTCTGTAGCATTCTTTCCTTCCTGTGGGAATTATGTTGATCATGTGCAATAGCCAAAGTTGAAATCTATATTGATAAATTGAGTGCCACGATGGTTCAGAAGTTAGCTCAGCGTGTTAAGCACTCATCGCAGAGATATGTGTTCATATGAAAGATTAGAAGAGCACATTCCAGCAAGGCTAGCTGAACCTTTCCTATGTCTGAAATGTATAAACATACCTGCATATGTACTTGGTTTTGCAGCAGAAGAGATGCTAATATCAGCAATGTTCCTGCACCAGATAGGGGTTGCTATAAAAGCTAACATGTCATTCGTATGGTGCAGGTCTAGAAATTGGTTTGGTCAGATGGGGTGTTCTAAAACCTAGGCAATCCTCTCCAAAGATGAGCATAGACTATTAGTCCAAGGGGTGAATCAGTATCCAAATTCAAGTCTGTGGAACCAAAGTGTTCATGCTTGTATCCTGGCCTTGCCAGCAGACGAAACAGTGATCCTGGTCAAATCATTTAATATCTCTTGCATTACTGTGCTGTCTTCTGTGAGATTTGCCTCCTTGCATGCTGCTGGCAACGTTTAGCTCATTACTTGATATTTCTTCTTATCTAGGTTATTTGCGTGGAAGGGGTGGTAAACAGGAGAGAGTGGACAAGATGTTGTAGGCCTTGGGCAAGCATATTTTAAGGTCTGCTCGTTTGACACAAAAATGTTTTGCTTTTTTTAAATTATAAAAGTCAAAGGTTTTTCTGCACGTTTATGAATGACAATTTCACAACTCATTGTATTGGAAGTATTTAAAACTTAAAAGTACAAAATCCATATCTAGATAAAGAGGCCGATTCATGGAATTAATGTGCGCTGACATTTTCGGCGCAAGCGTGCGAAAGCATGCAAATCGCAGTGCAAGTGCTAAAATCGCAGCTAAACCCGCGCACAGCGATTCATGGAAGTCCATGTGCGTGTAAATCCCTGGATGTGCACTAAAATTCTGCGTGGCGCACGCTGGCGCACACGTCTCCAAACAGCGTGCGCTAAGCGCACAGCGAAAGCGCACATAGCACAGCACACACAACAAAAGTAGGCGGAACAGAGGGCGTAACACACGGAATGGGGAACAACGCGTGAAAATGTGGGTTCACAGGGAAAGTACAGGAGGCAAATGCGCAGAACACCCACACGCGCGTCTACAACACGTATTCATGGAATCGAACGGGGCTAATGCGTGCGCCAAAAAAGACACGCTAATCCGGAAACACGTACGCCAGCAGGCGTACGTGGACCCACGCAGCATAAAAGTGCGCGCAAACAACAAACAAGCTCAGACGCCAAGATGATTATACCGTTCCTAGCAGCAGTGGTCGTGGGATACCGCAGGAGGACGAGGAGGATAGTCAGGCCCAGAATTTTTACACCCAGAACCAGCCTTTTTGGGATGCCTGATGACCAGGTGTATAGGAGGTACAGGTTTCCACCACACATAATACTCGACCTGGTGAGTGAGTGGGAGGATGACCTCACATCATCCACCCTGTGCTCCCAAGCACTCAGCCCCCTGGAGATGGTCCTCAATGTACTGCACTTCTTGGCCACTGGATAATTTCAGCAGACAAGTGCTATAGTGGGGGGGGTGGGGGTGTCACAGGCCACACAGTCACGCTGCCTACACCAGGTGTTGGCCATCATGACTGCACGCCCATCAGTCCACAGGCACATATACCTGCCCAGAACACCTGCAGAAAGGCAGGCTGCCGTCCAGGATTTCTATGGGGTGGCACAATTCCCCAATGTGCTAGGTGCCATTGATTGCACCCATGTGGCTCTACGTCCCCCCAGGGCATCTGAGCACATCTATAGAAACCGCAAGCACTGGCATTCCATCAAGGTGCAGGTAGTATGTGATGCCAAGGGAATCATCACCTCAGTATATGCCAACTATACAGGGTCCACCCACGACAGTTTCATTTACAGAATGTCAACCCTAAACCGGGACCTAGAAGCTGGGTTGGCATTGCGATACATGGCTGCTTGGTGAGTATAAATGCGACTGCACATGCATGCATGTCAGATACTGAGTAATGTCACAACCCCACTAATGATACCCATCACCACCTCCCCAGGGGACAGTGCCTACCCTCTGAGCACCCACATGATGATGCCAATTCGGAACCCCACCACGCCACCCGAGGTAAGATACAACACAGCCCATATTGCAACCCGGGGCATAGTGGAGCGCACATTCGGAGTGCTCAAGTCACGCTTTCGCTCCCTTGACCGCTCTGGTGGGCAGCTGTTATATGCTCCCCCAGTAGTATGCAGGATCATAGTGGCAGCATGTGTCCTGCACAACGTTTCAACACACCGGGGCCTGCCAGTGGACATGGTGGTGCCCCCACATCCCCAACCACATGCACGCCCGCTGCGCATGGGAGGGGAAAGAGCACGTGGTCAGGCAGCCCATACACAGGTGGTAATTACTTCACATAAAATCACACCCCTTTGGAGTGCTCACAGCCCTGGCACATACCAGCTGACAATCAATGATGATGACATAAGGGACACTCAACTGTCACAACCATACCATCCTGAGATTGGTCACCTGGGAGTGTTACATTGTGTGCATCCCTACCTACCCAAACACCACCAATGCTGTGTCATCAAAAGACATATATCTATGCTGCGTAATTCATTACCCCCTTGCTAAATTCAACATGAGAACAGCGCCATGTCACCCAACCCCTTCCCAGCTCCACCACCGAACACACCATGGCATGTCATGCAATGTGAAAGCAAACAAAGCAATGCACAAGACCTGACACAAGTGTCACAAAGTACACTGTCCCTAAAGGGATCTGCCCACACACAATATGCTGCCAGTAATGTATAACTAACAGCACACATTACCAAATACTTACCACCAACACAATGCTGCAACACACCATGGATAAAGGCAAAAACATGACAGTACTAAGTTCAAGTAGTGGTAGTCTTACAACCTGAATACGCCAGCACATCGACCCCTTACAACTGTAGAGTGTTGCTGCCACGCAAATGTCTCAGTGTACTGCATACAACATAAACTGCATCTGCAAAGTAGACGGCCTTGTGAAGACATGAGGAAGGAACCTGCAGATTAGGAGGAAGACATGGATGCACAAGCACATACCAATACACCATGCAGTGTACAATACAACAACAATATCCACTAGGGATGTCAACACAGTATTGACTACAGACTGCCCACACAGCTCATGGGAGCCCACCGTCACTGTGTAATTCACTGTCACTTGGTCACACCCTTTGCAAGCCCATGGAAACGGGAAGCAGGAGGGGTGTGTGTCTCACAAACCCAAGCATCTAACCCAAACTCAGGACAAACCTGCATGTGCCCAGCCGGAATACAGTTGATGCCCATGGGAGCCACACAAGGCAACACACTGTAAAAAAAAAAAAAATGACCATGTGTGGGCCAGGGGGTATGGGGGAGGCCACCCAGGAGGTTCGAGGACAGGGTGCACACCAATACCCACCTGGTTGGTTGTTGCGAAAAAGAAATACCTCCTTGGGCTCATGGCCTGCACTGCTATGCCATTGTGGGAGAACTGCTGTCGCTCTGCTCATCCTCTGCTGCTGCATCAGGAGGCGGTGGCACTATGGGAGGCAGTCCTCGCAAAGCCCTGGTATGGTCCTCCAAGGCAGCAAGCATGCAGGTCTGGAAGGTCTGATTCTGGAGGATTAAAGTGCAGAGATCCCCATGCAGCACATCACGGGTTGCCTACTTTTCTGAAAGCAAGGCCTTGCGTGATGCCCGGATCTCCTCACGTGTTGCATGCAGCTCAGCTGAGAGCGAACGTGTGAGCTGCTCCAGCTGCTGTTCTGCCCTTAAATTACTGGAAGCCTCAAGTGCAACCAGAGTCTGCCTGAGGTTATGTAGTTCTACCCTCAGGGCTTCCCTGTGGCCCTGGGTCTCTATTGATATGGATTTGCGCAGAGTCTCCAGTGCCGCCCATCTGTCCCTGTTGGATGCCAACATGTCTTCTCTGTGTGATTGGCAAATGGAGTCTGTTGCCTGCTGTTGTTGCTCCATCTGCCTTTCAGGGGGGATAATGGAAGTGGCCACCCTCTCCATTGACTGAGCCATCATTTCTACTGATGCTGCCTGTTGGGTTGCCATACCGTACATGGAGTTTTCCCATACAGTATTGCCTGGTGGCGCACGGCCACCACGTCGACGGGCACCACACCTGTTTGGGGCAAGGCGATCTGCACCTTGCTGTGCTGGCACTGCCTGAGGCTGCAGGACTGCATTCCCCCTCTGATCTGCTGGCCCAGGAACAGGATCAGATGCTGTGGAGTGTGACCCTGCATCCGTAACCGCCAAAGGCGGACCTACCAACACTGACATCCCCATAGAGGGTTCTACCCCAGTCCAGGTGGGTTGGACAGAACAGAATCCCTGCCAGAAACACTTACCTGTGACTGCACATAAGTCTCATCATCCGACTCATCACCTGAATAAAGGTCTGGGGAGGTGCACCCAGAGGCACCCCTGGACAGTATGGTCTGCCGTAACATTGGGCTTTCACCCACCACCACACCACGTCCCCCACTGGTGCCCGGTCGTGCCTGAGATTCCTCCTGGGTCTGCACCATCTCCTCAATCTCAACAGCACCAAGTGCGTCATCACCTGCAAAAACATGAAAGACAACACATGGAAACAGGCATGAGCACCATAGTACACACATAGGCCGTGACAAGCCAGAGATCCAGTACATGAATTACACATGTCCCACATGACTATAACCCTGCCATGCATGCACTGTCAAAGAGTTGGAAGTGGAGTCAAAAAGGCAGACACTGGGGAGATCAAGATGGATTTGCAACACATTTGCAGCATGTTGGGTAGCACTGGCATCACAAATCAGGCTGTGAGTGGCATGTCCAATACACATACATGACACATGCCACCACACAGATGTCAAGTAGCATAGCCATGGTAAATTACAAAACTACAGCAATATGTCAGTGAATGAGTACTGTCACACATCCATGTCACATCGACATGATGTGAAGATTGATGCTGAATAGTGTTGCAAAATATGCATGTGCCACACACTGAAACACATCCAGTGTCCAATAACACAGTCATTGTGGGCTGATCAATGGTTGGTCACTTTAACAGTACAGGAAACATCTGTCATCTTCCACATGCAAACAGGCCCTAATAAAATATTTCTGCAGCCCAATACTCCATCGGCCTGAATAGTGTAATCATTAACATAACCAGGTAAAAATAGTGGCCCAGTGTGGGCTGTAAACAATGACCGAAGCATATCACATATGTTGCAATAGGGCAGAATAATGCATAGCAAAAATGGGAGAGTGGAAACAATCAGCCTGAATGAACACTTACAAAATCTGAACAATGTAGTTGCAAGATGACAGTTCAAGGTAAAGTGCACTAATGTGGGCCTAATTGGCAACTGTGGGCAGAAGGGATACAGTCATACCCAAATCCAAGGCATGTGAATGTATGGGAGGAAGCAAATAGGTGACCCATGACACTCAGGAGTACACACCCTCACCTGGCACTCAATAAGAACCCGTCACCCAAACAACATACACATGGATTACACACACACCCATGGGCACTCACCGGACAATGCATCGTAATCAGGTAGATCTCCCACACCTTGGATCTGTTCCTCTGTGACGAAGGTCCCAGCAACAGACTCATGTTCAGTGAGTTCGTTGTCCTCTTGTGGAGACCCAACGCCAGTCACCAGAGTAGCAGCATGATTTGAGGCCATCTTGTTCTTTGCTCTGCGTTTCAGGTCATTCCACCGCTTGTAGCAATCATCAGCTGTGCGCCTCACAAATCCAAGGGAACTTATGCGGTCCGCGATGGTCTGCCAGTGTGCCCTACGTTGACCAGGTGTGGTCTTGCACCCTGCAGTCACCAACATTTTGCGGCTATATGCCGACACATAGCTCACAAGTGCATCAAGTTCCGGGTCAATAAAGCTAGGCTTCCTTGACGTGCCAGAGTGTGTAACCGTGTCTGGGGTCTCAGCCTGTTGTGCCAGAGCACCCTTTTTCCTCTTTTTCAAAGGCGGAGAGGAGCCTGAGTGGCTCACGCTGCTCTGGTCAGTAGGGGCAGAAGCACCGGTGGACTGGGTAGTAGGAGTGTGCGAATGCACAATGACCATAGGCCTTGGTGCAGTCATTGGCAGAAGTGTGATGTTGGCAGGGGGAACGTCAGTTTGATGGACCTGGACCGACACTGTCCTGGCTGGGAGACTCAGAGCTGGGGTGGATGGAGCTGCAGCTGCCCCTGCAGCATCCCCACCCTGCCTACTTGGGGCAGCAAATGACATAGCTGCCCCAGATCCAAGTGGCTTGGTGACACCAACTTGCACCGTCACACGTGGCCTAGACTTGCTGACCTGGAAGTCAGCCTGGGAGTCATCCTGTGCCAGGTCAGGTGCTACAATGGGCTGGTTCAACAAGGGCTGAGCTGGGATGGTGTCAGCCACATTTCCCTCAACCATGGGGGGGGCATGGGTGTCCCTAATTGGTCCTCCACACATGGGGGTCTAGGGGCACCCTGCAAATCCCGGCCATGTCCACATTTTGAAGGTCGGCCACCTTTGCTTCCCTTACCGCTTGGTCGCCTCCCAACCATGGCACTGATGTTGTTGTGCGTATGGGAGCAGAAGTAAACTATTGTCCTGGGCAATTGGGGGTGAAAGGGGTAGGGTACTAGATGGAATTCGTACCCTAGTGCTCTAACAACACTGTCTGTGCCCCCTTGGGGAAGATGAAGGGTCACGCAACGCACAGGCAGCCCAAAATCAAAAAATAACATGCACGCAACCCCGTGTAGACCACGTGCGTGAAAAAATGAACCCGCACTATGCTGTGGCACCCAGAAACACAAAAATAAGCGTACGCATAATACACGCAGCCTTACAATGACCTCTGAAGGGGTATGCGACACACGGGGCAAGCACAGTTGGTAAATACGTACGCGACTCACCGTCTGCCTGGAAAAAGAACGTTCAAAAAATGCGCGTGTGCGCATAGGCAACACCCCCGTCAAAAGAAGAACTGTACGCTGTCTGAGGAGACAGGACAAAAGAAGAAGTGAACGCTGTTTGAGGAAACAGGCCCAAAAAAAATAAAGAACGCTGTCAGAGGTAACAGGGAGTACGAACTTGAAACGCTGTGAAGTAATCGCGTATGAATCGACAAGAAGTACAGAATTCACCCACTCGCTCTCCACGAAAAGCACGTACAAGGGAATGGGGTCCTACACGTACCTTTTAAAGCGCCCCACCTGTAAAGCGTCACTTACGCGTGTACGCGCTAAGGCCCTTTCCTCCAATTACACGAGCTGACACTCGGACGTGCAGTTTTTGGACGTGTATGATGAACATGCACCCGTGTTGATGGAAAGGCCCGCACGCGTCACGTCACTTACGCGCGGAGGCCCTTTCCTCGGATTACACGCATCCACACACGGATGTGCAGTTTTTTCACGTGCGCTGAACCACTATGCTCACATCATGAGGGAAACGCCAGCGCGAGTCACGTCACAGAAGCGCTTACGTGCTAAGGGCCTTTGGTCCAATGAAACTGCGTACGTGTGCTGACGCGCTTACACACGTAGGGCCTTTCCTCGAATTACACGCTGACGTGCAAGATTTTCACATGCCAAATCACTCCTTATCAAGCTGGCCACGCAACAACACACGGAAGACCACACTCCTGCCCAGAAGGCCGAATTACTGCCCCCCCAGAGCCCCGAGCACGCTCCCACCTGCCATCTGCTGCTGCCTGCCTGCTGCCCACGTGCCCTGCTATTTGGTGCCTGCACGTCAGCCAGGGTTCCAGTTGCTGTGTTCACCCCTGCTGGAACAGAAGACTCCCGACTGGGATACCATCGCTCCACAGCCCAGCCCCAGGACCCAGTTGCCCACCCACGCCTGCCTCGGGGGTCACCATGTCGGGGCAAACACCATCTGAGACCACTGGCGACCCCCAGCCAGAGAGGCAGAGGGCCACCAGCTTCAGTGTGAAGGAAGTTGGTGTCCTGGTGGAGCATGTCGTGGGGCATTTTGATTCCCTCTGCGGAACATCATGCGCCAACAAGGAAAGAACGGGAGAGGATCTGGGACGACGTAGTGGTTTCCATCAACGCGGAGGGAGTGGCAACCCGCGACATCAAGCACATCAAGAAGCGCTGGGAGGACTTGAGGTCCAGGACCCTCTACAAGGCCCGGCGCCTCGCGGAGGGGGGCCGGGTCAGCATGAGTGACATCCAGATGAGGGTCCTGGAACACGTAGGCCCAGCGCTCCACGCCCAGATCCTGCAGAGGAAGACCCGTCTGGAGTTGAGCGGTAAGTGGCCAAGCATTGGTGTGTGAGACAGGGCATGTTGCAGTGTGCTGGTAGTCTGATACTTGCCTGTGTGTGTGACATAGGCCATGCATGGATGTGTGTGTGCAGGGACATCATGGTCATGCATGTGAGACCAGTAATGTGTGAACCACATGATTGGTGCATGAGTTACAATGCAACATGGGTAGCTGTATGGCACATGCACACATGAAAGCATGCCAGTGTCTGTTCTTGCACATGGTGGGGGTGTGAGGGATGGGTGCTGCTGTCATGTACATGTATGGTGCACATGTGTGTGTGTCTGAGAAGTGTGTGTGTGACTTAGGTACGCCATGTATTCATGACACAAGTATGTGATGATGTGTATATTCACTCATGCAGTGCGGTCACCGTTGTATGCACTGTGTCTATCCACTGTGTCTGTGGTGTGCAAGGCATGATGCATGACCCTCTGGTGATGTGTGTGCATGGGATCAGTGTGAGCCATGATGCATGTGAGTTTGAAGGCAAGATTTTGGTTAATAGACGCCATTGTACATGGATGCTGGTGTTGATTGCAGGCGCCGTGCCTGTTAATGCATGTGTGTTGCGTGCATTCACCCATGTGTTGTGGAGGGACAGGATGGAAGTGACGTTAGACACTGCAACTCATGTGTTATTGCTTCCTGTCTAGGGGAATGTTGTACTGTACCCTGATGTTTGTGTTCTATGTCTCCCTCTACGCAGCGTCAAGTGAAGAAGAGGGCGGAGACGGCGCTGTGGAGCCAAGCGGTGGGGATGCCTCCACCGTGCTACGACGCAAAGCCCAGCCACCCTCCCAGGAATTGCCATCATCCGGGAGCAAGGGGGCTGGTGCCGCGTCTGCCACTACGACATGGCGGAAGGGCCAGGTGAGCCCACACAGGGGCTTGCAATGGCGGAAGACAGTACGGAGACATCCAGGTTGGTGGTCTCCACAGAGGAGGAGGAGCCCGCTACTGAGCTGCACATGGGGCCTGGTGGGGGTAGTACCACTGGTGCAAGTGGTGCAGTCCAGGGCCAGGGTCAGGAGGCAGCACAGGTCACGGCGGAGGGGCCTGTGCATGTCCCTGTCCTTGACCCTGTGACTGCACCACCATGCACCAGCAGGGATGCCCCGTCCCAGGCCCGTCCGCAGGTAGGGGAGAGTGCCATGTCATCTGCCTCTCCACTACCTGCGGACGAGGGGTCCCATGACCGTATGGGCTCCGTCCTGATTGGTGTCGCGTTGTGCACGCGTGACATTCGTGATGACGTGCGTTCGTCCTGGGTGGAGAACACACGCCATCACGAACAGCAGCGTCGCAACGTGGCACTGTTGGGAGGGGCCCTGGTCAGTGGGTTCCTACATGTGTCGGGCACTCTGGTGGACCTCTCCTCCTCTGTGGAGACTATGCGCCAGTCGTTCTCCCTGCCGTCATCCGGCCCAGATTCCACCAGGGCCCCCTTGGACCTGGCCAGACCAACACAGCCAGCTTGGTGGAGCTCACATCCCTGTCACAGTCGGGAGTCGGCAGTCCAGCAGGGGTGGACACCACTACTGGAGGCCAGCTGATGGAGGATGTGCAGGCACCATCGGACAGGGCACATGGACAGCAGCAGCAGCAGGAGCAGGCTGTAGGTGGGAACAATGATGGCTCGGGGCCATCAATATCGAAGGGGCAGGCATCGGCCAGAGGGCAGGAGGACCCAGGAATGGGAGTGTCTTCCGTGTGGCAGCAGTTGGGCCAGCGAATAGATGCGGAGCGGCGGCGGGCGGAAGAGGCGTGGCTCACCATGGTCAGGGCGGAGTTCTCCATGCGTCGGGCGTTGAAGCGGGCAGAGTGCCTCGAGGCAACTCGCAGGGAGATGGAACAGGCCATGAGTGCCTCCCTGCGAGACCTCAGAGCCAGGGCAGAGGCCCGCCTCCGGGACATCGACATGGAGTTCGATGATGCCCTGGCCCGGGACAGCACAGAGTGAGCCGCATGACTTGCCCGCCGCCATTGTATATAGTTAGATAGTGTTAGGTTTCCTTTCTGTTTTTGTTTATTTTGGGGCGATTGGACAATGCACCACGTTTTTGTATATAGTTCTTTATTAGGTAGTCTTTCTTGAAGGTTTCATTTCATTTGTTGGGCTTATGGACCCTGGATTGGTGATTTTATATAGTTGAACAGTGGATTTTTTTTTTCTTCATTTCACCATGGAGCAATGGATTTCACTTATTTTTTGCCCTTGGATTTGCTTTGTTGGACAGAGACTTTGGACACATTTTCATTTGGATTTCTTTGAATTCTGATTTCATATTTTTGATTATTTTCTGGACATGCTGTGTTTTATTTCTTCTTCACATTATTGTGTGTTTTCTTTTCATTACATTCATTTTGGTTTGAATACATTTTTGTTTCATACTTCGATGTGTGGTATTCTCTCATTGATTTCATGCATGTCATGATGTGGGTTTTCACATTCACTTGCACCCATTGTGTGTGTGTGTGACGGACATGTGTTCATTTACATACTTGCCATTCGGGTTGTATCATGTAATGGGCATTTCTATGTGGGTGGATGCAATACTTGGTTGGGTCTTTGGGCTGGGGTGGCGTGGGGTGTGATGTGGCTGGCCATTAGGTCCATGATTGAGGATCATCATGATGTGGGGGCAGGGGGACATGTGTGGGGGCCTGCTGGCAGGTGCCCCTGACTGCTGGGGGGGTGGGGGTGCTGGGGGACATGTGTGGGACATGAGTGGGGGCCTGCTGGCAGGTGCCCCTGACTGCTGGGGTGTGGGGGTACTGGGGGACATGAATAGGGGCCTGCTGGCCGGTGCCCCTGACTGCTGGGGGGTGGGGGTGCTGGGGGACATGAGTGGGGGTCTGCTGGCAGGTGCCCCTGACTGCTGGGGGGTGGGGGTGCTGGGGGACATGTGTGTGACATGAGTGGGGGCCTGCTGGCAGGTGCCCCTGACTGCTGGGGGGTGGGGGTGCTGGGGGACATGAGTAGGGGCCTGCTGGCAGGTGCCCCTGACTGCTGGGGGGTGGGGGTGCTGGGGGACATGAGTGGGGGCCTGCTGGCAGATGCCCCTGACTGCTGGGGTGTGGGGGTGCTGGGGGACATGTGTGGGACATGAGTGGGGGCCTGCTGGCAGGTGCCCCTGACTGCTGGGGGGTGGGGGTGCTAGGGGACATGAGTAGGGGCCGCTGACAGGTGCCCCTGACTGCTGGGGGGTGGGGGTGCTGGGGGACATGAGTGGGGGCCTGCTGGCAGGTGCCCCAGACTGCTGGGGGGTGGGGGTGCTGGGGGACATGTGTGGGACATGGGTGGGGGCCTGCTGGCAGGTGCCCCTGACTGCTGGTGGGTGGGGGTGCTGGGGGACATGTGTGGGACATGAGTGGGGGCCTGCTGGCAGGTGCCCCCGACTTCAGGGGGGTGGGGGTGCTGGGGGACTTGAGTGGGACATGAGTGGGGGCCTGCTGGCAGGTGCCCCTGACTGCTGGGGGGTGGGGTTGCTGGGGGACATGAGTTGGTGATCAGTAGTGCAAGTTGACATGTGGCTTGGCTGGGGGGCATGCCCATAGTGGATGGGCTGCCTGCGGGACATGACCAGGGGTGCAGGGTAGTCCCCTGTGGTGTGGGCTGCCTGCAGGGGCCGTGGAGGGTGTAGAGGGAACACCTGGGAGGACCCACACTGCCAATTCACGTGTAGGACTCCCCGTGCACCCCCGAAAATCACGTACTCCGCTCTGACAGCAAAATCGCATGTGAAACTTCCCGCGCACCCCAGGAATACACGTACCCCACTCGCACAGGGCCTATCGCGTGTGAAACTTCCTGCGCACCCCCGAAATACACGTTCCCCTCTCCAATCGTGTGTGAAACTTCCCGCGCACCCGAGGAATACACGTACCTCACTCGCACAGGGCCTATCCCATGTGAAACTTCCCGCGCACCTCAGGAATACACGTACCCCACTCGCACAGGCCCTATCGCGTGTGAAACTTCACGCACATCCCCGAAATACACGTTCCCCTCTCCAATCGTGTGTGAAACTTCCAGTGCACCCCAGGAATACACGTACCCCACTCGCACAGTGCCTATCGCGTGTGAAACTTCCCGCGCACCTCCGAAATACACGTTCCCCTCTCCAATCGCGTGTGAAACTTCCTGCGCACCCCAGGAATACACGTACCCCACTTGCACATGACCTATCGCGTGTGAAACTTCCTGCGCACCCCAGGAATACACGTACCCCACTCGCACAGGCCCTATCGCGTGTGAAACTTCCAGCGCACCCCCGAAATACATGTTCCCCTCTCCAATTGCGTGTGAAACTTCCCACGCACCCCAGGAATACACGTACCCCACTCGTACAGGGCATATCGCGTGTGAAACTTCCCGCGCACCCCATGAATACACGTACCCCACTCGCACAGGGCCTATCGCGTGTGAAACTTCCCACGCACCCCCGAAATACACGTTCCCCTCTCCAATCGCGTTTGAAACTTCCTGCGCACCCCAGGAATACACGTATCCCACTCGCACATGGCCTATCGTGTGTGAAACTTCCCGCGCACCCCAGGAATACACGTACCCCACTCGCACAGGCCCTATCGCGTGGGAAACTTCCCGCGCACCCCCGAAATACACGTTCCCCTCTCCAATCATGCGTGAAACTTCCCGCGCACCCCAGGAATACACGTTCCCCACTCGCAAAGGGCCTATCGCGCGTGAAACTTCCCACGCACCCCAGGAATACACGTACCCCACTCGCATAGGGCCGATCGTGTGTGAAACTTCCCACGCACCCCGAAATACACGTTCCCCTCTCCAATCGTGTGTGAAACTTCCCACGCACCCCAGGAATACACGTACCCCACTCGCACAGGGCCTATCGCGTGTGAAACTTCCCGCGCACCCCAGGAATACACGTACCCCACTCGCACAGGGCCTATCGCGTGTGAAACTTCCCACGCACCCCTGAAATACATGTTCCCCTATCCAATTGCGTGTGAAACCTCCCATGCACACCAGGAATACACGTACCCCACTCGCACAGGGCCTATCGCGTGTGAAACTTCCCGCGCACCCCAGGAATACACGTACCCCACTCGCACAGGGCTTATCGCATGTGAAACTTCCCGTGCACCCCCGAATTACACGTACCCCGCTCCGATCGCATGTGAAACTTCCCGCCCACACCCGAAATACACGTTCCCCTCTCCAATCGCGTGTGAAACTTCCCGTGCACCCCAGGAATAATACACGTATCCCACTCGCACAGGGCCGATCGCGTGTGAAACTTCCCGCGCACCCCCAAAATACACGTTCCCCTCTCCAATCGCGTGTGAAACTTCCCGCGCACCCCAGGAATACACGTGCCCACTCGCACAAGGCCTATCACGTGTGAAACTTCCCGCACACCCCAGGAATACACGTACCCCAGTCGCACAGGGCCTATCGCGTGTGAAACTTCCCACGCACCCCCGAAATACACGTACCCCTCTCCAATTGCGTGTGAAACTTCCCGTGCACCCCAGGAATACACATACCCCACTCGCACAGGGCCTATCGCGTGTGAAACTTCCCGCGCACTCCAGGAATACACGTACCCCACTAGCACAGGGCTTATCGCGTGTGAAACTTCCCGCTCACCCCCGAATTACACGTTCCCCTCTCCAATCGTCTGTGAAACTTCCCGCGCACACGAGGAATACACGTACCCCACTCGCACAGGGCCTATCCCATGTGAAACTTCCCGCGCACCCCAGGAATACACGTTCCCCTCTCCAATCTCATGTGAAACTTCCAGCGCACCCCAGGAATACACATACCCCACTCGCACAGGGCCTATCGCGTGTGAAACTTCCTGCGCACCCCAGGAATGCACGTACCCCACTCGCACAGGGCCTATCGCGTGTGAAACTTCCCGTGCACCTCCGAAATACACGTTCCCCTTTCCAATCGCGTGTGAAACTTCCTGCGCACCCCAGGAATACACGTACCCCACTCGGACATGGCCTATCGCTTGTGAAACTTCCCGCACACCCCAGGAATACACGTACCCCACTCGCACAGGCCCTATTGCGTGTGAAACTTCCCGTGCACCCCCGAAATACATGTTCCCCTCTCCAATTGCGTGTGAAACTTCCCACGCACCCCAGGAATACACGTATCCCACTCGTACAGGGCATATCGCGTGTGAAACTTCCCGCGCACCCCATGAAAACACGTACCCCACTCGCACAGGGCCTATCGTGTGTGAAACTTCCAACGCACCCCCGAAATACACGTTCCCCTCTCCAATCGCATTTGAAACTTCCTGCGCACCCCAGGAATACACATACCCCACTCGCACATGGCCTATCGTGTGTGAAACTTCCCACGCACCCCAGGAATACATGTACCCCACTCGCACAGGGCTTATCGCGTGTGAAACTTCCCACGCACCCCTGAATTACACGTACCCCGCTACGATCGCGTGTGAAACTTCCCGCCCACACCCGAAATACATGTACCACGCTCCGATCGCGTGTGAAACTTCCCGCGAACCCCAGTAATACACGTTCCCCGCTTGCCGTGTGCTGTGTTGCGGCCCTGTATACTGGTACAGGGTTAGCGCAGCCCTTTGCGCTGGATTGGGGATTTTGATGGCTTTTCCTTGCGCGAGGGGCGTGCTTGGGGGCGTAACTGGCGCTGCTGCAGGGTTGCTGCGTCACTGTGCGCCATGGCTGGTTTTGGTAGCTAAAATCCATGAATACACTGTGCGCAGAAATGGATTTTAGCGCATGCGGCTGGCGCAGAGATTCGCACGCACACACTGTGCGCCCGCTGCGTGCGCCACTTGTGCGCTAAATTCTATGAATTACCCTCTACATCTGTTAAATCACTTCGATTGGCATGCTGGTACTTATATACTAAGCCCGAGCGTGCAAAGGGCAACGACTATCCTGCTGTTGTGCTGTGGCTGCTTCTACTGTCAGGAGGAGTGAGGAGAACGAGAACGAGGAGAGCGAGGAGCGGCGCATTGAAGGAGAGGGAAGTGCGGTCCTAGCTCCGCCCCTAGCCCGCCCCCGGGCACCGCCTCCAGGAAGTGCCATAAAGGTTCTTCCCAAGCACCCTTGCGGCGCTAAGCCCGAGCGTGCAAAGGGCAGCGACTATCCTGCTGTTGTGCTGTGGCTGCTTCTACTGTCAGGAGGAGTGAGGAGAACGAGAACGAGGAGAGCGAGGAGCGGCGCATTGAAGGATAGGGAAGTGCGGTCCTAGCTCCGCCCCTAGCCCGCCCCCGGGCACCGCCTCCAGGAAGTGCCATAAAGGTTCTTCCCAAGCACCCTTGCGGCGCTAAGCCCGAGCGTGCAAAGGGCAACGACTATCCTGCTGTTGTGCTGTGGCTGCTTCTACTGTCAGGAGGAGTGAGGAGAACGAGAACGAGGAGAGCGAGGAGCGGCGCATTGAAGGAGAGGGAAGTGCGGTCCTAGCTCTGCCCCTAGCCCGCCCCCGGGCACCGCCTCCAGGAAGTGCCATAAAGGTTCTTCCCAAGCACCCTTGCGGCGCTAAGCCCGAGCGTGCAAAGGGCAACGACTATCCTGCTGTTGTGCTGTTTGGCTGCTGGGCTGCGTAAGCAAGTATTACACTATAAAAGCCAACTGCTACGACAGGCAGAGCCGAGGAAATATAAACCCACACCGAGGTGCTGCACTACAAGATGAAATCTACAGCTGTGCACATGGACTCATTAGGAACAGCTGTGCGAACTCGCCTGCAGGTAAGGCAAAAATTTACATCACTCCCAGATGCAAATGGTAGCCCGGAGTGTTTACAGAACATGCCGACATTGAAACAATCTCGTCTACCCTTTTGCCCTAAGAAGCGGGAAAGCTCATCTACGGGGGCCACTACGCTCGATACAGATAGTGGAAAAAGGTTGAGTATGGCTACAGAAGACCCCGTGCGATTAGTTCCAAAAACACCTGCTCCATCTAAGGCTTGTACAGCTTCCACCCTCGAAGCACCTATAAGCCACTCCCCCCCCTCCCATGAAAGATCGACCGTCCACGAGGAGGGTGCCGATCAGGCCAAGAATTTAGACCTTACTCCCGGTGAAGGATATCTGAGCAAAATGACCAAAACTGTGTCCCCAGGAGACAAAGGAAAAAGTTTGATTGAAGCTAATCAGACGGTAGGAGTGCCATCCGAGAAAGGTCCAGCTCTCTCGGCTAATCCGAGCCTTGAAAAGAAGAAGGATACACAAGACCTACCTAGAAACCCTGATAATTGGAGAGACTCACGTGGTCTGATTTCACCTGTAATTCCCCCCACAAAAGAAATTGACTCTGTAAACATGCCAATTTTTGAGGTAGCCAATTATGGAATTGCACCTATACGGAACATGTGTGAAAGCATTCTGGACGAAAATACTAGTCGGGACGCGGCATTGGCCTCCCCTACTTTGACTTTAATGAATACTACAAATAGATCTTTACTGTGTGAGTCTACCGAGGAAAAGGAGGATCAATGGGTCACAAATGATTTAGAACTATGGGAGAAAACTTCGCTGGAATCAAATAAGGAAACAGAGGAAAAAAAAGCAGTACCTAAGAGAGATGGAGGAATCCACAACGATAAGCGAAATCTTCCAGCCATACAGGGAAGAGAATAGAGGACAATGGCCCAAGGACAAGAGCCCCCAAAATAACACCCAGCACTGTGTTACTGCCCTGTTACCTAATGACCCAACGGCCCATCAATCTCCTCCTTGGAACCTCCATAAAGATATGCCGGAGACACCCTACCCTAAAGGGACGCTCCCCCCAAAGGCCAGACTAGAAAAGAAAACCCTGTGGAATTTTGGAAGCGAAACTCCGCTAAAAACTACAGGCACTGAAGGAACGACTATGTTGCCTCTAGCCAAACTGAGCAACTCAAATTTAGCTAGCAAAATCATGCAAGACCTTACCCTTTTGACGGGGAAAATTGAGAGAGAAAAAAGGAGGAGTTTCTCGATAATAAGCGAGAAAATGGCTGAACTTGAAAAGGACCAAACCAAAGGTAGTGCCGTGGAGTTGGAGGTTGTGGGGGCCGAGCTCCTCGTAACAAAAACCCAAAGAGACCCCAGCCACTGACCCAATCACAAAGATCTCTCAGAGATAGACTCCTAAGCTCAAAACCACAAGGCCATTTTGTAGAACCTCAAATGACAACAAAGATAACTCAGACGCCTGTGTTGGATGGCCAAGAGCAGTGTTGTAAAACTCTTACGAAAGACCAAACTATACAGCTAATAAAAGACACGTACCAAATGGACAGAAAAAAGGATATGAATCACCTTCAGCAAATGATCATGACCTCGCTGAACATCACATTGGCTCCATACCTAAAATTGTATGAGATGATAAATGACTCTGTGAAAGAAATGACTACTACTAACATACAAATTAAAGAGGCAAATATACAAACAGATCTGTCCCTCAGGAACTTGAATGTACGAATGGACAAAGAAGCCGAAAAATCGCTCACATGGCAAAATCGCCTCACGGATCTGGCAAGGAGAGATGCCAATGATAAGTCCCTATTGATGGAGGCGGTTCTGGAAGACTGCAAGTGGATGCGAAACCAATGTAAACAGAGAAAAGAGGAGACAAGTTCAGTTGAAATTCCGCGTCGAGGCAAAGGACCCATGAAACTAAGTCAAAACAAGCCACATCAATCTTTGCAAACTGAGCAAATGACCGAAGAGGTAATATTGATCTCTCCTGGCTGTAAGGGGACGGGAACTCCTGACTCTAAACTTCAACCAAAAAAAACAAACTTCGCCATCTTTAGAGGTGGGGCATCCAAGGATCTGCTCTCAGACAAGAAAAATGAACTGAAGGATAAACCTAACGAAAATAGTAAAAAAACTAAAAATGAAGGATTAAAACGGAAGACTAATGGCTCTAGGGCATTCTTAAGGAATCTAAGAACGCCTCCTAGAAGAGAAAACTCCCAACAGGCAAAGAAGCCGAGGAGAGAACTGGCAATGAGAGACACGAACATTTTGATGGATACTGATGCTAAGGTTGTGGGAGGGGGGATCCACCCCACTCCCGCCCCGGATGCCAATGTCGATGAATCAGACCAACGAGCAGATCTAAGTGATCTGATTGACATGATGGAAGAATATAGGGAGGATGAAGAATGGCAATGCATCAGCCCATCAGAATGGGAAACTCTGGACAACTGGGAGATGGTGGAGAGGAGCTCTAATCCCTCTAATTGTAAGAATCCCCAACGAGATACCCCGCTTATTATCTTAAAGGAGACAAAAAGCCGACCAGACCCACTTGATATGGAAGAATTCAGTGAGGCTGATGACAACTTTGCTAACTTCAAAACCCTAGAGCAAAAAAGATTAGAGCTGGCTGCTAAAGAAAGGAGGGTACAATTTCAACTCGAAAACTCTCACCGAAAACAGGATGGAAAGAACAGAATTAAAGAAACACAGAAGAGCAATAAAGGAACGAAAGTGTCCGCCCCTCCCCTGAGGCCAGCTCCATCAAAAGAATGCCGCTTGAAATTAGAGACGACACTAAATGGACCAAGAAGGGCTTTGCTCAATAGGAGATACATTGTCTCGCTTTGTAACCAAACATCAGCTCTACGCACGATATCTACCGAGGACATCAAAGTTGTGGAATTCCCAAGAGAACTAAGAATGGACCAAGTTATATTGCATCTCAACTCAAATGATATTAAGCAGAAATTTCTGAAAGCAACTGACATCCTAAAAAAAAAGGGATTTCGCCTGACAGAAATGGAGGATGATATTAAGCATGACAATATCAATATACCCTCAAAGGACAGACGAAAAGGAAATAATGAGCCCTCATCCCGTACCGAAGAAGAGTCTAGGGGGAAAAGGTGGGAAAATAATGGTCAAGAAAAAGAAGGAAATAATAGGAAGATCCCAAAAGAAAACTTAAAAGAAGACAACAAGAACCCTGAAACCTATTTACACAGCATCAAAGGAAATGTCGACAACTTAAAATCTTTGAGGTTCACGGTTGATAATTCACAACACCCAAGGAAGGATACAATAACGAAAAATAAATTTGGAAATAAATCAAATGTTTGGACCCCTACGTCAAATGACCATAACTCAAAAAAGAAACAATAGAATAAGGAAACCGGGCTTGGATCCGTTCGCTGTGCCTCATGGAACACCAGAGGATTTCATCACCTGTTCTCGACGGAAAGCGCTTTCTTGAACAAATACGATCTCATTTGTATTCAAGAATCATGGCTGTGTGATCCTCCAATATGCGAAGGATTTGAAGTCTATTTCAATCCGGCAAAGAAGGGGCTGAGAGGCCGACCGTTTGCTGGCCTAATGGTACTAAAAAAAATCGATAGCAACTTACAAATACTCAAGCACGAAATTCCAAATCCTTACGTCCAAATATTGAAAATTACCTCTACAACAGAAAATCAGGAGGAGCCGACTAAATTGCTTTTGATTAACACATACTGGAGGGAAAACATGCCAAACCCAGGGTCATACTTAAAATCAATCACGAACGCTATTGACAAGTCAATGACGGAGGAAGATGATCAGCTTATACTGCTGAATGGTGATTTAAACATCAAGCTCCTAGACAAAAGGGGCAAAATTAAAGAGTTGGAAAATCTTACAGGAAAAGAAAGCCAATGGATGACGGAAATGGGCATACGGGATATGATGATGTTAAATAGCCAAACAAAGGGTGACCTATTGGGGGCTGATACTTGGCATAGTGGAAAATTGAGAGCCTGCTTGGACTACTGTTTTGTGGGAAGAGATACGCTGGCCTGGATAAACTCGTTTCGAGTCATCAAGCAAGCAAATAGTGACCACTCTCTTCTGGAAACTGAACTTGTATGGGATTCAAGAACTCTCCCTAAGGGAGAAAAGGTGATGGAAACTGAGATATCATGGGGAAGAAACAGACTGCGACTGAAAGATCAGATCATACCTACACTGGCGAAAAACTTCCAGGAAGCGGTAGAAAAGGGAGAGGAGGTGGTCGATTACAAATGGCTGTTTAAAGCCTATGACGTTCAGTATGATCCATCTAAGCTGAAGCAGATAAAAAAGAAACACGCCATAGAAATACCATGGATGCTATATGCGGATGACGCAGTGCTTTTAGATCAGACGCCGATAGGTCTTCAGCGCAGGATTGAGGCCTTCAATGAATATCTGAAAGCTAATGACATGAAAGTAAATGCAAAAAAATCTATGATTTTGACCTTGAAATCAGCTTGTGGAAATAAATCTGCAGGGAAAATACCGTCTTGGTCATTAGATAAAGAAAAATTGGCAGTGGTCGATACTACAATCTACCTCGGGATAAGAATTAATAGAAGCAAGAATGAGCGGGATCACTACACCCTGATCAGAGAAAAACTAAAAAGTCTGGTTAATCAAGGGCTACTTGTACACCGCAGATATGGAAAATTTTCTCTATTGCCGATTATAACCTTCTATAAGCAAAAGGTGATAGCTGTAATCACATATGGAGCCGAGGCACTTTTAGCCCTAAGATGGGAGGTCTGGAACCACTGCGAAGCCTATTTTTGGCGAAAGATCTTACGCCTACCAAATTCGCTACCTTTGGATCTTATAAGAATGGAATTAAGACTGCAATCTATTTCTTCAATTACAACGTGGAAATCATTATCACTCTATAGAAAGTGCATTTTAGACAATCCGCCTGTACCATTCAGAATCCTAGCAAAACCAGGCGTGTTCTATTGTGACTCAATTCTTCAAGACTGGAAAAAGAGCTGTGAAGAAATCTTAAAACACCTGACAATTTCCGATGACACTCTGAAAAATAATCCAGAAAAGGCTAAAAGAATAAATCGGGAAAAAGATTGGGAGGAAACTCATGAAAAGAAATTAGCACGTGACCTATGTCACAACATCATCTGGGAACGCAAAGTCCTGAATCTGCTACCGCCATATCTGATGAAATTTCCCTCTCAGCACTATCGAGATCTGCTTATGCGCTGTAGATTTAACATCTGGCAGTCGAGAGAAATAAGGTGGCGTAGAAGGCAAATTGACAAATCACAAGCATACTGTAGATTCTGCAGAAAGAAGGGCCAACTGGAAACTATTAGGCATGTTATGCTAATTTGTCCGAACCTGAAATTGATTCTTCTGATGTATATGGGAAATTATACAAGTCTGATCACGGAGGAGAATGAAGAAGAGTATTGGGAAAGGCTCATCACAGCTGAGAAAGTGGGCCGTACCTTGGACGCACTAAAATTTGTTGAATCCTTGAACCTGGAGTGGGAAGAGGGAGAGTCGGAGGTGGACGCCTCCTAAATAGTTGATGAATCTGGCCTAGGGGTGATCATTCAGAGACCCTTTGAACCTTTTGAACTCTACCTTTTGAACTTTAGCATATTTTTGGGGGGCCTCCACCTCTTAGATGAGGAATTACTAAAGGAATGTTAAAGGTTTAACTTTGTCTAACCAATAAAAAAAAAAAAAAAAAAAAAAAACACAAATATACTTCCCTTGATGATGGAGAGAATTAAGGGTAACACACTTCTGTAATATTTTGGTTTTAAACATTGTCAGGTTTGGAAATGTGATTTGTGTACTTTGCAAGTCAGTTTTATGAAATGAGATTGTTTTACTACATGGTAAAAACTGGAAAAGAAAGTGTTCAAATGCAGAAGTTGCATAGTTGGCACACATCCCAGCTTCACCCCTTAAGCAATGTGGCATCTCATTTAATCTTTTATTGCCTAACCTCTTAGAATTGCCAGTCCCTAAACTTTTCAAAATTGTCAGCCCTTCAGAATGATTTCCTTCTCAGGGTATGATCTTCATAAAAGCCTCACTCATGGTTTCACTGGCTATAGGGTTGCTTCTACTATAATAGTGAGCATTGATATACCGCACACCACGGGCACTTGTTCCCTTGACCTCTAATGGCAACACTATTTGAAAACCATGTCCCACTTCCAATCTCAGTCTGTCTGGATAGAGACACCTTCCTGGTAGCTTCTAATCTGCATTTACTATCCATGCTATGGTATGTGTGGCTATCCCCTTCCTTACAATTGGTCTACTCTATCCATGCTTGAGCACATTTGCATTCTCTGAGGCAGCTAATGTGAGTTATCTGCCTATTCTGGGTTACATGTACCTTTTACATACAGTCCTGCATTAATACTACAGGCTGCATACCTTCTGGGATGCTATTGATAAAAGCATCCTGTTTCTATAGTAGAAGAGAAGTAACCTCTTTGTAGATTGCTAATTTTGGCCTTCAAACGTTACTTGTTTATCGTTCTGATTAGAGCAAGAATGAAGAGGGTAAGGGGACATACAGGGAGTAAACATGCTTATTTTAAATGCTGTAATGCAGCATATCAACCTATAGGTTATGATGACGGTGGGGGGCAGCGTGCCGCCATATATTCTTAATCCCTTTATTCCTTTGGTTTGGTGGAGGGGGGCCCCAAAGATATCCATGCCCAGGGCCCCAAAAATGCTTAAGATGGTCCTGGTGAGGGAAGGTACAGCCTTGTGATCTAGTGCGAACTCTACACATATGAAGCGTCTGTGCATTCAGCAATTACCATTCAAAAGAAAACAACAATAATGAATGTTTAGATGTAAGAGAAAGTCATTCTGTATTGCATTGAAATTAACCACGTAACAAAACAAGATGATACTGAAGGCTTTTCCAAATGCTTGTTTTTAACAGGGATTAAGTGCAAGGAACAGATGCAAGGACACAGATAGTGCTTATAAATGAAGAGATAAAGGCACACTTGATCAAGACTTTTTTTATTACACCAGTAGCTCATATACAGCTGTAAGTAAACCATTTACTCACCATTTACTCTCAGAGGATTGCTTTGGGAAGAAAAAAAAACATGGCACACCCACAAACGCCAAAGTTGGATATTACTGTGACAGAGCTAGCACGATGAGATCACAGCAAGATGTGTTTTGGGTAGGGAGGGGTAAGGTATTTGGTGGGAATGGCCATAGAGATTATCATGGACATGAGCAGTCAATAGGTGGGTAATAACCCCCACAACCCCGACAAGCAGTGTGCCCCTCCTCACATCTATCTGTACCTGTGTCAATAGTTGACACATTGGTGACACTATAGCGCCACTTAAGAACCAAATCTAAACGCCCAGGCGAGGAGGACACAATCACGTTTTTTTTGTAGCAAATTACATTATTTCTATTTAAAGCAAAGGGATAATTGCTTAAAAAATGTAAAGTAGTCAACTATTCACAAATCATACATGTTTGTGATTTTCTCTTTACATAAAACACAAGGCATTGGATTGTACCGTTCACTTCACATGACAAGGAAAGTCCTTCTTCTAGAGATAGACACCAGAAAATGCATACATTTGCTTTAAAAATAAAAAAGGAGATTGCATCGGTTGTATGTATTTTAATTCGGAGTAAGTAAATGGGTACAAAATGTCATTATAATATAAAAACATGCTACGATGTACAGCTGCTAAATGCCACGTCAGTTTGGCATGTACTGTATGCTAGAGTGTGTGTTAGCACATGGGTGTCCTCGCAGTTGCGCCAAGCAATTGTATTTCTATACATAACGTTCACTGCGCACCTACTGAGCATCCGTTAAATCCTGGTTGGGTGGAATGCTGTTTTAAAAGTGTGCGTATGAAAACGTATGCTCTAACGTCGATCTTGTAAGGCACTAGAAGAAACACAATCGCAAATTCTGACTAACCTAGCAAACGGTCTGCAATCCCCTCCCTTTAAACTTCAGAACCATCCCTTTCGCCTACAAACAAAAATAACTGCCAAAGCGTGCTTTCATCCCATTGAAATGGTCAAATAAATTGAGCACTCAGAGTTGAGCAGTTCCGCTAAATTAATGCTCAACTGCCGCTCAATTTGTCCAGATGAGGAGATTTGAATATGTAAATTACATCCCTACAACTATGCTGGGTTTTTTCAAGTACAGTTGAGCTTTGATTGAGTGCTTGCAATGACTAGATAGAGTTGAGAATAGATTGAGCGTAACTTTGAATTTCCAGTTGAGGATTAGGTGAGCCTTTGAACAATTCAGCTTTGTGTGTCTTATTTTAAATGTGATATTGAGCATTGATTGAGTATTCATTGAAGCTCAACTAAATTTTAAAATTGAGGCTCAATAAAGACTCAATCGATTAGGGTCACTTAAGGTTTAACTTTAGTGAGCGTCGGTTTGCAATCTAATTTGCATGTGAACATCTCTACCAGCACTCATGATGAGGCTCAATTTCACTTGCATTGAGCAATAGTTCAAAACTCCTGGTTGAGCGCTCTATTGATTTTTTGGTAGGGGGAAATACTGTCGCTAGGGACTTTCGAGACTCCAGGCACGTTTTACGCTCTCCACCTCCATGCGTGATTCTGCCAGGGGGAGTCTGTGGATGAAAGCTAAGAGAGCCCGCAGAGCAAGAAAGGCCTGGGGAAACCTGCAAGTACTGCCTGAATGAAAATGTATTAAGGATTCTGACGAAGCTTGGGGAATGTTGGGTCATTTATTTATTTCTTTATTGATCACTTGTTAGGCGCTTATACAATTAGCAAGACTATTTCAAAGCGCACACAGGGCAACAGTGTGGGGCCAGAGAAAGGTAGACAATGAATTACAACAATGATAAATAATTGAGTTAATAGTACAAACAAGTAATGAGAATAAAAAGGGAGGGGAGTCAAACCTACCATGCCTTTTGAGTGTTCAGAACGTGCACGTGCAGAGGGAGGGGGTGAGGTATAGGTGCTGTGGTGCTCATGGAGAAGTGCTCAGGGTAAGTGCTAAGAGGAGAAGTAGGTGTCATGATCTCTGCTTCCAAAAGGTCAGGGTTTTCCCAACTCCCTTGGAAGCAGATTCATAACCCAGGTTCCGAGTGCCAACCAGTCCCAATTGGGACCTTTTGGACCCAGTCCTGGCGCCAGTGGCACCAGGCTCATAAATATGCCCAGTCCCAGCGCTGGAAGCGCCGGGCTCATAATGCTTGGGTGGACTTACCTGCAGCAGACCATGCTGCTTACTTGCCTGCCAGTTGAGCCTCTGATCCTCTTCTGTTTGGAACTACTCTTCCTGTTGGGTGGGGCAGGAGCCACTCCCTAGGTTCAGAACACTGGAACTCTTCTGGAAGGCAGGAACTCTTTTCTTACCTAGGCGTGGCTGTGGAAGGAGACACCTAAGCACTACAGGAGGCTATTTAAACCACACCCGATGGATGAATCTTGCTTTGCATTATTCTGCATCCTCTGCAGCAGAACGCTCATCGTGTCTTCTGCATCTGATCCTGGGCCTAAGGAAAAAGGCTTACCATCCTGAATCCAGTCTTCAGCAACACCTATAAAGACAAGAAAGAACAGGTTAGCATTACAGTCTTCAGTGACAGCTCTTCACTTACCTGGGCCATCGGCTGTCACCAATGCCTCGCGCTGCATTCTGAAAGACAAAGGCTTACCTACTCTTCGTGCGCTCCGGAGGTCTTCACACTGCATTCCGGCATCTGAAAGACAAAATCTTACCAACTCTTTGCACGCTCCGGAGGCCTTCGGCGCTGCATCCCGCATCTGAAAGACAAAACAAGGTGCGTTTATAGACATTGGGGAACTTTAATACTCACGTGCCATTACTCCTTTCCACATCTAACCCAGTGGGTATTCCGGCACCCTGCAGCCGCTCCGAACTTATACCTGCAAAATAAAAAGACAGTTAGAGCGCATCGTGAAGCAGGCAACAAGCGCTTACTTACGTGCTTCCAGGCGCTTCTATTCATCACACGGGCTCCATCTTCAACTCACTTCAGCCCGTCATCCACCATCGCCGGAACCCTGCAAAACAAGAGACATCATTACTTAAGACTTTAAAGACATTAGAATTACTCGAAACTTACCGTTCGTGCAGTAAACGACGGACAGCAGTCCTCTGAAGTCAAGAGGCCTGCTCCCCTTATCCAGTGAAGAAACTGGTTACAGCACCCTGCCCCGAGGCAGATGGAGAGCACGGCGTTCACTTACCTAAGGTGAGAGCGTTAACCTTCGGGGTTCTACAGGAGAAGAGAAAGGGAAGAAGAGAGAGACATTCAATAACCCAGTTCATTAATCCCATATTTTCTATCTGCAGACATCTTACCCTTCGAGTCAAACATACAGTGCACAGAGGTCCAGCCCAAAGAGCCAGCCGTGTGTTACACATCACCTTTGAAGATACGGTATACGCCCAGTCAAGACCGGCGCCTCTACGGGAATCAGGTGAGCGTTACAGAATGCAAAGCCTACCACAAAACTCCCGTCCAGGCGCTATGGAAACCTCGGATACCGACCAACTAGCCCAGTTACTTGGGGAACTAAGGGCAGAAGTGCATGCAGCCCGTCAGGAAACGAACGCTCTAAGAAGGGAACTGATTATTTCCAAGGAGCGAACAGATGATCTCGCTAGACAATTGCTACAGTCACAAGCCGGACAGACCCCGTTACCCGCATCTGGGGGAAATCTTCCTTCTACATCCTCTATGAATCCAGTGCAGATCAACCTACCTGGGAATGTACCTCTGGCTCCGCCCGAACGATTTTCTGGTGACCCAAAGAGCTTTGCAGTATTTATCAATCAGTGCCGGTTGCATTTCTTATGCCGGCCAGCAGCCTTTCCAACTGATCAAGCTAAAGTAGCTTTCGTGCTTTCGTACCTTAGTGGCAATGCGGCAGACTGGTCGATCCCTCTAGTAAATCAAGATGATCCGGTCCTCCATGATTTTCAAGCTTTTCAGCTCAGTATGGAAAAACTGTTCGCAAGACATTCACAGGGGCAGGCCTTGGACAATGAGCTTCTTTCGTTGCGACAAGGTAATCAAGACCTTTTGGCTTATATTGCGTCTTTCAACAGACTGATAGTGGAAACTCAATGGCCTGAGGACAAAAGGATTACGCTGTTTTATAGAGGTCTACGTGGAGAGCTCAAAGATGTGTTAGCCCAAGTAGTGAATCCCCCACAAGATTGTTCGGACTATATAGACTTAGTCGTTCAAATAGATCACAGACTGCAGAACAGGAAGGCCGATCGTTCCAAGTTTGATGCTCGAGTATTTTCCAAACCGCCAACTCCTTCCAAAGGAGTAGACTCCGGGGAACCCATGCAAATAGGGGGTCTGAAAGGTTCTCTAACACAAAAGGAGCGGGAAAGGAGAAAACAGTTGCAATTATGCCTCTATTGCGGAAACTCAGGGCACTTTCTTCAAGACTGTCCGGTGAAACCTGCTAAGAAGGCAGTAGGAGCTGCAGTTACCAAAGTTACAAACTCTGAGCAGGGAAACGACCTCGCCCGACAAGAATAGAGGTCCTCTTGCCGAGCGTGAAAACCAGTTCCGTGACCTCGCATTTCGTGATACCTATGGTCCTCATTAGCCCTGATAATCCGGATCGATTACATGCAATTGAAGCTTACGTCGACAGCGGTGCCATCGGCAATTATGTGGATCATGAAATGGTTTTGAGGATGAATCTAACTCTTTGGCCCTCATTACGACCCTTGCGGAAATTGACTGACCGGACCGCAACAGCGTAAATAGCGTTTCCGCCATTGCACGAAGGAGCAAAGTGCGGCTAATTACGACCCATCGGGCACGAGCATTACGCCATGGCGGAATCCGAAAGGCTGCGATGGCGGAAATGACCCCAAAACGGCCCTTACCGCCGCCGTACGCTGCACCAGGTGCAATACCGCCACCCATCTTAGCGGTCACCGTAATGAGCGGGCACCGTAATGAGCGGGCACCGCAAATTACGGGCACCGTAAATATACGGAAACGGAAGTAAAAGCATGTGGCCGGAACGGGAAACAGCACGCCGCACAACTATAAAATCCGAATCCCAACACAACCATTAAAAATCCGACCCTGACACACATCCCAACCCGTTAGCAACCCCAGTTCAAAAAATAAATATGGGAAAGGTAGCCAAGAAAGCGTGTGATCGCAAGCGGCAGGTCCACTTCTCCCGAGAGGAACTGACCGTGCTGACCGAGACCCTGCAGGAAAATGGCGCCGTCGTCTTCTCCAGTCAAATGACCAGGACGGCCCTTGCCAACAAGAAGGCCATATGGGCCCTTGTGGCACAGCGCGTAAGTGCGGTGGGGACAACACCCCGCACGCCACAGCAATGTCGCAAGCGGTGGGACGACCTGCGGATCCGCGTACGCAGCATACTTTCTGCGAACAGGAACATCGCCACAGCTACCGGGGGGGGATCAGAGTCGCCCATCAAGTTGACCCCCTGGGAGGAGATCTGCGCCTCCACCATAGGAGTGGAGAGCATAGAGGGAGTCGGAGGGATGGAGAAAGGAGTGCCGACATCCGGAGAATCAGGTAGGTTTGCCAAGAGAAACAATGCGAAATCCACAAACCACGAACATGTGCAGTACCATGTGACCCCATAGTGCAATACATACTTTGCCCTGACAGCGCCCTCTAAAAGTCAGAATGAATAAACAAATTAATCAAGATGCCATAAACAACCCCTACATGTGCAGCATGCACCCCCTAACTGCAGGCAGCCAAATGAATGCATCCTCAATCCACACGAAAATGAGACCACCTCCAAGGCCCAGTCCCATATCAGCCTCATGTACCACCCCAATGCATTTGACACGTTGCCATTCCAAATCCGACAGACCCATAACTAACGCTCGCCCCTCTTTACTCCACCACAGGGTCCGATACCAACGACGAGCTGCAGGACACCCCTACCAGCACGCCTGCAAAGAGGGCCAGGACCAACGTCCCAAGAGCCTCCACCTCAGGTGCAAGGATCAAGACACGGCAGCAGCAGGAATCAAGTGCCAGCACACTGGAGGGGACTGCAACAGGCACCCCAGCAGCCAGCAAGTCCACAACCCCAGCACCACAGGTCCCCCCAAAGAACGTATCTGATGGCACTGCCTCTGGTGGTAGCAGCACCATAGGTGACACAGCTGTCATGCCAGCATGCTCCGACACGGAAAACAGTGCTGGCGACGTAGGTACCATCCATGACCTTTCCCAATCCCCCTGCATGTTCCATCCCCTACACCATGACGAAACCACGCAGGGGCACCCTGAAGACGACGACTGGCCAACCCCCACAAGTCCTGTGCCAAGGCAACATGTGTTGAGCAGCCCCCCTGTCACACCACCGCAAATGTCCATGGCCCAGCAGAGGCAACAGTCCCTCGACCTGCTGATCGAGCAACAGCAGGAAGCGTCCACGCTACTCAAGGACCATGCAAATGAATGCGGGGGTTCCAGGGCAGCCATGGAAACATCCACCGAGACACTCAGGGCACAAATAGAGAAAAGTAGTGAGAGCCTCAGGGGAGAAATGGAGAGAAGCACCGAGAGCCTGAGAGCACAAATGGAGAAAAGCACCGAGAGCCTGAGGGGGGAACTGCATGCGACGTCCAAAGACGTTTGTGCTGAACTTGCTGCTGTGCGCCGTGTGCTCTCGGAGCTCTCACAAACCCTCAGAGACATGCATGGACGCGAGCAGGCAGAGACGTCATCCGTGGCAAGTTCCGTCCAGGGCAGCCCCCAACGCAGATCTGGCAGGAACCTGCGCTCCACGGGCAGGGGTGCCCCTGATACCCGTAGAGGGGGCTTGCAATAGCGTCTACCCACGGGCAGCATGCATATCTGGACACTGGTGTTGGGGGGGGAGGAAGTAGGGTGGAGGGGGTGTGTTGGGCTTCACTGGGTGGCGGGTCCATAGGGTGTATGAATCAAATCACATTAACAATACAGCACTTCATTATCATCCAATGACATGTGTGGACATTGATATTTGCGTACGAGGCCTTCATAGGCGTACAGTCCACTATGTGCGTGTACTACACACACACAGTGCCACAGGTCCCCTTTCCGTGTAATAGGCACCATGCGTGGTTGCTAGAAGCATGCATCTATGATGCTCTGTCGGATTGCACGTGCATCCTGTGCCTCATGGACTCCCTGGCGTCCCTCCACATCCCCACCCTCATCATCATCATCTTCAGGTGCATGCAGTACAGCGTCAGGGGGCATGGGCACATTCCTACGTATGCACATGTTGTGCAGCATGACACATGCCATGACCATCTTAGAAACCCTCTCATGGCTGTACATGAGTGCCCCGCCAGACCTGCTGAGGCTGCGGAAACGAGCCTTCAGTAGGCCGAATGCCTGTTCAATGACCACACGGCTACGTGAGTGGGCATGGTTGTAGTCCTCCTCATGCTGGTTCTGTGGGTTCCGGATTGGTGTAAGGAGCCATCTCTTCAGTGGATACCCGGCATCACCTGTATGGGACGAATAAAGGGTGTCAGTGGAATGATAGTGCTAAGTAGCCCCCCCCCCTCCTGCAAGGTCATTGACGCATCAAATGGGCCACGATGTCATGCATGGAATGAGACTCACCGAGTAGCCAGGATCTGTGCCCTGCGTGTCGCTCCATGTAGCGTGGTATTCTTGTGTTCCTCAGGACCATAGAATCATGGGTAGATCCTGGAAATCTGGCACAACAATGCGTAAAGATCTTGTTGGAGTCACACACCATTTGCACATTGATTGAATGAAATTGTTTCCGGTTGCGGTACTGGACCTCCATGGCATGTGGGACAACCAATTCAACATGGGTGCAGTCGATGGCACCAATGCAACCCGGGATGCCGCCAAGTGCATGGAATCCCACCTTTGCGTTGGTAATCTCCTGGTACGTGCGTGGTAGTGTGATGTGGTCGTCGGCGTGCTTC
Organism: Ambystoma mexicanum; assembly: GCF_040938575.1. NCBI lineage: Eukaryota > Metazoa > Chordata > Amphibia > Caudata > Ambystomatidae > Ambystoma > Ambystoma mexicanum. The sequence goes on from NC_090940.1 coordinate 436,744,832, forward strand.
AGGAGGGCATCGTGCACTTGGGAGAGTGTCCGTGAGAACAGTGGCTGTGAAATGCCATGCAACTGTCCCACTGTGTGCTGGTAGGTGCCTGTGGCCAGGAAGTGGAGTACAGACACCACCTTCAGTAGGGGTGGGATGGCGGTTGGGCTATCTATCATGCTCACGAGGTCAGCATGTGTCATGTCCACAATGGCGATTATGGTGTCCCGGTCCAAACGGTAGAGGGTGTGGATCTGCTCAGCAGTGAGGTTGAACGGATCAGCTCGGAGGCGTGGGATTGCGGGCCGCCTGCGTGGTGGTAGTGGCAGTGCTTGTGGGCCTTGCTGACCCTGCCTTGCCCTCCTCCTCCTCCTTCTCCTCCGTCTCCCCTGTGCGCCCGGTTGTTGTACCTGTTGTTGTTCGTCGTCTTCTTGTAGTTGTAGCACTTGCAGTGCTATCTGGTGCCCCAGGCCCAACATCGCTAGTCCTGCCGGTAGCATTTTGGAGTGGGAGTGGTTGTGGGAGGGGTTTGGGTCTGCTATATATGTGCTGTCGGCCTGTATGGCCTCCACCTGTGCTGATTGAATGAATCTGTGGCAGATGCAATCCCTTCTGGCCGAGCACGTCCCGCACGTAAGGCTGCATTTGGCCGCATGGCATCTTGGGGTTGGAATCATGTATCAAATCCCGATGGCAGTGTGATGTACTTTGACTGATTTTCATGCTATGCTCCCATTGTTACACATGCTATGATTGCAGCCGCTTACATACCTGTGAAGAGTCAGTGGTATGTAGGGCTCGATCGATGGCCGACCCTCATGCAGCACAGTATCGTACTTCACCGACGGGCGTGGCGTCCCATTTGTGATTGCAGCCAGTTAGCATTATGACACACAGCCGCACTACATTGATGTAATTGTGAATGCAAGCGTTCACAGAAGCCTTTTCGACGTAATGTTGCAAGTGTGGAATTCGAAGGCCAGGATTTTTGGTTGCGAAGTAGCGGTGAGGAGACGCCCACAGGTCTGCCTGGAAATGTAACGTTCTATTGTTGAATGTCCTTGGGACAGGGCCCATAACGAGCAAGCAATGAATGACATGAATTGAATGGGATGCGCAATAGCGTAGTGGACGATAAGGCAGGACGTTCCCAAGTCCATCTAGCTTCACGACACTACAGATCCGGCCAGGAGCACAGTGGTTTTTGCAGACTGCATTACGCACAGACGCGATGGAAGTTTCACATATTATGTGAGTGAATGTTCATGCGTTTTCATTGCGGGATGAGGGAATGATGAATGGATGCATGGACAGATGATTCCATTTAGGGTCTGCCATGTACATGTGTTTTTTGATTCAATCCCCTTCCCCTGCGCTATGTGATGCAAGGCTGCCATAGTGGGACTTACGTCTATCTGCCCTTGTCGGATCCTCCCTGTCTCGACGCGCCTTCATACACTTGTGTCTAGGCACGTTACTAATCCCATGTCATGGGTTCTATCTTGACGGACGCATGCACAGTAACCGACGTTGCCAATGGTGTATTAACCTCGATTGGTTTCGTTATGTATCGATACTGATTTAGGGGTGTGTATATTCCTTTGGAGTGGCCTAGCATGCATATGGGTGTGGATTTGGTGTGTTGAATGAAGATAGTGATGCATCATGTGTCATGTAGTGCAATCGGTTAATTTGTGTTTCATTTTGGTGACAGGTATCTCCTGCCCTATTGCAGATGCCATCTGTACGCCACTCCTCCAGATGGTTTTTACTCTCGACACCTGCAGCTTCGGGTGAATCAGTGGAGCAGCATTACGATCTTATGGGACGATCGCCAATGGGCCACATGCCCTTACGCTGTTCTGGTGGCTAGGTGCAACATTTCGGCCTTTCAGCTGGACTAGTGCCTGCCTCATGGGACGGACCTGCGGTTCTTGCCGCTTCCATGTTGCCTTTTGGAACGTTGATGTTGGCCCTGTGTGCCATGATGGTACAGGGCGTCACACAAGTGGAAGCTGGTCAATTATTGCAGATGCAGCCCTCGGTGATGATGGATGTTTTGGTGTTATTTTACAAATTGCTGTGAGGCCTTTGTCATTTGGATGTGCATTTAAATTGTATTCCGATATTTGGCGTGTTGCGTTATTCTTTGCAGGTGATGTGGCGATTTTCGATTTGTGGCGGTATGTATTGCGAGATGATCTGCATTGTGTTCCGCCTTCTGAGTTGAGTTGTGTGGTACAGTACTGGCCGCTTTTGCCTACGTAGCACAGTGTGGTCACGGATAGGGGCTGCCATTGTGACTGTTTACATGATGTGCTGTTCAGGGGCGGGGGATTGGCTTTTGGCCGACTGGTGCCTGTCAGCCAGGTCGATTGATGGTATGATGGGATGTTCAGAATGTGGCTGGTCACAGGTGCCTGTGTTTGCGTGCGTTTGTTGGAGGGGGACTGGGGTCATGTCCATTGGAATAGCTTCTGTATTCATGCCATCTGTGCCCTGCAGCTCCCATCGGCCCCTCTTGGGATGTGCCTGGCTGCTCAGTCACTCTGCCAACTTGTGTGGTACATGCTTCTGCTGATGGTTGGTTTGTTTACTGGCAAGAGTACAGGTCTGGTGCAATCCCCCTCAGGATGCTGTTTTGGATGTTGCCTTGCGCTGGTGGCAAGCGATGGGGGACTACTGTTGTTTTGTGTCATGTGTTCTTGATTTCCATTTTGATGTCTTGTACCTTCACATGCCTGTGCTGCATCAGTACGGCTATGGTGAAATGCCGTACATGGATGCCCACTCACGGGGCGCTTCGAACACCTGCATGCATTTCTACGTTGGCATGCATGGGTGAATTGTAGATTTCACTGGTTGCATGGTGTGAGTACATTGCGCCTGCCAGGAGTTGTGCAATGTGGCCAGGGAGTGGAGTACAGGCACTCAGTGGGCCATTTACGGTTGGTTCACGATGCCGTATTTCTAGCCATGGCGGAATGGTCCATTCCGCCATGCCTGATGGCGTTAGGTACATGTCCGCTAGGGTCGGAATTGCCGTACCGTTGCACCATGGTGGTGTTTGCGGTTTGGCATGGTGCGCGCGCGCGTGCTTAGTGCAGTTAGCGTTGGCGTTCACTACGGTGTCGCTAATGGCTTCGTACTTTGCGGTGACGGGTCATAGTCGCACCGAGCGCTTTTCGATGGCGGTATTGCATTTCCGCCATCGTTTTCCCCTTTCCGCCAGGGTCGTAATGAGGGCCTTTGTCCCAAGGCTGTAAAGGACGTCATTACTACGGTGGATGGTACGGAGATAGCCTCCGGGCCAGTAACGCGTACCACTCAAGAAGTGACGCTAATAAGTCAAGATGGACACCATGAGAAGATCGTGTTCGATGTGATCAAGGCCCCTCAGTTTCAGATTATTCTAGGAATACCTTGGTTAGAGAAACACAATCCTCTGATCGATTGGCGAGCAAGAACGGTCCAGTTTCCAGAATGTGTCTCTACTTGTCACCCTCCACCTGGTGTTGCACTGGCAGCAATTTCTTCAGAGACTCCCCAGTTACCTCCCGAATACCTAGAATACCAAGATGTTTTCCGGAAGGATCAGGCTAACTCTCTAACTCCTCATAGGTCTTATGACTGCCAGATAGACCTGATACCTGGATCTACTCCTCCTTGTAGTAGAATTTATGCCCTCACCGAGCCTGAGAACCTTCACCTTCGACAATACCTGGATCAATACCTGGCAAATGGGTTTATTCGTCCTTCCAAGTCCCCTGCTTCTTCAGCTTTGTTCTTCGTTCCAAAAAAGGAAGGAGACCTTAGAACTTGTATAGATTATCGCTCCCTGAACCAGATCACCGTTAAGAATAGATATCCGTTACCTTTGATCCCTGAACTCCTGGACCAAGTCAGAAAAGCATGCATATATACAAAGCTGGATCTTAGAGGAGCTTACCACTTGGTACGAGTAAAAGAGGGCGATGAATGGAAGACGGCCTTCCGCACCAAGTATGGGCTATTTGAATATCAGGTCATGCCCTTCGGACTTTGCAATGCCCCGGCCGCCTTTCAATATTTTATGAACGATGTCCTCAGAGAGCTCATAGATGTGTGTGTTGTTGTTTACATTGACGACATCCTTGTTTATTCTTCATCGGAATCTGAACATCGGAAACACGTGAAAATGGTCCTCGAAAGATTGCGTCAACACAAACTTTTCGCTAAGTTGGAAAAATGTGTTTTCAACGTGACTGAAGTTGAATTCTTGGGATTCATATTATCACCTGCCGGAGTGCGTATGGATTCAAAGAAGGTCGATGCAGTTCTCAAATGGCCATCACCATCCTCCGTAAAAGGTGTGCAAAGCATGTTAGGCTTCGCTAACTTTTACCGCAGGTTTATCCCCGAATTCTCTCGAATAGTCCAGCCCATCACTGCCTTGTTAAAGAAAAACAAACGTTTTGAATGGTCTACCGAGGCGGAACAAGCTTTCCAGGATTTGAAGACTAAATTTATCTCTGCACCAATCTTAAAACACCCTCGCCCCGAACTCCCCTACATCGTGGAAACTGATGCTTCAAGCCTTGCCATGGGGGCAGTTCTATCACAAAAGGACCCGGTAACCAATCAGTTGCATCCCGTGGCATTTTGGTCCCGCAAATTCTCGCCTCCTGAAATCAATTACACGATTACTGACAAGGAACTTCTGGCTATCAAGTCTGCCTTTAAGGCTTGGCGGCATTATCTGCTGGGGGCCCGACACACCGTTACTGTGATTACAGATCACCGAAACCTGCAATATTTGAAAACCGCAAAAGCCCAATCCTCTAGACAACTCCGTTGGGCATTATTCTTTGCCGAGTTTGACTTCATAATTACCTATCGACCTGGTACAAAAAACGGTAAAGCTGATGCCCTTTCTCGGATGGGAGTGGAAGAACACTTGATCAACCCTAAACCTGTACCAATCATTCCCGAACAAAGAATTCTGGGTGTAATCGCCACACAATCCATAGAGGAAGTTAAGGATAAAGCCAGGCAACTTGTAACTCCAGCAGACATACAGAATTGGCATCTGCAAGGAAAGGACTTTGCAGTAAAGGACAACTTATTGTATTTCCAAGAACGATTATACCTACCCAGCACAGATTTACAGAAAGAAGTAATCTCTTGTTATCACGATTCTTTAATGGAAGGACATCCCGGTATAGCCAAGACCTCAGAAAAGATCAAGCGCTACTTCTGGTGGCCGTCTTGGAAAAAAGATATCAGAGACTTTATAATGTCCTGTGGAGTATGCGCCCAAAACAAGAGTCAAAAGGAAAGACCAGCAGGCCTCTTACGCCCTATTGACATCCCACCTCGCCCTTGGCATATGCTTTCTATGGACTTCATCACCGATCTACCTCCATGCTCCGGATACAATACGATTCTAGTAATCGTGGACTTATTCTCCAAGATGGCGCATTTCATTCCGCTCAAAGGCTTGCCAACAGCAGCAACTCTGGCCCGAGAATTTCTCGAAAACATCGTCCGACTGCACGGTTTTCCTTCGGTTCTAATTTCGGATCGAGGTAGTCAATTTATTTCTCATTTTTGGCGAAGTTGCTGTCGGTCGGCTCAAATTGATGTGAGACTATCGACCAGCCACCACCCTCAGACCGACGGACAAACCGAGAGGACCAATCAAACTCTGGAACAGTATTTACGCTGCATGCTGCAACAAACTGAAAAAACTTGGAAAGACATCCTTTGGATAGCCGAATATGCCTACAATAACTCTGTCCATTCGGGAACTGGGAAAACCCGGTTTTTTCTTTTGTACGGCAGTCACCCTCGAACCTCGGAGTTGGATCCCCTCCAAGATCTTGAAACACCAGCAGTAGACTACCTGCATTCTACAATCACCCAAGCCTTTAAGGAAGCTGTTTCTCACCTTCAAAGGGCTAAAGAACAATACAAGAAAGGAGCAGATCAACATCGGAAGGAAGCCCCTCAATATCGAGTAGGGGATCAAGTCTGGTTATCCACCAAATATCTACCTCTAAAAGGGCCACGCACATTCAACCCAAGATACCTTGGTCCCTATTCCATCACTACCATAGTAAACCCAGTAGCGGTCAAGTTGGACTTGCCCCCGCACATGAAGATACATCCGGTCTTCCACGTCTCTCTATTAAAACCCGTGCAACCTCAAACCCGACTAACTAAATCTCCAAAACCTATCTTAGTTGATGGGGAACTCGAGTTTGAAGTCAAAAGCATTCTGGACTCCAAGATCTCCAAATCTAAACTATTTTACCTAATTGACTGGAAAGGCTACGGCCCCCAAGAGAGATCCTGGGAACCTGCTGAATATGTCCACGCTCCTCGCCTAATCAAAAGATTTCACCAAACATTTCCTGACAAGCCAAAACCCCCGGAGAAGCCCGTTTTGGGAGGGGCCTTGAGGGGGGGTACTGTCATGATCTCTGCTTCCAAAAGGTCAGGGTTTTCCCAACTCCCTTGGAAGCAGATTCATAACCCAGGTTCCGAGTGCCAACCAGTCCCAATTGGGACCTTTTGGACCCAGTCCTGGCGCCAGTGGCACCAGGCTCATAAATATGCCCAGTCCCAGCGCTGGAAGCGCCGGGCTCATAATGCTTGGGTGGACTTACCTGCAGCAGACCATGCTGCTTACTTGCCTGCCAGTTGAGCCTCTGATCCTCTTCTGTTTGGAACTACTTTTCCTGTTGGGTGGGGCAGGAGCCACTCCCTAGGTTCAGAACACTGGAACTCTTCTGGAAGGCAGGAACTCTTTTCTTACCTAGGCGTGGCTGTGGAAGGAGACATCTAAGCACTACAGGAGGCTATTTAAACCACACCCGATGGATGAATCTTGCTTTGCATTATTCTGCATCCTCTGCAGCAGAACGCTCATCGTGTCTTCTGCATCTGATCCTGGGCCTAAGGAAAAAGGCTTACCATCCTGAATCCAGTCTTCAGCAACACCTATAAAGACAAGAAAGAACAGGTTAGCATTACAGTCTTCAGTGACAGCTCTTCACTTACCTGGGCCATCGGCTGTCACCAATGCCTCGCGCTGCATTCTGAAAGACAAAGGCTTACCTACTCTTCGTGCGCTCCGGAGGTCTTCACACTGCATTCCGGCATCTGAAAGACAAAAGCTTACCAACTCTTCGCACACTCCGGAGGCCTTCGGCGCTGCATCCCGCATCTGAAAGACAAAACAAGGTGCGTTTATAGACATTGGGGAACTTTAATACTCACGTGCCATTACTCCTTTCCACATCTAACCCAGTGGGTATTCCGGCACCCTGCAGCCGCTCCGAACTTGTACCTGCAAAATAAAAAGACAGTTAGAGCGCATCGTGAAGCAGGCAACAAGCGCTTACTTAGGTGCTTCCAGGCGCTTCTATTCATCACACGGGCTCCATCTTCAACTCACTTCAGCCCGTCATCCACCATCGCCGGAACCCTGCAAAACAAGAGACATCATTACTAAAGACTTTAAAGACATTAGAATTACTCGAAACTTACCTTTCGTGCAGTAAACGACGGACAGCAGTCCTCTGAAGTCAAGAGGCCTGCTCCCCTTATCCAGTGAAGAAACTGGTTACAGCACCCTGCCCCGAGGCAGATGGAGAGCACGGCGTTCACTTACCTAAAGTGAGAGCGTTAACCTTCGGGGTTCTACTGGAGAAGAGAAAGGGAAGAAGAGAGAGACATTCAATAACCCAGTTCATTAATCCCATATTTTCTATCTGCAGACATCTTACCCTTCGAGTCAAACATACAGTGCACAGAGGTCCAGCCCAAAGAGCCAGCCGTGTGTTACACATCACCTTTGAAGATACGGTATACGCCCAGTCAAGACCGGCGCCTCTACGGGAATCAGGTGAGCGTTACAGTAGGTAAGTGCAGCCACCCGTGGGTAGGGTGAGCCCAAGTAAGTGCAGTAGAAGACAGCAGCTGGGATGAGAGATGTGGGGGGTCAGGGCCCCGAGGACACATAAGGGCCCCGCACATCAGTCACGCTACTGTATGATTAACAGGGAAGAGAGGATGAGAAGGAAGAGAGGAGAGTAGAAGTGGAGCCTTGTGGTCATAAGCCTTGTTAGGCATCTCCCTGTGGGATGGGGCTGGGATTTGAATTGGGAAGATGAGGCATTTAATTACGATGGCCCTCCACTCTCTTAGCTTTGTTTGTGCCCTATGATTATTTGACAGTTGCTTTCATTTTATGAATCTGTTACAGTTCAGTTTTGGGGAAATGTTGGGATGCTGGGGAAGGGGGAACATGTTTTTTTGGGGGAAAATGTGGAGACAGACGTGTTACAAACAGCGGTTCTAAGCGGGGCCACTTTTGGTGGGAATGGTTTAAACTAGCCAAAACTGGGGAATAACTCTGAAGACAGACTTCCCCAATTCCCAATCGGAACATGCGCTCTGGATGCTTACCTGGAATGTCCAGGGCTTGAATTTGCTGATTAAAAGGATATCGGTCTTGATGATTAAGGGATATGGCCATGGCAGTGGTTTTCCTACAGGAGACCCACCTTTAAAGATCGGATATAAGTAAGTTAACCCACAGGAGCTTTGCACAGGCCTTCGTTTTGTCAAATGGGGTAAAGGAAAGGGGTGCGGCAATCCTGATTGAGAGTTCATTCACATGTCTGGACCCTTCGTCCGTAAGCCTTGGAGGCTAAATTATCCCTTACGAAAAGATAGGGTGATTTGCCAGGAATTAAAACAGGCCATAGTTTCCAAAATGGAAACTAATCTCAAGGATGATTTGCCGTTGGGTCTGGTCTGGGATGCGATGAAGGCGGTTCATTAGAGGGGAGATAATACAACTTGCGTCAGCTTACACAAAAGCACAGGAAAAGATTCAGATTGATCTGGAGGGCGAGCTATGTAGAAGAGAAAGGGAACATAAGACGACAGACTCTTTAAAGGCCACGCATCAATTAAGAACTGCAAGGGCTCAGCTGGAGGCACACCTAGCCGAAAGAACCTCCGAAGCAATTTTGAAAACTAAACAGTATTATTATACTAGGGGGAATAAGGCAAAAAACATTCTGGTTTATAAAATAGTTAAACATAAGTCGCGTACGAGCCAGGTTTGCTGTGACACGAGAACACTGGCAAGCACGGTCTGGTTTAGCAATACTACTCGGCAGAAATTTCTGATCAATCCCTAGACTCTGAGGCCCAGGTCGAACATTTGAAATCGACAGCGTTTCTCTCTTCTCTCACGAGGTATCGGAACCACTTGAACAGCCAATTCTGGAGGAGGAAGTGGATGCAGCTATCACATCTCTGAAAGACATTACCCCGGTCCCTGATGGTTTTACCTGCCAGTTTTATAAAACATTTCGGCATGTGCTGTGGAGAATCCCATGAATCCCCCACTAAAACCCTGCCTAAAGTCTCTTTCCAGGTGGCCAGCATAGGGCAGACACTTCCTGATACCAACCCTGGGGGTGGTGTACTGCCCGAGGATCACCTAGGTGGAGACAAGGTCCAGGGTGGTGGGGTTATTTCACTGGGTGAGACGCGGCAAGGCATAACTTAGTTTTCAAAAGTTGATTAGCAGAGTTTGCTACTTAAAATGTTCTTGATTAGCAAACACACCCATTTGATTAGCAATGTTGTATTAACATGTTTAATGTCACAAGAAGCTATTTGTACCCAATACATATAATGAGCAGCAATACAGCATTTTTGTCTACCACTGAAGCAGGGTTTGAAATTGAGATTCGATGACCTGGAATTAAATCCAGCTCCTGGGTGAGGGGCATCACTCAGTAGGTAGGAGCTACTGCTGGGGACCAGGAAGGAGTACACAGCGCACTGCAAATGTGGCTTTCCCGTAAAATGCACGTTTTAACCTTTTGTTCATTATGTATGATGCATTATATTTCAATGGGTCCTATATGTGTCCTAAGTCTTCTTTGTTTACATTCTCAAACACTTCACATTAATGTCACATATGAATTTTTGCAAGACACTAGTGGGCCTGGGGAGCCAGATGTAGCTCCTGGTAACTGTTGGTTTTAAGCTGACCAGGTTCTCATCGGGTAGAGGTAGGAGCTAAATAGCTCCCAGCTCCCCTCAATTTCAAGACCTGCTGAAGTAAAACATTAAAGAAATGAGTCAGGCCTTGCAAATTCTTTACAATTTGGCTAGACCTTCAGGTCAAGTAACTTAATACACATACTGGACCTTAGGGAAATGCACTCAACGCATGGCAACGGATGGCAACACATTTAAATGCGCTTTCTGCAAAATGGTTAATGTCGCCACAAACCCACTTCATGTTTGGCACACTGCTGCCAACCGGAAGCCAGCCATCCATTGTGAAACTTTTATTTATCATTTACTCCAAACAAATTAAATATTAAATAAAAATTGTAAACATCCCTACATCCCCTGTACTCACTATTCATAAAATCTACTGCACTATGGGAGTGAGTGAGTTGACCTTGCAAGCCCTGGTTGAGTGTCTGTAAAAAGTAAAAAGGTTAGCTACATGAATGGGCACAAATAAATAGATGTGATAAAAAGGCTCCGAAAACAGTTTGGCTAGCTCTCTCCCGCATGTGCCAATATATAATGCAATCATGATCATAGAGCAAAGAGAACTTGGCAGGCTTGCTACAGTTTATGATATTGTAGTAGATCTGTAGATGTACACACTGGACAGAACTATTGATCACTACTTTGCGTAAACATCTAGTTAGCTGTGTACATTCATTAGATAAGGAAAGAAAGTAAGACCGGGTGGGATATTGTAGTTTGCGGCAAACTCACTCTCAGGGTAGCTGGTATAAAGCAACAGGGTGATCGATAGAAGGACAAAGAGTATGGGATAAGCTCATGGGCTGAGCACCGGTTGCACAGACGTATGCAACCAGCATGTCACAGAGCTAGGCTTGCCATCAAAAGCACTTAGCAGTGCGATCATGTGCATTTTCAAAAGTGTTCACTCATCAGTATGCTGCATCTTCCCCCAAAAAAATGAAATTCAGTTGACTCAGTGAGATTTAGATACACTTACCTACACTTTACTGTACAACATGGAGACAATGTTGTTTTCCAGTAGCAATACTGTAATTATGTGTTATGTAACAAACTTACATCTTTAGGAATGGAATTGCATGACTGTCCTCTAAAAGAAAATAAAGTTAACACATACTGGTCTTTGCCAGGCACGATATAGTTAGCTAATTGAAGTATTACCGCGATTTCATCTGGATTGCAATTATTTGAAAAATAAAAACATCTTGCCTAGCACTTTCACAAAGGACTTTGGCACTTAAGAGTGGTGGAGATGATTATTGCTGCACTATCTCTCCATCAGCCCCTTTGAACTTGCAGTGAACAGAGTAAAGAGGGTATAAAGAGTCCCTGAGGGCTAGAGAGGAATGCAGGGGGAGCTTTGCGTTCATTGAACAGGGTAACTTAAATAGCTAGCTTTGCTATACAAGTGTCAATTTAATAAGCCTACAGAATTGCATAGCAAATTGCTATGCGACACTGCTTATTTTATGTCTTGCGCGGTATTCATCCTTGGAGAAAGATAATCTTTCTACTGGGTTAAAAGAGGAATTGGCTTATTGTCAATTTTAAATATCTCAACCCCCTGCTAAAGATGGAAAGATAAACTCCCAGGGTATAACCCAACAGAGTACTTTATTTGAAGAACAAGTCTTTTGTCTCCCTAAAAATATATATCCTCTCCAATGCCAACGGTATACCAAAAAGGATGATGGAAATTGTGTTGTTTCTGTTCCATCTATCTCTAAAAATGTTAAACCCTATAATTCCTCTTCTAACAATATAAAGGAAAGTGAAGGTACTATCAAAAGTAGTAAGGAAATAAGAACGTTGAATTGCCCTAAACAGAACTACATGTCCCAGAATCCCTCAGTGACTGTAAAGAAGAAGAGGGCTAAAGAGGTATGCAGAGGTAGAGGACAGGCAAGCAAGCCTAATAGCCTGTGGCAAGGTCAGGCAATTAAGAATGAGGGTCTGCACCTGATTCCAATTAACCCACCTGAGGGGCATAAAAGGCTGCATCAAGAGAGTAGCAGAAAGAATCTGGAACAGGAGCTGGAAGGTCTGCAGCAGTAGAAGAAGCAGAGCAGGAAGCTTGGAGTTCACTGGGAAGTGTGAGCACAGAAAGGACACCGGAGCAAAGGAAGAGCAGATTTCACCTGCAGGCTCTGAGTTGGTCTTGTGCGCACAAACCCCGTTTGGCTGTGGCTGCATCGGTAGAGACTGGGAGAAGCTGGCAGGCTTTCCAGGTGAGCATGATTGCTGTGAATGCAGAGCTGAAGTCTTGTGTTTTACCCGAGGGCCGTGTGCAGAAGCAAGCCGAGGGAAGCTGGAGAAAGGAAGACTCTCCACTAACGATGCCAGATCCGAGACACCCGTGCTGAAGAGGGGAGTAGGTCCTTAGAGTGCCTGTGGTAGCAGAGAAAGAGATGTCAGGAATTGGTATCAGCCTGCAGCCAATGTAACTCTGGAGCCGTGAATGAAGCGCGGTACTCCAAAGCATCAGAAACTACTTTCCGGCAACTGTAACCAGCTGAAAGTCACTTGCATTGAAGGTAAAGTGAGTGAAGCCATTCATAGTTGTGGGAAGTCTTGTTGAACAAAGGGAAATGTATCACGTGCTTGTTCTACAACAGCTAAAATGCTTGCATGTGAAGAAAGTCTTTCTTTTCCCATTGTTAGATTAAAAATCATTAACCGGAGAGGTCGCGTGTCTCCTGTTAAAAGGGAGAACGGTAGCGGTAATGGTTTAAAAGGTTGTGGCAGACTTTCCCAATGAGTTACAAGAATATTTCACTTCAGCAAAGCCGCGTACGAAGTATTGTGTTTCCCGATCATTGTCAGTGACGAAGGCTGTCTTAATTAAAGGGAACGCAAGTAGCAAGTTCGAGCTTACCACCAAAGAGAAATCGCGTATGCCTAAATCTGATATTTTTAGTGAACCCTGACTCTTATAATATTTTAAACCAACATTTAGGGCCTGATTCATGGAAGTCTTTTATAATGGGGCAATCCCGTAGGAAAACGTTCAATGAATCAGGCCCTTAATTGTCGCAGAAGCTGTGGAACTCACAAGTGGAACAAGCATTACCCAAGCAAACAAATAAACAAAATAAAAAATAAAGCAAGTAGACAGAACCTTCCAATGGGGAAACCAGCACAATTAAGAACTAAACCTTGTGGTCTCGAAGTTGTTGAATCAGATACAGCCTCAGAGTCCTCTGATACAAGGGTGACAATGTTATATAAGACTGGGAGAGTGGCATTGCAGCTGCGGGGTAAACCCTGAAGACAAGAAGGCGCACATGAAGACGGGGAAGGCAGCTGGGTGCTTGTAACAAGAACTAATCAAGAATCCGTGAAGCTGAAACTGTGTCAGTTAGAAGCTAAGGCAGATATTGTGGTACCTACAAGACTTAGAGGAGAGGCAAAGAGGCTGCCCTTTCTGGTAATAGTGGAAAGAAGAGTGCCTTGCCAACCTCTAGAGGTCGAAGAGTCTTGTTTAAGTTGCCTAACATATTTCCACAATACTCAGTCGCAGTAGAAGTAGCAGAGCTGTGGTTGTCTAGAATTTTGTCAGAACATGTTCATGTCGATGAAGTTGAAGTAGAAGCAGTCTGTATTTGAAGGAGGAAGTTTCCAAAGAGAGGGCAACTCCCTTAAGAGAAGCATTCTGACAAATTGCGGTCAAGACACTGCAGAAGTTACAAAAGTACAGTTGTTCTCAAAGTGGAAGTGGTACTTTTTTCTTTTGAACATTGTCCATGATTACCATTGGTGCTGTTTTTTGTGGAACTCTGAAAGGGAAGCTTTTCATCCAACGAAGAAGAAACTGTTACCTGTGGATTTTTGTTTGATTGATCTTAGCAAACAGTATTCAAAACAACATTGTAATGACTCCAACAAAAATGTACTCCACGGTAGTAACCCTTGATTCCAGAGGGTGGTTCCTTTCCCCTGGTTTCTTAAATAGGATGACAAAAGTTCCACTTTAATAAACAGTTCCTTTGTTTCTTCACTGGACTCACAATGTTCTTGTTTAAATCAGACTTTTACAACAGTCTTTCTGTAAGATTTTTGGTAACTCTGCAGATTGCCTGGTGTACTAACCTGCCAGGAGTCCTCATTCAATCTCAATCACCTGGTACACTCGCCTGCCAGGATTTCTTTTAAAGTTCCTTTCATATCACCTGGTATACTTTCCTGCCAGGAATCTTTACCTAACTTCAACTGCCTGGTAAACGGTCAGAACTATGCCACTGGAGCAACAATTGGCACCCATTGTGGAGTGTATGGTACTCAAACATCACCATAAACCTCCCGGACAATACCTATTCATATGTATGTCTTTCATTTCCGTTTGAAAGACTTTGGAACTGCCTTATTTAATTTCACAAACTACATGTCCCATAATGCACCTTGTGGCAGTTCCCATTCCCTGGCTATTCCTATGCAGCGGTCTTCAATCCCCAGAAACCTTAGAGATCAGTACTGCTTTCACTTTCCTAGGACCAGAGAGAGAGGAGGCCAATTACCTTCAGGTGTGCTGCTCCAGGTAATGCTAATTAGCCTGCTTCAGCACAAGGCGGGTCAGTATTTAAGCAGATGCCTGCAGGAGCCCAGGTTTCTTGCACTGAGCTCGTTTTGAGCCCTTTGTTGCTTTAATACTTGGATTTCTGCCATTTCCTGTTGTTTGCTACTCCTGTTCCAGAGCCCTATGCTACCTGCCTTGCAGCCCTGCTACTCTTCCTTCACTCCCCTGCCTTTTGCCATGCACTCCTGTGCTTCCTACACTGCAGTCCTGCTCCCCTGCTTGCAGTCCTCTGTACCCTGTAGACATCCCCTTGTGCTCTAACAATAATTATCTTGTTCCCTGCCTGCAGTTCCTTGTTCTGTGCCCATTACCCGTGTTACCTGGCTTTAGCTTCCTTGATTCTTCAGTCCTGGCTCCTTAGCCCACTTCAGAGCTACTGTGTCCTTGTTATCTGTCTTCAGTCCTGCCCTTGCTATCCCACTTCAGAGTTACAGTTCCTTGTTTTCTGTCTTCAGTCCTACCCTTGTTATTCCAGTCCAGAGTTACTGTTCCTTGTTACCAGTCTGCAGTTTCCAGTCTCCTTACCCCTGCACTTATATTCTAGTTTTCTTGCTTTTCATCTTTCTTCCGGTTCTCTCTCTTGAACCTTGCTCACGTTGACTTCCTTTTTTCCCTGGATAATTCTGTTACAGTTCTTGTCTTCACTTGTGCCGTGTGTAATTGCTTTGTTCATAGTTTGGCTGCTGGGTTTCCAGCAGGCAATCTCTGCCCCTTTCCTTTGTCGCGTTTCAGTATTGTACCTTGTGTCATTTTTAACGGTGTGCTGGTTCTTGTTTCAGGAGAGAGTCAATATTCAGTTTTTGCTGGCCCCGTCCAGGATTCAGTCTTGTGACTACTGTTTCTTTGTTCGTGTTTTAGGGTCAGACACAGACACCCACTGCAGCTGCTCCTTTCCATGAGCATTCAGAGTGGGGCCCTGTAATAGCAACCTGCACAGAAGGCTGGCGTTTCCCTGGTTCTGTGGGGAACTCTTCCCCCATTCTGCCTAAACCCCAAGAGGGAACCTAATGTATTTATTTAACTTGTACTCCCTGCCCTTTTCTGTTCTCTGCCTTTGTTGCCTATCCTTTCTTGTCTGCAGTACTCCATGCACTTCGGCTTCTTGTGTACTTTTCTCACTTTGGGCTTGTGGGCACATCTCTACCTGCAAGCCCCTTTGACATATACTCACCTGCCGGAAAGTTTCTTAATTGATTCACAGTTCCTTCATTATAACAAAATGGCCTGATAACACGAGTTCCTTGGTATATTGACCTATGGTAATACTTGTACAAACTTCTCCCCCACACGATCATTGCCACATTGTTTGGTGAGTAAAAAATGAAAACATCAAATAAGCATGTTATTTGTAAAGCATAAATGTATCGGCAATTGTTTGTTCATGCATGGAATAAAAAGAAGAAACGACATGGCCATGTTTAGGGAGGGGGAGAGGGGTAGGCGGTTTGTGGGAAGTCAAAGAAAAGAGAAAAAGAAGAAAAAAGGATATAATGTCATTGGTAAGTATGATAAGGAACATTAAAATTCACATTGTCATCTTCATGATAAATAACGCTTTAATCAACATGTAGTCCTTACCAGGTGGCTATTGTTGCATAAAATATCCTCACAGTGTCTTCATCCAGTCATGGGATAATCCCTGTCCTATTGAAAAATACACCCACATGCTCTCAGTGATTATGATAATTGCAACTCATTATGCTTTATTTATTTATTATTTTTTGTCAATTACAATTGTGAATGTTCATTACATTTTTTATTTTGAAGCCCTGATTTGAGAAAGACGTTTTATACGTCGAAACACGTGTCATCACCATAGGGCATTACATTTCTACATGAATCGATACTGTGTGAAAGCATTTTTCCAATAGAAATCAAACAATTGGGCGCATGAATATACCCCAAGGGTAACCTTTTTCAGAATTGCCTTTTCCTAATGGATTAGAGGAATCAAGGACTCTGCTGTTACCCGGACCAATGCGACCTTTGAATTTAAGTGTTTGAACTAATAGAGAGGGCGCAGAGTTCTATTCTACAAGTACCTCAAATAGATTTCTCACTTTTTCACAGATTTTTACAACAGGTACTTTAGAACCTGCAGACCAGGATTAATCCAGAAACCATACCCAATATGGCGGAATATTTAGAAACAAGAGAAGAATGTGCTGTAAATCGTTTTGCCCCCAAGGGCACTAATGTTCATGCCTTTGCATCTAAACTGCCTAAACCCAGAGAGGATTTATGTTACACATTTGTCAAACTGGAAAGAGCTTCTAAGAAAGAAGTGGACAAATATTGGGAAATGATATCACTAAAGAATTATGTAACCAAAAAGCAAATACGTAGAGGTTTAAGGATCTTAGTCTTTCCAGATTTCACCAAAGACGAAGATAAAGATTTAGCAGACTTATGGGAACAGAATCTCAACCAGAGCTCCAGTACTATGTTGGAACTCCTTATTGAACATGCATCACGAGAACAAAAGAGAATAAAGGAACAAACAGACACTATAAAAAAAAGAAATTACAGAGGCAAAGGCCCTGGAAGTAACAAAGGAAAAAAAATACCAAAAATGTTTGAAATTTTAAAAGACTACCAAGATGAAATTAAATTAAGAAAAATGCTTACGTTTTTCCGAGATGACAGGGATTACCAGGAAGATAAAGTCTACACCTTCCAAGAAAAATACAGACAGTTTACAAAACCAGTATCAAGAGAGAGTACTCCAAATACATCAGCCGGCAGTTCAGATGCGGAATCAGAAGTAGACCAAACGAAGGACACAGAAACAACAGAGAAAGTAACTGAGAGACAAGGGTTCCTCAACCAAATCAGACGGTATAAGAAAAGTAATAAAATTAATTTACAGAAACAGGTGTGTTTTTTATTACCCCAGCAGACCAATCCACAACAACAAACTAGAGGAGGAGGGGTCAGCGGGGGAGTGGTAGACACGGCAATCCAGCTGCTCTAGAAGATTTCAGGCGGTTAATAAGAGCTGGGGCAAGAGAAGCAGCGAAAAAGAACAATCAAATGACCTAGTTCTGAATCTATCGAGTTATCACTTAAAAACTGAAGATCTTTCATTGTTGAATAAAGGTTTCTCCTTTGCCCCCTCAACAGATTTTGATAAAATTGATGTGCACATAGATCTGTTTAAATTCGTCAGGAAACTGAAATTAAAAAAGTACTTTGCAACACAAGTTTCGATGTTCCATGCCAAAGAACCAGATATTGAGGACAGTGATTATACAATTAAAGATTTAAGCAACATCCACCTATTGAGCTCACTGCATGACACGTCAGAGCAACCTATTCATGAAACCATACGGGATTTACAGATACAACAGACCAGCCTTCAGGCAAAAGACATGAAACTAAAATCTAGGTTCACACCACAACTAGTGCCAGATATCCTTGTGGATACCTTCTATAAAGCAGTCACTAAAGATCTCAATGCTTTTATGGATAACCAAAAGAACAAGACAAAAAGAAACCATTTCAAACACGAACATGACAATTTGACTAAAGCAGAAAGAATGGCACTGCAGGAACTGAAATTGAATCACAACTTGACTATAAAAGCAGTGGACAAGGGAGGTAAAATTGTTGTTATGAACAGGGAAGATTACGTAGCAATGGCCATGAATAACCTAAACACTCCCTTATGCTACTATAAACTTGATGGTAACCCGAAACAGCAAATCCTAATTGAATTAAGAGATGCAATAACAAACTGGCATAGACAAGAATTAATCACAGATGAGGAAAAATCATTCCTGGACATGCAGCAACCGACTTTACCTGCAATATATTTTCTACCGAAGAGCCATAAGGCATTTGACAAAATACCAGAAGGGAGACCCATTCTAAGTGGGATTAACTGGGCGCCAATGAATATGTCAGAGTTTATTGACAACATTCTCAGCCCTCTGGTAAACCAAACTAAGGCATACCTTAAGGACACCACCTCTGCAATCAACATACTGGTTTCAGTCAAATGGGAATCTAACTACATATTAGCCACTTGGGATGTTAAGTCATTATACCCATCTATCAGACACGACACAGCAATGGAAACAATAGATTACGCTTTTTCCAAAACATCTGCATCTAAATTTCAATCGGTCAGTATGCTAAAGGAAATGGTACTTCTAACTTTGCAAAACAACGTGTTGATGTTCAATGGAGATTTTTACCGACAAACCAGTGGAGTGGCAATGGGGGTTAAATTTGCCCCCTCACTTGCCAATTTGATGATGGCAATGTATGAGGACCAACATGTGTATACAGAGGAAGCATTTCAACAACACGTGATCCTTTGGACTCGATATATAGACGATGTTCTTTTAATATGGAAAGGAGAAGAGGACGGGTTGGAACAATTCAGGACCAGAGCAAACAACAACTCTATGGGGATAGAATTTATTGGAAACTCTAGTAATGAAGAAATAGATTACCTGGATCTTAAAATGTACGTGAAAGGAAATCAATTGATTACTAGAACTTTTAGAAAGACAACAGAGGCAAACTCAACCTTATACGCAACCAGCTGCCACCACAACTCGGTCATTAGGAACATTTCAAGTGGAGAGTACGTCAGAGCCTGCCGAAACTGCTCAGAACAAGAGACTTTTGAGGAAGAATGTCACCTGCTTTCAAGAAGGTTTAAAGCTAGAGGATATGGCACTCAAACCATTACCAAGGCTCAAAAGAAAGCTAGGAATCTGAACAGAACAGAAACTTTAACTTCAAAAACCAAAACCAACAACCAAATGGAAGAAGTCAGCTTCATCACGACATACTGTAAAAATAATGGAATTTTGAGGAACATCTTCAAAAGAAATTGGCACCTTCTACAATTAGATCCACATGTCAGAAATTACATTAAAGACAGCCCAATGATCATATTCAAAAGAGCAAGGACTATCAAAAACATACTGAGCCCATCTTTACTTCCAGACTTAAAGACAATGAATGCAACTACCTGGTTACCCAGACAAACAAAGGGCTTTATGAAATGTGGGACCTGCACAATGTGTAAACATGCCATGGATAGGACATCAAGCTTTGAAGACAAATATGGCACAAAGCATAAGATTTCTGAACATATCAACTGCAGAACCAAATATGTCATATATGTTATTATTTGTGAATGTCACAGGATTTACATAGGGAGCACCATAAGAGAATTAAGGACCCGGATAAGAGAGCATTTCTCAACCATAGGAAATCAAAACACAACCTCGCCATTAGCTCAGCATTGGCAAAAGGAACACCAATGCAATGACAAAAGAACTTTAAAATTTGCAGGTTTGAAGCAAGTAACCCTAGGACCGAGAGGAGGAAATCATGAACTTAAACTGCGACAGGAAGAAGCAAAAATGATTTGCAAATTTCGCACAGTGGAAAGAGGTTTAAACTCGGACAACGAGATGTACTCCTTTCTGTAAAATGTCTTTAATGTTTTAATCTGTTCATCTAGGATTTGAGAGGCATTTAAGAATTTAATTAAAGGACAGAATAAGCTAATTACCTCTCATTAGATTCACACGAACAAGATTCCAGCCATTACAACTAAACCATTGGCTTAGAACACACACACCCTTTTTTTTCATTCATTAACAACTGTGTTTCTTTTTAGGGCATGGCACATCGTCCTCTAATTACTTCATACAAGCAAATGTTTAACAATCCGACTTTACTCTATTATCAATTGTGTTATTTATTAGGGCATGGCACCTCGTCTCTTAATGACTTTACATAAGGGAATGTCCAACAATCTGACTTCACTCTATCTAACATCTATTTACCTTTCAGGTAAATTTAGATTTGAATATAGTACTAGAAGTGAGGCTTCCAGCACCGAAACGGAGCATTGACCAAGGGCCTCCAGCCAGCCAATGTAATAGAGACAGCAGACTTCCACAAGGGAACTTGCCCCTAAAATATATGGGGGACCATTAAATGTCCACCAGAGAAATATAACAAAATTTCTCCTAATATCAAGTGAATCTCATATAGCGGGAGCGAGCTACACAATAATTTGATTAAGCATTATTAAAAAAAAATTCTTGAGTTACAAATCAAAATACGAGTTGTAGTAATTATAATTTTTGAAAATAAACATTTGAGTTCAACATAAAAATTCAAGCATAAAGAACTAGCTAGTAGCGTTATTTATTCACTCGTACAACCAACAGAGGACAATGGGACAAGTAACACGCACTACACATTGCAATAAAAGTAGGTTAGCCCATAACATGGTGGCCAAAAGGGAAATAGCAGAAGGACTAAGGTCACCTAGCAACGTAAGCTCATAACAAACTGCTGGGTGGACACACTTGCACAAGGAATGGAAGGTATCACGCGAGGAAAACGGAGGTGAGTTCCACATCATGATTAGCCCACTCAGTAAAAGAATAGGGATCAGTGGCACGCGGACCCTCGTGGATTCTGCCCCTTCTCAGTAAGAGATAACAATCGTCAATCTCATTTCTACAATGCAAATATGCACAACGCGGCTTAGCTCTACGGCTAGCATTATGTTGCAGCAAAGTTCCATTCAGGCATATCCCACTGCCTGTGCGAACTTACAAAACAGAGAGAAAAAATCCCCAAATGTCATTTTTTGAATTTTAAGCATACAAATTGCCTGTGCGAAGTCACAGAAACAAGAGGAAAAGAAATCCCCCAAAATCATTTTTTAACAAAAAGCGTTCAACGCGGGTCAGCTCTATGGGAACATTATGCCGTAGTTGATTACGGAATAATGTTTATGCAAAGAATCGGGAATTGAAATTACCCCAGCAACAGTGAACGTACACATAGGAAAACACTAAAACAATGTTGATTTTACCGTTACAATATGGATAAAATGACTGAGAGAATGTGGGTGTATTTTTTAATAGGACAGGGATTATCCCATGACTGGATGAAGACACTGTGAGGATATTGTATGCAACAATAGCCACCGGGTAAGGACTACATGTTGATGAAAGCGTTATTTATCATGAAGATGACAATGAGAATTTTAAAGTTCCGTATCATACTTACCAATGACATTATATCCTTTTTTCTTCTTTTTCTCTTTTCTTTGACTTCCCACAAACCTCCTACCCCTCTCCCCCTCCCTAAACGTGGTCGATTCTTCTTTTTATTCTATGCATGAACAAACAATTGCCAATACGTTTATGCTTTACAAATAACATGCTTATTTGATGTTTTCATTTTGTACTCACCAAACAATGTGGCAATGATCGTGATAATTGCAACTGATTATGCTTTATTTATTTATTATTTTTTGTCAATTACAATTGTGAATGTTCATTACATTTTTTATTTTAAAGCCCTGATTTGAGAAAGACGTTTTATACATCGAAACACGTGTCACCACCATAGGGCATTACATTTCTACATGAATCGATACTGTGTGAAAGCATTTTTTCCAATAGAAATCAAACAATTGGGCGCATGAATATACCCCAAGGGTAACCTTTTTCAGAATTGCCTTTTCCTAATGGAGTAGAGGAATCAACGACTCCATTGTTACCCGGGCCAATGCGACCTTTGAATTTAAGTGTTTGAACTAATACAGATGGTGCAGAGTTCTATTCTACAAGTACCTCAAATAGATTCCTCACTTTTTCACAAAGCTAAAAGGACTACAGGAATTGCATGTTAAGAGGAAACCTGCATTAGCAAGAGCCAGAGGAATAAAGAACAGTATAATAAAGTCCTTAGTGGCCAACCAAACCACGGTGCAGTGTCAGAAGTATGCAACACTGGGGATTCAACTCGGCATCACTGTCAAATGGAAGCAGAGGCTAATTATCAGTGGAAGCAGTCAAGAACAGGTATCTATCGGTTGCATGACCTGGTATGGGTGGACCATGTGGCCCGACAACTGAGCCTAGACCGAGTGGCCCCTGTATGGAAAAGCCAAGGAAAGTATACAGAAGCTTATGTTTTGCAATATCGTTGTATGTGATTCTGAAGTCAAGAAACAGAACTGTCTACGTGATTTAGTGAAAAGTACTAATATCAAAGGAGCTGGGAAGTGTCCCAAGGAACTGTGTTTTTTTGAAAGCTGGACGATTTTAACTCTTGGGGAAGGGAACCCCGATATCTTATTAACTGTTTTGAACTTGGGGAAGGGGAAGCTAATCATAAGCCAAGAGCTGGAAGAAGCTTTGAACCTACTTTCGAACACTATTCATTTTGATGCTGACATCCCTACACATACAGTTAGTTGTGAGGGCAAGTATAGGTTTTGGACACAGACAAACATTTGATTGGGACTTCCTGACACAGACTATCCTTAGTTTTCTTTACATAGGGAAATCCCACCTTAACATAGGGAAAGTTGGGCCTTACTCCAACCTGACTTTTAAGTTAATAAAACTTCTGAGAATGTATTTTGAATCTGCTGTCTGTGTCTACTTCATGATGCCTTGGCATAACGGGCTCGTTAAATAGGTGGAATACCCAGCACATTTCTTGGTTGGGCCGGGTGCCGGACATAGAAATGAACATAATACCCAAGCTATTGTATCATTTTCTGGCGCTCCTGGTCTGGATCCACTTCAATAGTCTGCATGGTTTCCAGGATGAGATACTTGGGCTCCTTTGGAAGGGAAGGCGGCCCTGAATCTTGAGGAACGTGTTGATGAGAAGCCCTGGGTTGGGAGGCCTGGGAGTTCCAGACATATACCAGACACATACTGCTACTATCTCACTGCGCAATTATCCCACATCTTCCCTTGGGGACAAAGGCCTCAGGGCACTATAGGCTACAAAAAGAGCAGGCTCTCGCCAGAGTTGCACTTTTGCAGCTCCCTTTTACTAACGCGGCACGTTGTGAGGCGACCTTTCGCCTTGTACTATCTACACGGCTCTCATTAGAATGTTGGAACAGGGCGATTAAGCTGTGGGTTGTTGTGAGAGGACTGGGCCATTGACTCCGGTCTTTAGCAACCCAGACTTTACTCCAGGGCTTCGAAATCTGTGCCTTAGCCAATGGATTGCAGGAGGCCGGAGAGAATTGAGCCAATTGTATGGGGGAGAAGTTCCACTTAAATTTGAAGAATATAAGAGAGTTCTTTTTGGAGGAGACCAAGAGATTTAGCTATGCACAACTATGCCACTGGGCCTCCAATAAAGAGGTCAAGGAGAGGGGGTGAGAGAGTTGTGTGCGTTGGAAATGACCTACCTCTCAGGACTGACCAGGGTGAAAGTATCTACCTTACATAAGCTATTAGACTGCTTTGGCCCGCAAAAGCGTCTGCCGTATAGGTTGAGTTGGGAACAAGATCTTGGTCGCCAGGTCAGAAAGCAGTTCTGGAAATGCATATGGGAGCTGAATCACCGGGCTTCTTGCTGCACCACTGACAAGGAGTGCCAGCTAAAAGTGTGCTATTGATGGTACTTGTCCACAGAGAGGCTCAATAAAATGTACCGTTCTTACCCAGTGACTTGCTGGAGGGGTTACAAGAATAATGGATACAACCTCTGCATGAGGTAGTAATTTCAATGTTTTTTTCTGGAAGGAGGTACTCTCCCATATCAAAGCTATCACAGATGTAACCCTGCTGTTAGACCCAATGGTGGTGCTTCTGGGTGATCAGGGTGATGGGGTGTATCTGCTCAAGGGTAACAGAGAAGCCCTCGTTACTTATCTCTTCTTATCAGCGAAGATCACCCTGCAACATACTTGGAAAACCCCTGAGGTTCACATTGTACAGATGTGGTGGGGTAAAGTGTGAAAGATTCTCGCCTGAGAGGAGATTACAGCACTGTTGCAGGGAAGTACACATCGTATGCTGTGACATGGTTGCCCTTCGAACACTAGAGAACTATTCTCCATCCTTATGGAACTGGATGCCCCAGTCTCTCCAGCCTCCACCTTGACCAAAGACCATGCTTAGTGCGACAGCATTCAGAATGCCATGTTGCAAAAAATGGACATGCTCAAAAATAAAATTCTGGCCAAACAAGCTACCCCGAATCACGCCCATATTGATTCCAAGGCCACCCATACTTTGAACATCCCAACTCTCCCGATTCAGATTCAACAAAATGTCCTCCCAAGAAACCCAACACATCTTGAAAATCTTAAAGCCTTCAAGATGCAAAGGAGATGACTGCCCTGCGCCCCTGATCAAAGACTGTGCTGAAGAATTGGCCCATTTTATCAGGACAGGCTTGGTACCCTTCAACCTCAAAGAAGCTTGGGTCTTACCTCTACTAAAAAAACCTAACCTTGACCCGGGATCATCAAACAACTACCGGCCCATCACAACTGTTCCCTTTCTGTTAAAAATAATCGACAGAACAGCTTATGTTCATATTCAATGTCATCTAGAAGCAAACTGCCAGTCTGGTTTACGTCCAGGGCATGGTACCTTGTCAGCTCTCCTCGACTTAGGAAACCAGATGGATGACATCAAGGATGAGGAGAAACTTGCCCTACTGCTACTACTAGATCTGTCCGCGGCATTCGATTTAGTTGATAACAACATACTATGCCATCACCTCACACACTCAGCCTCCTTCTCACCGGAAGCAGCATCTTGGATCACCTCCTTCCTAGAAGGTAGAGTAATGATAGTTTTTTCAGAGAATATCTGCGCGAGACCTTCACCTATCAATTGTGGTGCACCCAAAGGGTCCTGCATTTCTCAAACTCTCTACAATATATACACAAAGCCGCTCTTCGACCTCCTGGCTGGACTCCCTCAGCATAGCATACACAAACTATGCTGATGACACGCAAATTCTCCTCCCCCTCTCTGGCACATACTCTGTTGACGCTGCCATGCTAACTTCCACCTACCTTCGCCATCATCCAAGCATGGATGGCGACCCATGGCCTCTGTCTGGAACATCATTGGTCACTCAGCTGCCCTAAAAAATTGAACCCTGAATACTCTGCCTTCCTTATCAATGGTACTTTGATCCCACTCTCAACTGTTGTCAAAACCCTTGGAGTATACCTGGACACCTCACTATCCCTATCCCAATAAGTTAACACCATCACATCCTCAGCAGCCTACTTAACCAAACTCTTAAATGCTGCTAGACCCTTCTTATCAACAGATAGTTGCCTGACGATCACCTGTTCAGGGGTGGTCACTAGGCTAGAATATCGCAATGTACTATTCGCAGGTACCTCAGTAAACAAGATAAAGACACTCCAAATCATCCAAAATAATGCCCTACAAGCTGCCCTAACCCTTGCCAGGTCAGAACACATATCAGCTGCCCTTAAGGCAGTACATTGGCTCCCCATCCGTGAACGAATTGTATTCAAGACTCTAACCATCACTCACAGATGTATTTCTAAGTCTGCACCGCTTTACCTGGCTCAAAGAATCTCCAAAACCCACTCGACTAGGCCTATCAGAACCCCATATACACACATACTGCTTCAACCGAAGTTCAAATATGCAAAAGTGGGCGGAAGAAGCTTCCCAGTTATAGCAGAGAAGCAATAGAAGTCCCTCCCACACAGCCTAAGATCAGAGGACACCTACTAGGCCTTCTGTAAAGAACTCAAAACATGGCTATTCAACTAACCACTCAATTGAGCCTGCCAGATGTATGTACTGTTGGATTGTAACTATGTATGATATCATTCTGTGCCTTCAGGCGCCATGTAACTGGTTCTCCCTTGCACCCTGATGCCTGAGGGTTTGGGTGCGCTATATAAATAAAATTAAAAAATAATCAATAAATAAATGCACTCCCAGTGGTATACAAGCCTGCAAAGTTTAATGAAGAAAAGAAGCATAATGTGAAGCACCATTGTATCTCGCCATGCATTTCATTAAACTTTGAATAACGAAGCATTTCTATTTAACTTGAAACGGAACTGCCACGCCCCTCAGCCCTGATCCCCACTGGCAAGCCCATTGGCCAGGTGGAATCAGGGCTCGGATCACTAATAAGGCCTGGCATCCACTTCTCAGGCCCTCTTGGGGCCAGTCCTGGCGCCTTTTGCGCCAGGCTCATCAGTAAGGAAAGACATCTGCTTGAGGAACTACTTTATTTAGGCTTTCAGCCAACATGGAGGCATCCACATAGCTTGATTCCTAGAACCAAGCTATGCGGTCTAGTTTTTTGGGCGTGGTGGCCTAGGGACTACTTTACCTGGACTACTTTACAGTGGCTATTTAAACCATACTCGAACAAGACAACACGCTTCGCGTTACTTTGCTTCTAGCAACATGACGCTCACCGTGTCCAGCTTTCTCACGAGCCTGGTGAATTCGAGACCTGCAGAAAAACCAAGAACATTGTTAGCAGCAGAATCTTACCTGCATTCATCATTCTTCACTGCTCGCAGCTCCTGGGCAGCTCTGTTGGTGGAGTTCACCGCCCGGATCGAAGGACCTGTGAAAAGGAGAAAGACATCATTAAAGGAGGTAGTGGAGACATTACAACCACAAAGCGCTTAAAGACTTACCTGGTTGGTTGCTTTTCGGCCGGCATAGCTCCGGAACTCCATCTGCGCTGGGAACTTGCCGCGACCTACGAAAAGAGAAAAGCACAGGTCAGTAAGGACAAGACATTGCTG
Organism: Ambystoma mexicanum; assembly: GCF_040938575.1. NCBI lineage: Eukaryota > Metazoa > Chordata > Amphibia > Caudata > Ambystomatidae > Ambystoma > Ambystoma mexicanum. The sequence goes on from NC_090940.1 coordinate 436,772,038, forward strand.
CGCTACACAAAGCGCCTCCTTACCGCATCATAGCGCTATAGTGTGCCATCATCTCCCAGTGAGAACCAGCATATCCAGTTCTCCAAGCGGACACTCAGCGCTCCTAGGGAGATAAAAAAAAGAGACATTTAGAACAGAGAAAAGGCATGCAAGAATTACAATGCCATCAATCGAAAGAAGACCTACCTGAAAGACACTACTGGGGCAGCAGTTAGTGAAGTAACTGGACCACCCGCGCCCACAGAAGACAACGCGCCCCTGCTCAGAGAGCTGGATGGAGAGCCCACCGATTCCGACAACCAGGTGAGAAGAGAACCTGGAGGGGCTGGAAACACAAGGGAGGTGGGGGGAAACCTACCTTGGTGTCCCAGTCCTAATATAATCTTCATTTCCAGGCGGAATCCCATCGACACCGAGACCACACCAGGGAATCATTGGGAAGGGCACCAATGACCAAGTGGCTCATTATAAGTCAGGCGGTAAGGGGTTAACTACGCCGGTAAAGGTGCCGGTGCCGGCGCCGTCAACCCCGTACCGCCTGATTACGCGGTCCCCTCGTGGGACTCGCTCTGCACGTCTGGTTTTTAACCCCTTACCGCCTGACTTATAATGAGGCAGTATGCAGCTTTCAATCAACTTTGGGCTGTAGATATAATACTCTCCATTGAAAGGGCACTGTGTTAAAGCACCCTTGCCATTTCACAATACACATAGGCCTGTGCATGTCATTTCAGGAGAAGGGGTTTTACCAGACGTACAGAGCGGGTCCCGCGAGGGGAAGAGGGAGCAAACAACGGGCCGCTCATAATCGGCCCGTTGTTTGCTCCCTCTCCCATTCAGCCCTACGGGGACTGAAATGGGAATGGGGATGTTCCGGGCCGGGGTTCCTGAAGGGAGGAATTACTGGGCCCTCTGAACTCGGAATGGCCCGGTAATTCCCCATTCTGGGAACCCGGACTCGATTTTGGCAGCAGCCATGCCACCAATAGCGGCATGGCTACCGCCAAAGTCGTAATGACGGTGAAAGCTGTACTCACACATATTCATCAAGTTGCACACACATGTATATTGAAAGCTGCCCATACATCTTCATTGAAAGCTGCACATACATGTTTTCGAGAACCCTGCACATGCTTGTGTTCAGAGAAGAGTGACCACTCCCTGAGAGTATTATTTTCCTAGTTCAAACCTGTAGGAGTCAGGTGCAATTTGTTCTTCCCTACTTTTAAATCACCTACAGATAGCTTATTTATTCACAGTGCCACACTCATATATGGCAACCAAGTGAAGGGAATATGTGCTTATCAATATAATTTATCCAAGCAACTTTTCTCTGATACCATACTTCATTTTGATACTCGAGAAAATCAAGTGTTTTGAATAATTTTGCAATGGTTGTACATAAATATGAGCGAATCCACTGCCCGTTAAGGGGTAATGCTATCATTGAAGTATTATGTTGCTTGGATACAATTATAGAAGGAGTGAAAGTGCAGGTAAAAATTCAATTTTGCTGACAAATTGTTTGATGTCCTTGGTATGAAGCTGGAGACCGCCTTTGTTTGGCTTTGACTGTATTTCTTTTAAATAAATTAGATTTTTGACAACACCCTCCGTTTTCTTACCCACTTGTCGGTTGGCACTGCATGTAGGGCACGTGAGATTGGTAATAGTACCCTAACAAGCCCTTACAATTTAAATGTAAAAAATACACATATCTTCAAAAACTCATTCACTTTACAAAAGTGTGTACACTGAAGACTTGAACTTTCTCCTTCAGAAGTATGATGGACTGTTCCAAAAGGTAAAGGAGCCTTAAAAATCAGGGAGTTCATCTTCACTTGATCATTCAGTACAGCCGTTGCTATTTGCCATTGGTGGTTTCCCTTCCATTTTTAAAGTCAAGCAGGAAATGACTAAGCTGGAGAAGGCTGACACCATGTCACAAATCCAGACGCATTAATCCTGGGCTCCTCATGAAATAAACAACCAGGCTGTTGTCAGGTAACAGATAGGGGCCTATAGGGGACAAAGAATGTGTCAATGCACCTACCCTTTCCCAGTTCAAGTGGACAATATCCATGCTTTGATAACACCACTGCCAGTGGTCTAGGGTGATAAGGGGTCTGTAGTCAATGCTGGCAACTAAAAGTCTAAGTTTGAGAAAGGAAAAGTGGATCCTAACCTGAGTAAGGATTTGTAGGAATGCGGCAGAGCGGACCCCATAGAATGATGACATTTCCAACACACCTATTTTCTCAGACCAGGTTGCAGAGAAGCCATGAGGAGTGATTCTCCAGCAGACACCAGCCCCCCAAACCTGAAAAGCACTCCAAATTGATTGGAAACACAATATCTCCTGAGGACCGATCGTTAGATGGCGACCCAGCTGGATCACTGTTGTATGTGCTGATTTGAATGCATGGGCAGGTCCCCGGGCTCCCATGTTTTGGGAATATGGACAGTTGGTTGCTGAAATGAAATAGTTAATGTTTTGCACATATTCCTGCGGCTCGGAGTAAGGCTTCTCGCTCTGCATGGATCGTTAAGTTATGCTGGTAATCGTCAAATGTTTAATATTAGCAAATAACGTTGAGAAGCATAGACTTAAGTCTGCAAAATGTAATCAGTGGAAAAGTGGGATGCCATCAACAACTTTTTTTAATCGATAAAATCACAAAAATGGGAACACATTGAGGACGATAACTAAGCCCGCCCCTCCACTGATACTGTCAAAAACTTTACACGAATGCTCCAATTCATGGCAATGTGAACCCATAAACTCTCCATTATCCCTGCATCCCTCAGACTCATCACATTTGATGGTATTACCCAAATTGTTTGTTTACAATTGTTCGAATGAACAATTGACCGAATTTAAAGGGTCACAATTGACCTTTTCACAATTGACCGAATATATAGATAGATAGATAGATATATATATATATATATATATATATATATATAGGGGTGTTGGGGGTTTGGCGTTGGGTAGGGGTTGTGGGGGGTTTCCCCCCACATATATGGTACAATTGACCTTCACAATTCGGTCAATTGTGAAAAGGTCAATTGTCATTCGAACAGTTGTAAAACGAACAATTCGTATACAACCCATTTGATGACAATATCACCAAATCAATCAAGGGCCAACCGTTCCTGCCTGCCTCCAAATCGCCACTAAGTCACACTCACAAAGCACCTCCCTTCAATCAAAACTGGCTTATTATGCCTACTTCTTTTTTTTTAACTAGTATATTCAAATTTCGAATAATAACAATAATAACAACAATAATTTCTACAAGTAAAGTACAACCGAAACATTCTTAAATTCGTATATTGAAAAGACCCAAACCCTCCTCCCCCTTTCTAACCATCAAACTAGAATTCAAAGTCCAAACCTATAAGACTTGAGTAAAAGGGATATATATATGTACAAGCTACATATCAACCTTCGAGATCACAATAATAAATATATAGACATATACATTTCAACAAGTAAATAGAATAACAGAAATGTAATTATCTTATTGGTCAACTTCATCTTGTGCAACATTTCTGTCCATATCCAAGCTCAAAAAGCCCCCCCAAATTTTCTGAAACAGGGCTTCTTTTTTCTGCATCGTAAAGTCCAACTTCTCAATATTGCAAAACTAATACATTTCTTCCACTCAGAAAAATAAAATCAAATATGGACAGGGACATTCTCACAAACTTCTGTCCGAATATTAAAAGTTCCGCCCTAGCAAAGGTCCCGAAAACAACCATAGCCATGACATTACATGAACAATTAGACTAACAGGTTCTTGACAAAACATTGCATGTCAAGGACATAGGTAAACCATGTTTTCTAGTCCTGCTCGACCGTGCCTAAGCATTCAACACAGTTGACCACACAACTCTTCTCACACTAGTTTCCACTTGGATTGGGTTCAGAGACTCCATACACGCCTGCTTTGCCACCTACCTATTAGATAGACACCAGCTGGCAGTGATTGGAAATTATGTTGAGTCATCCAGTCATATGCGGGGGTCGATCAAAGCTCCATTCTGTTGCTGGTCATCTTTCACCTATAAATGGAGCCTCTATGAGCTCTCCCTAACGGCCCTGACATCTCTGCGCATCAATACACAGCTGACACAGCTATGACTGAGGGTCATCCGTGTCAGACTTTTCATGAATGGTATGCTTCCTTGCACTCATTTAAACCCGGATGTCGACAACATACTTAAAACTCAACCCCACCAAAAAGGAGTTTGTGCACTGCAGCAATCCAGCCAAACTCTTGTCCAGTCTTGTCTATGCAATACGAACCCTGAAAAGCTCACCCCAAAACTCACCCCAATGCCCAAATCAATGAGTTTCATCATCTCCTGCAACCTCTCTTTTAAACATCACATTGCCAAAAATCCATCACAATTTGGTATCAGCTAACACTCCTGCACAAAATAAAATCTTTCTTTTCTACCACCCTATGACTTCAAGACTGACTTCCCAGGTTGTGTCACACATGGATGGTGGGATGCCCTCCTATAAGGCATCTCCGCCTCAGCTCTTGCACAACAGACTTGTTCACGGCATCAGAAAATTCAAGCATATTACCCCACTCTCCAGGGACCTAAATTGACTGCTGCCAGGATCAGCACAGGTTATCTTTAAAACAGCTCGCTTTACATAATTATAATTGTTCTTTTATAACGCACTTAATACCAGTTAGTGGTTTCTACATGCAGGGGATTCGAACCTGTGTTGCACTGAGTTGTCTTCCTTCCAAGGCCAACGCGTTGCGCCTGAGCTATCCTTCCTCACATACAACTCAAGCTTCATTTTACGAGCTGCAAACCTTGCCATCTCTGGCGGCCAGTGCTAATCTATAACCAGGAACATTGAGGGACTGGAAATAAAGAAATGCTGAAAGAAGAAAACCAGGAAGGAGGTACTTCTCTGTTACACGCAGGTACTGTGAAACAATACCTCAACAGACATCTGTTTTGCTCCAACCCTCTCATAGTTCAAGAGAGAACTGAAGCCATTGACATTCAACACATTTTTCAGTAACTATTTTGAACCACAGTAAATTTAATAAAAATGCATCTGCTCACACCCGCCTCCCAATTGAAGGTCGTTCCGCATGCCCCAAACCAGAAAAAGGCACTTACCTATAGGAGAGCATTGAACATGCTATAAACTTCATTTGAAGGTATGGCTGGGCATGCTCAAACTTCCTCCAGGTTTTCTGAGCTATGAATAAACATACCTTAACCTCAACCAGCTGCGGGTATATCCTAATAGCCAGCAACTGAGATCCAGGACTAGAGGGTCAGCCATCTCTCACTGAGAGGTCATAATTAAAAGAAATGCCACAATCACAACCAGCCAAGACATTAGCCACACATCCTAGACATTAAGAGTGCTCACATCCCTACCAAATCAACAAGGACTAGCTGCAATTGGATGGCCGGAGAGGGAGGGGCTCACTTTAACTGTTGTGAAGGCATCACGAAGCAAGACACAGACAACAGATTCAAAGTTCAAATAAAAAGTCTTTATTTAAAAAAAATGTATATTAATTTTTTTTATTTTCATTCGTCAAGTGGTATATTACATTAAAAACACAACAGTTACTGCAGGTTATCAAGTTGGCAATCGGAATCTAACAGACAATAAAAGTTCATCAAAGGCAAGCATCAAATAAATAAAATAAAGGAAGAAAGGAAGAAGAGAAGAGAGAAAGAAAAGAAAGCGAAAAAACCCATTAAGCACACAGATAACAACATAAGTTATATTCTTTAAGCATTAATCAAATGTATCAAAAAATGATCCCCAAATGTCAGTAAATGTATCCATATTTCCGGACTGTTTGTAAATTGCCCTCATATGGCCGCAGACTTCCACCCCCTTAGAATATTTTTTTTTGCCACCGTACAAGCTCGGAGTAGCCAAACCTTTTTGTAAAATGCAACATCCGCCAATGGTTTTGTATCTCCGAGAATCATAATAGATGCCTTCATTTTGATTGTGCAGTTCAAAACCAGGCCCAGCCTTTCACAAACACCTTTCCAAAAGTCTATTGTTTTGGGGCAGGCCTAGATTAGGTGACTTAAGGTGCCTTTCTCAAGCTTACATTTCCAGCATTTGTCACTGTCAATAAGATGTCTTTTGAACATACGTTCCGGACTCCAATAAGTCATGAAGAGGAGTTTGGTCTGCGACGCCCTCAGTCTCCAATCAAGTCATTATTAACCTAAATGTCAGAATGGTACAAGGCCTAAATTGCCCTACACTAAGGTGAGATTTACCTACCTAAATAAACTAAGGATAGTCTGAGTCAGTAAGCTCAACTTAAAAGTCTGTCTGTGTCCAAAACAAAGACTTGCCCTCACAACTAAAGCTCAACAATGCATACGAATGTCAGCAACCAAAGCAACAGTGCTTAAATTAAAGTTCTGAGCTGCTTTCAGCCACAGGTTTAATCTTAGCTCCCTTCCCCTAGTTCAAGAATGTTCCAAAAAAGGGGTCTCAGGATTCTGTAAGGGAGGCATGGTTTAACAAGTATGACACTGGCACAAAAGAAACTCCTCCTTTGCCCTATAGCTAGGATGGGAGTAGTCTCGACCATCAAATAATAAATAAAACAGTCCTAGTTGAGTCTGTCAAATCAAAATGGCACATACTAACAAAACCTAATGCCTGCCCCATATCGTGTACAAAAAGTTAGAAAAAGGAGAATATGTTTGCAAAGGAAAGTTAGTGTTCAAATATAAAGAATAAAGATGGCTGAGTCAGCTCTCCTCCCCACGTTGGAAAGCATGGAGTAAGGCGGCCCCTGTAGGCAAGATGACCCACTCTGGCTCAAGTTCTTAACACAAAGAACTTTATTCATGAGTTAATTCCACTTGCTCGTAATGTATTGTTTTTCCTGTTGTTTCATGTAAAGCGCTTTGGCTAAAATCACTATATAAAATGTAATACATACAAATACAAATACAAATAGAAATGAAGTTCAAAACATGGATCGAGGCCCACCTGGCCTTCCACGTTAAAGTCTTACTTTCTTTCCAAAACACAGTTCACCAAAATGTTCACGTCAGTCGCCCTCTGTCGGGCTCAGACCTCTTAAAGCACAAGTTCAAGTCGGTCTCCCTCAGTCGGGCTCAGACCTTTCACAGCACAACAAAACACTTGTAGGGGTTCCCTTACCCAAGCCTAATTTACCTCCTATAGGGGTTCCCTTCCCCCAACTTGTTACAATTCCGGTCGCCCTCAGTCGGGCTCGGACCGTTTCCTGATGGCGAATATGTGTGTTTTTCTTCTACAGACGTCTGTAGGACCACTTTGCTTTCCAGCTTTCAAATCACACTCCTATGTTATTGGTCCCAGTGCTTCCTGGTCTGCAATGTTTACCTTTTTACTCTCCCCTTTTCTCAGGTCAATTTTGATCACCTCACTTTTTACAGTTCATCCACTTTATCGCTACAAACATTTCACCTTTCACAGAGACTTTCGAGTGGGCTACTTCCTTTTGCCAGAACACTCTGTTACTCAGTATCACTGACTTTACAGCTATTGTTACTTCAAGATTCATTTGCAGGCCTGCCTTTCTTCGCGTCTCATCCACAAGCGTGCAGCCTTCAATTGTGCGATATAATGTTGCCACTTCAATCTTTCTTTAGCAAACACTGTTCTCTCATGTCGCTTACCAACTCACCAGCTGTGTGCATTTCTTTCTTGTCTTTGCTGTCTTCCAGTTTACGAGTCAAGGTTAGCACCACATGCTTGGCCTTGCCTCCCCAACTCTGCCGTTCACCCGGGAGGGACGCTGGCATCCTTGAAACACAATGCAGCCTTCTTGTTTGGGATTTGGCCTTCTCCATATGTCTTTCGATGCCTTTTGGAGGCAACGACTTCCTGCAGGGAACTCCTGGGGTCCTCCACAGGTGGCTCCCATCACCCGGTCCGTTGCTCTGCTCCAGTAGGTTTGCCTTCTCCCCGGAAGTTCTGCTCTTACTCATGTTCCACCTTGCTCAGAGTGTGTCTCTATGTTCTGCCTTTTATCCATGTGAGGAGAGGGAATTGGCATCAGATGTATGCACTTGGAGTCAAGTGCCTGACTTTGACTGCCCTAATTAGTGGGACATGTACAATGCGATATACAAGAGTTAGCATTTTTACTCTGTCGCCCTGTTCCTCAACCCAGTTTTTGTCTGAAAAGGGGAGTGGGAGTTGGGACATCAGAGAATCATATGAAATAGGAGGGATCATGGGTATGGGAAAGGGAGGAATATCGCATCTCGCCATCGGCTGCCTCACCCCCACTCCCTGAAGACCCCTCACCCAGGTGATCTTCCCGCCCTGGTCCACCCCCAGGGTCTGGATCCAAAGGCGATGGCCGTGCCCTGGCCACCTGACAGAGAGATCCCTGGGGACTAGCAGGTGAGACACCCTTTGATTTCTCATAGTCACCTTCCCAAGTTCAACACAGTTCCACAAAATGGTCTCGGGGTTCCCTTCCCCAAGTTCGACACAGTTCCACATAATGGTCTTGTGGTTCCCTTTCCCAAGTTTGGACAGTTCTTTAAGCTTCAAATTAACAGCCTCATCAACTTGTTTAGTTTGCCTTTTCTTTTAATCAATTGAACAATTTAGGCCAACCAGCCTCAGCCTCAACCTCTTGACTTCTCTTGGTTTACTCCAAGGAAGGGTTCCTCGGTCTAGGCGCAGTTGTCAGACCACACGGTCCACCCATCACAAGTCACGCAACCGATAACCCATGGCACTTTACAACAGTTCATTCTTTCTCATAGGACTTCCTTGACAACACAGGTTTCCATTCTGTGCTATAAGTCCACTTATACATCTGGTTCACTTTACTTGTGTCTTGCCTTTATCAATGTGTGACTCTCACACACTTTCCTTCATGGTATTTCTCCTGGTTACCACCTTGCTTACACACTGTCCAATAGTGTTTTCCTTTTCGCTCTTTTCACTTTGCTTGCAGCCTCTTGTTTGCAAATGCACTTCACTTTCAATTTCATGTGTGCGATGTTCTCATATTCTTTTCTTAATTCAGCATTCAAAACGTATTCATTGCTTTTCAACTTGTTTGGTATTCAATAGTTCATATTTTGTCATCCGACCCATCCAGCAGTATTCAAACTCATTACTTGCTTGACACTTTGTTTGGTATTCAATAATTGTCAAGGCAAATCTTGATCCAGCGCAGAGGCAGCACAAATTCCTACCTCCCCTTGAAGGTCTTGACGCCTGTAGTAGGGTAAACACAGGCCTCCGCGACCCCTGTGGAGAAAGAGGGTTAGGGTCCACGAATTGGATTGGTAGAGGGAAGTGGGTACACCGGAAACAGGGTTAGGGAAAGGTTATGTATAGGTAAGGGTGTTAGGGAAAACATGCTCTTTGGCTCTTGACTTGCGGGTCACCTTTACGCTTGCTTCTTGCAGGTGCGCACTCTGGCACACAGTATACACATAGATACAAGCTTACACTCAGAATGGGGTTTAGCCACTCAGCTGTGCTGTCACAGAGTATTCCCCCATGCACACTTGTTTGTGTGCTCTCTGTGAGTGCCCCTCCTGATTTGTGGAGCATGTGGTAAGCCCATTGACACTGATTCCGGAGCTTAGTCCCTGACTTAGTCAGAACCTCTGACCAGGATGCCGGGCCTTAGCACCCGACCTTAGTTTTACGCACAACCCTGAACATGAATAACCTAAAAAACATGGCTACCTGGGTTAAACTACTTTGCAAGTAATCACACCAAGGGAACTACACATTGCACATATTACGTAATGTCATCAAAGAAAGCTGCACTTAGTTTTGGTTGTTTGTGTGCTCTGGAGCCTGTCCCGGTAATTAGCTGTCTCCTGCAGTGTAAGCCCAACGAACGAGCAGCGTCTGTGGTCTGGCAAAGAGTGGACAGTTAGTACGTGCCTCGGACTGACTGCACGCCTAGTTTATGGCACATAAAAGGCACATGCAACACTAGAGGTACGAGCCCCAAATCCTTGTCATGCGTCTTAATTGGCTCTATGCTAATTGCTCCTCCTGGTGCCTGCTCCCGTTTCCAACTGCATGCTGCTAAGTTCCGTTTTGCCAAGCCGTTAGATTGAGCTCCCTGTGATCGCATCAAGCACCCAATACCCTGCACTTATCCTTGAGCCTGCGGGACCTGCGAGGGCTGCTGCAGGCGAAGGAATGGCCCTGCGAGAAAGTTTGCCTGCTAGGAGCTTCTCTTTGCACATCCGTGCTGGTGAAGCTCTGAGCGCGAACAAACATTCGATTTGTGCGCTTGCGCGTAAGTCATGGCATTACCCAGAGGGTTTGCAGACTTTGTGGGCTATGCCTCTTGTGTGGTGTTGGGGTTGCTAAGGCTGCTGGGGATCGTAGTACCTCCCCAAGTCGGCTTTGTTTTGAGTTTTCTGTTGGCTTTGTTGCCTGCAAACATCTGGTGTACCTGCAGGAGGGACAAACAGGGCACCTGCTGTGATTTTGGCCCTTCATAGTGCCTGTCACTCTATGGATCCTGATTTGTCTATTTTGCCTCTTGACAATAATTCACTTTTCGGTCGCCTGACCCCTTTATCGTAATATTCTTCCTTGTTCGGCATTCGCCGCAGAACCACACCATGCACCTGGAGTGCCCCGGTCTGAGTGAACCTTCCCTGTCACTCAGTGGTGCGCAGCCTCTCTCAGGGCGCTCTGGTCTCGCTTCTGGGTTCCCATTCGCTGCTCTCCACTCCTGAATAGCTGCCCCGAGCAGCGCTCACACCCACCAGTTCTTCTGCAGCAGTGGGCGGAGTCTTTATGTTCCACACTCCCAACGGGGAACACAAGGTAAAAGGCTTTGCACAGCTCCAGACCCACTCACGGCCCGCAATGGCCTCAGTGTCTTCCTGGCTTCTCTGTTGTCTGCATCCTTTTCAACGGCCCATACTATGCCCGCTCGACCTCGGACGGCCCCCGTCTCCAGCCCAACTGGTTCTCCTCTCTGCTGTTTCTCACTCTTTTTATACACCTGCAACCATTGAACAGGTTGCAGGTGTGAGTACTTATGATATGATATGATATGATATGATGATAGTTTATTTATATAGCGCCTATACACAATGTGTTTCAAAGCGCTTCAAGGCAAGGGAGGGAACAAGGGAAAATACAATGACATTCTTACAGGCCATGAACAGTAAGGATGTGAAATAACTATCGTACTCGGCCTGACGACATTTCAGATAGTGCGAGAGCTATGACATAGATAAGGAAGGGAGGGGAAGAGTGGGAAGGAAATGGAAACAGACAGGCGACTACCGTACTAGGCCTGACGACATTTCTGGTAGAGCCAGAGAAAACAAAAGGGGAGGCAGAGGGGGGCAGAAAGGGAGGGGAGGAACAAAACAAGCGACTTTCATACTAGGCCTGACGACCTAGTTTCACTTACCTGACCATAGTTATTGGGACATGCCTGTCCCTTATAGCAGTCCTCAGGCCTCCTCTTCCTAAGTACTAGAGTGGTGAAATGACCTGTTAGTGTTCACTACTCTTAGTCGCTCTTCCTCGTCCCAGTACTATAATGGTCTGAATCAGGAAAAGTGAGGGGAGAGGGTTTAATAGAGACTGTTAAGGAAGGGGGAGGGTAAGGTTGGTTCTCACCAGCAAGGGGGGATACCATGTCTCGCCCTTGAACCTCCCACTCTTCACCCTCTTTCTGGTGTTTCTAGACTGATAATATATTCTGGTGTTATCCTGGCAAGAGGGAAAGGGGTAAGAATATCCCATAAATAAATCTGGGATTAAGGGTTACTTACGGAATGGAAATGGGGGATACCGCGTCTCACCTAAGGGCCTCCACCTACCACTCTCCAAGTTTCCCATACCCAGGCGATACTCTCTCGCATCTTCACCCCAGAGTTGGGATCCAAAAGCGATGGCCCTTCCCTGGCCCTGAGTAGAGGATGTTGAGGAGAATGAAGTGAGGACGTCCTCGGTTCCTCATACTATGCAGACTGATCAGGTAAATTAGCAAGTGAAATCAATGTGTATGTGTACAGTAAACAATGGGACAAGTCAGCAATATAAAAGCGGGACTAGGATTTGACAGTGGCTACCATGATTACTGTTCAGTGTGAAAATGGGTGTGTAGGAGCTGGGGCAGAGAAGGATTCCAGACATTCACCTGAATCTAAACTTCAATTTGGCTGTGACTGTATGTTGAAGTAACCCCTGTGGGTTTAAGGCTTAGACACTCTCTTCTTGTAGGTACGTGTATTGTCAGTGTTTACTTCAGGTAATTGCCATCTAAAATAAGTACATGGGTAGTATAACAATGGGACAGAGACACTGGGGCATCAGGTAATATTATCCCCACCAATAATATCGCTATATATATGGTTGTGGAGTAAGGCCATAGGCGATATTATTAGTGGGGATAATTTATGGGGTTATTGGGACCGGGGTTGCAGGGGAGTCCCACGCTCCATTAAAAAAGTTATGGCATTTGTGGGGTGTCCACTGCAGGTTGCATGACTTAATATCGGTGCAAAAATATGGCGATATTTTTGTATGCCGCTATTTTTGTGGGGTTTTTAACACAGGGAACCGAGACACTGGAACATCCACACCAGCGAGCTTCCATTGCCAACGGACTCTTTTGGAACACTTGCACTGACACTCACCCAACACTCTAAGATGACCTCACAGCATTCTGCTAGCATTCCCATACATGCAGAATTCAACCAAAATCTAACTTCAACACATGTTAAAAACAAATGAACTTTTGCTATTAGTGGTCTTGCAATGTATTTGTTTCCCACGATCAGATAAAACATGAGGATGTTACCTGAAAGGTTGGGGGTTCAAGGCCATCCCTAGACGGCAGAGATCTGGCTTGAGTGATAATGTAGAATTGTGAAACTATCATAATACAAATAAATACAAATCATGTTTACTTGGTTTATAATTGCTGTGAAATGTATGTGCATCGATATCACCCACCATTTTACCAGACAGGGTTTTTAAATAAAAAATAAATCTCAGGATGGGGCTCAGTTGCAGCAGAACAGCTCAGGGGTAATGTGCTTGCCTTGGAAGCAAGACGACATGGAGCACCACAGGTTCAATCCCCGGGTTCACGCTTAGAAACCTCTGGGTATTAAGTGCGTTATAAATAACCTATCATATCATATCACCCTACCACACAATGAAGAACCCAAAATATGCATTCATCTTTCCTGTGCCTCGTGCTGTTTTCTCGAGCAAAACATTGTGCAGACAGCTGGATTACTGTGCCGTGAAAGTATGGGGTGACGTTGTCGACCAATAATAAGCCACGTTTCTAAGACATTCAATATTTCAAGAGATTTTGGTCCCCTTCTTTCCCACATGACATCTGGCAGTTCAACACATGGTAGGGGACTCGAGTGCTTGTGTTCTGTTGCTTGAACGGCCCCGGTGGACCGCTCTGACCCTCTCCATCGAACATGCGCAGCTGGAAGGGTGCAAGTCCCAGAAATCTCTTTTAACTGACCTCACAAATCATTGGCGTTGGCGCTGGTGCTGCCCGCAGCACAGGAACTGCCGCCTAATCCCTTCAGGAGACAGACGACCGCCACTGAGAACCTGGCCTGCCAACGTTCACGAGTCCACAGATGACCTGGGCAAGGGCCCACGCCGAGCAACTCTGTGCTGTGCTAATTGCCTCCACCATCCCGAGCAGAAAACTAGACTGCCGGCATATCACCAGGCCACTCTGTCCCCGAGCTAATTGCCCTAACCTCTGGCAGGAGGAAGGGGGGAACGCAAGGGTTTGGGCGGCCGCACTCTGGATTCCAACGGAGTCCGGGAAAACGTCCAGGCCGCACTTCCTGGCAGCCAGGATGCCTTTCCGCGCATGTGCTTCCGACTAACTAAATCCTGTCGACGAAAAGAAAAGTAAGGGGGAAAGTATTTCTTGTAAGATCCAGAGGACATGACAAGTTGAGGTACATGTATGTGCACATGGTGCGCCTGTATGTAAGTAGTCCACAAGTCCTTTAAAAAAAGAAAGTGGGCACCATTAACATACGCAATGGGAAGTGACCTCATTAGAAATTAATATATCCACTGGAAATATGTAAATGCCATTCAATTAGCTTTGCCTCGAAGAAAGTAAAAAGCATGAATGAGCATTTGCCATTCAGAAAATCATGAACACACTACAATAACCTGAAAGGGGATTTTTTTTTAATTTTAAATAACATGGCTGGTAGAGTAAAATGGTCAGCACCTTATAAACTCAGTAGGGGCTGGGAGAATGTTTTTGGCAACATGCTCGTCTTGGGAACAAGACACTGCTAAGCAACACTGTTTACCCAATTTAATTTTTGGAATTTAATATTTGCCAAAATAGGCTCAGTTGTGATGTCATGTCATTGTCACGTTCGGACGGCAGGTGAACATGACTTGCTCCAGTTAATAAAAGGACCGTGCCCTTCTGGGCCGGGCCAGTAACACGCGGTGTCCATGTGTTAATGCACACTTTGTAAGGTAGTGGCTCTTGCAGCCTTCACCAGAGTAAGATCAAATCTCACTCCTTAACAGCTGGGGATGAAGGCAGTGAAGAAGCAACTACCCTTGGTGCACCAGACAACTCTGAGCTTTCTGTCATGGCACGGCCCAGTGGCGTTACTTGTCATGGCCACCTGGGACGTAGAGAGTCTCAGGCCGATTCATGGAATAATTAGCGCGGCGCAAGTGGCCAAAAACGTGCGAATCGCAGTGGAATAGCGAAAATCGCAGTGCAAGTGCGAAAATCGCACGAAAAGCAGCGCACATCGATTCATGGAAGGCAGTGCGCGAGAAAACCATCGGATGTGCGATAAAAAAAGTGCGTGGCGCACGTTGGCGCACAGGCCATCTAACTGCGTGCGCCAGGTCACAGCGAAAATCGCACAGGCCACAGCGAAAATCGCACATAGCGCGGCGCACGCAACAAAAGTAGGCGGAACACGGGGCGTAACACTCGGAATGGGGAACAACTTGCCAAAATGTGGGCGTCACGGGGGAAGTACAGGGTACAAGTGCGCGGAACGCCCACACGCTCGCCTACAACACGTATTCATGGAATAGAATAGGGCAAAAAAGCGCACGCTCAAACCAGCGCACAGGCACAAACACGACCGCCACAAGAAAGCAGGCGGTAGCGTCTCTGCGCCTGTAAGAAATGTGCGCCAAAAGGTGCGCCAACAAATAGCACCTATATACAGCCATGATGAATGTCCTATACTGTGGCCCTCCAGGACAAATGACGTGCAAAGGGGTACCCACAAACACGGACACCCGCTGAAAAAAAATACGTGTGCGTGTATACCGGGGTGCGCGGGAAGTCTCACACGCGATTTGTCAGGGTACGTGGATTTCAGGGGTGCGCGGGAAGTTCCACACGCGATTTGGCCAGGTACGTGGATTTCAGGGGTGCGCGGGAAGTTCCACACGCGATTTGTCAGGGTACGTGGATTTCAGGGGTGCGCGGGAAGTTCCACACGCGATTTGGCCGTGTACGTGGATTTCAGGGGTGCGCGGGAAGTTCCACACGTGATTTGGCCGGGTACGTGGATTTTAGGGGTGCGCGGGAAGTTTCCACACGCGATTTGTCAGGGTACGTGGATTTCAGGGGTGCGCGGGAAGTTCCACACACGATTTGGCCAGGTATGTGGATTTCAGGGGTGCGCGGGAAGTTCCACACGCGATTTGTCAGGGTACGTGGATTTCAGGGGTGCGCGGGAAGTTCCACACGTGATTTGGCCGGGTACGTGGATTTCAGGGGTGCGCGGGAAGTACCACACGCGATTTGTCAGGGTACGTGGATTGCAGGGGTGCGTGGGAAGTTCCACACGCGATTTGTCAGGGTACGTGGATTGCAGGGGTGCGCGGGAAGTTCCACACGCGATTTGTCAGGGTACGTGGATTTCAGGGGTGCGCGGGAAGTTCCACACGCGATTTGGCCGTGTACGTGGATTTCAGGGGTGCGCGGGAAGTTCCACACGCGATTTGGCCGTGTACGTGGATTTCAGGGGTGCGCGGGAAGTTCCACACGCGATTTGTCAGGGTACGTGGATTTCAGGGGTGCGCGGGAAGTTCCACACGCGATTTGGTCGTGTACGTGGATTTCAGGGGTGCGCGGGAAGTTCCACACGCGATTTGGCCGGGTACGTGGATTTCAGGGGTGCGCGGGAAGTTCCACACGCGATTTGTCAGGGTACGTGGATTTCAGGGGTGCGCGGGAAGTTCCACACGCGATTTGGCCGTGTGTGTGGATTTCAGGGGTGCGCGGGAAGTTCCACACGCGATTTGGCCGGGTACGTGGATTTCAGGGGTGCACGGGAAGTTCCACACGCGATTTGTCAGGGTACGTGGATTTCAGGGGTGCGCGGGAAGTTCCACACGCGATTTGGCCGGGTACGTGGATTTCAGGGGTGCGCGGGAAGTTCCACACGCGATTTGTCAGGGTACGTGGATTTCAGGGGTGTGCGGGAAGTTCCACACGCGATTTGGCCGGGTATGTGGATTTCAGGGATGCGCGGGAAGTTCCACACGCGATTTGTCAGGGTACGTGGATTTCAGGGGTGCGCGGGAAGTTCCACACGCGATTTGTCAGGGTACGTGGATTTCAGGGGTGCGCGGGAAGTTCCACACGCGATTTGTCAGGGTACGTGGATTTCAGGGGTGCGCGGGAAGTTCCACACGCGATTTGGTCGTGTACGTGGATTTCAGGGGTGCGCGGGAAGTTCCACACGCGATTTGGCCGGGTACGTGGATTGCAGGGGTGCGCGGGAAGTTCCACACGCGATTTGTCAGGGTACGTGGATTTCAGGGGTGCGCGGGAAGTTCCACACGCGATTTGGCCGTGTATGTGGATTTCAGGGGTGCGCGGGAAGTTCCACACGCGATTTGGCCGGGTACGTGGATTTCAGGGGTGCGCGGGAAGTTCCACACGCGATTTGTCAGGGTACGTGGATTTCAGGGGTGCGCGGGAAGTTCCACACGCGATTTGGCCGGGTACGTGGATTTCAGGGGTGCGCGGGAAGTTCCACATGCGATTTGTCAGGGTACGTGGATTTCAGGGGTGTGCGGGAAGTTCCACACGCGATTTGGCCGGGTATGTGGATTTCAGGGATGCGCGGGAAGTTCCACACGCGATTTGTCAGGGTACGTGGATTTCAGGGGTGCGCGGGAAGTTCCACACGCGATTTGTCAGGGTACGTGGATTGCAGGGGTGCGCGGGAAGTTCCACACGCGATTTGTCAGGATACGTGGATTTCAGGGGTGCGCGGGAAGTTCCACACGCGATTTGGCCGGGTACGTGGATTTCAGGGGTGCGCGGGAAGTACCACACGCGATTTGTCAGGGTACGTGGATTGCAGGGGTGCGCGGGAAGTTCCACACGCGATTTGTCAGGGTACGTGGATTTCAGGGGTGCGCGGGAAGTTCCACACGCGATTTGGCCGTGTACGTGGATTTCAGGGGTGCGCGGGAAGTTCCACACGCGATTTGGCCGGGTACGTGGATTTCAGGGGTGCGCGGGAAGTTCCACACGCTATTTGTCAGGGTACGTGGATTTCAGGGGTGCGCGGGAAGTTCCACACGCGATTTGGCCGGGTACGTGGATTTCAGGGGTGCGCGGGAAGTTCCACACGCGATTTGGCTGGGCACGTGTATGACAGGGGTACGCGGGAAATTCTACACGCGATTTGGCTGTGTGCTCCCAGGTATTCCCTGTACACCCTCCACGGCCCCTGCAGGCAGCACACACCACAGGGGACTACCCTGCACACCTGCTCATGTCACCCAGCACCCCCACCCCCCAGCCACCAGGGGCAGCCTCCACCAGGCCCCCACCCATGTCTCCCACCACCCCCACCCCCCAGCAGTGCAGGGGCACCCTCCACCAGGCCCCCACCCATGTCTCCCACCACCCCACCCCCCAGCAGTGCAGGGGCAGCCTCCACCAGGCCCCCACCCATGTCCCCTATCACCCCCACCCCCCAGCCACCAGGGGCAGCCTCCACCAGGCCCCCACCCATGTCCCCTATCACCCCCACCCCCCAGCATCCAGGGGCACCCTCCACCAGGCCCCCACTCATGTCTACCACCACCCCCACCCCCCGCCACCAGGGGCACCCTCCACCAGGCCCCCACTCATGTCTCCCACCACCCCCACCCCCCAGCAATTCAGGGGCACCCTCCACCAGGCCCCCACTCATGTCTTCCACCACCCCCACCCCCCAGCCACCAGGGGCAGCCTCCACCAGGCCCCCACCCATGTCTCCCACCACCCCCACCCCCCAGCAGTGCAGGGGCACCCTCCACCAGGCCCCCACCCATGTCCAACTCATGTCTCCCTGCACCCCCACCACCCAGCATCCGGGGCACCCTCCACCAGGCCCCCACTCATGTCTCCCACCACCCCCACCCCCCAGCATCCAGGGGCACCCTCCACCAGGCCCCCACTCATGTCTCCCACCACCCCCACCCCCCAGCCACCAGGGGCAGCCTCCACCAGGCCCCCACTCATGTCTCCCACCACCCCCACCCCCCAGCATCCAGGGGCACCCTCCACCAGGCCCCCACTCATGTCTCCCACCACCCCCACCCCCCAGCAGTGCAGGGCACCCTCCACCAGGCCCCCACTCATGTCCAACTCATGTCTCCCTGCACCCCCACCCCCCAGCATCCAGGGGCACCCTCCACCAGGCCCCCACTCATGTCTCCCACCGCCCCCACCCCCCAGCATCCAGGGGCACCCTCCACCAGGCCCCCACTCATGTCTCCCACCACCCCCACCCCCCAGCCACCAGGGGCAGCCTCCACCAGGCCCCCACTCATGTCTCCCACCACCCCCACCCCCCAGCCACCAGGGGCACCCTCCACCAGGCCCCCACCCATGTCTCCCACCACCCCCACCCCCCAGCAGTGCAGGGGCACCCTCCACCAGGCCCCCACTCATGTCTACCACCCCCCCACCCCCCAGCCACCAGGGGCACCCTCCACCAGGCCCCCACTCATGTCTCCCACCACCCCCACCCCCCAGCATCCAGGGGCACCCTCCACCAGGCCCCCACTCATGTCTCCCACCACCCCCACCCCCCAGCCACCAGGGGCAGCCTCCACCAGGCCCCCACCCATGTCTCCCACCACCCCCACCCCCCAGCCACCAGGGGCAGCCTCCACCAGGCCCCCACCCATGTCTCCCACCACCCCCACCCCCCAGCAGTGCAGGGGCACCCTCCACCAGGCCCCCACCCATGTCCAACTCATGTCTCCCTGCACCCCCACCACCCAGCATCCGGGGCACCCTCCACCAGGCCCCCACTCATGTCTCCCACCACCCCCACCCCCCAGCATCCAGGGGCACCCTCCACCAGGCCCCCACTCATGTCTCCCACCACCCCCACCCCCCAGCCACCAGGGGCAGCCTCCACCAGGCCCCCACTCATGTCTCCCACCACCCCCACCCCCCAGCATCCAGGGGCACCCTCCACCAGGCCCCCACTCATGTCTCCCACCACCCCCACCCCCCAGCAGTGCAGGGCACCCTCCACCAGGCCCCCACTCATGTCCAACTCATGTCTCCCTGCACCCCCACCCCCCAGCATCCAGGGGCACCCTCCACCAGGCCCCCACTCATGTCTCCCACCGCCCCCACCCCCCAGCATCCAGGGGCACCCTCCACCAGGCCCCCACTCATGTCTCCCACCACCCCCACCCCCCAGCCACCAGGGGCAGCCTCCACCAGGCCCCCACTCATGTCTCCCACCACCCCCACCCCCCAGCCACCAGGGGCACCCTCCACCAGGCCCCCACCCATATCTCCCACCACCCCCACCCCCCAGCAGTGCAGGGGCACCCTCCACCAGGCCCCCACTCATGTCTACCACCCCCCCACCCCCCAGCCACCAGGGGCACCCTCCACCAGGCCCCCAATCATGTCTCCCACCACCCCCACCCCCCAGCATCCAGGGGCACCCTCCACCAGGCCCCCACTCATGTCTCCCACCACCCCCACCCCCCAGCAGTGCAGGGGCAGCAGCCTCCACCAGGCCCCCACTCATGTCTCTCACCACCCCCACCCCCCAGCAGTGCAGGGGCAGCCTCCACCAGGCCCCCACTCATGTCTACCACCACCCCCACCCCCCAGCCACCAGGGGCACCCTCCACCAGGCCCCCACTCATGTCTACCACCACCCCCACCCCCCAGCAGTGCAGGGGCACCCTCCACCAGGCCCCCACCCATGTCCCCTATCACCCCCACCCCCCAGCATCCAGGGGCACCCTCCACCAGGCCCCCACTCATGTCTACCACCACCCCCACCCCCAGCCACCAGGGGCAGCCTCCACCAGGCCCCCACTCATGTCTCCCACCACCCCCACCCCCCAGCCACCAGGGGCACCCTCCACCAGGCCCCCACCCATGTCCCCTATCACCCCCACCCCCCAGCATCCAGGGGCACCCTCCACCAGGCCCCCACTCATGTCTCCCACCACCCCCACCCCCCAGCAGTGCAGGGGCACCCTCCACCAGGCCCCCACTCATGTCTACCACCACCCCCACCCCCCAGCCACCAGGGGCAGCCTCCACCAGGCCCCCACTCATGTCTCCCACCACCCCCACCCCCCAGCCACCAGGGGCACCCTCCACCAGGCCCCCACCCATGTCCCCTATCACCCCCACCCCCCAGCATCCAGGGGCACCCTCCACCAGGCCCCCACTCATGTCTCCCACCACCCCCACCCCCCAGCAGTGCAGGGGCAGCCTCCACCAGGCCCCAACCCATGTCTCCCACCACCCCCACCCCCCAGCAGTGCAGGGGCAGCCTCCACCAGGCCCCCACCCATGTCCCCTATCACCCCCACCCCCCAGCAGTGCAGGGGCAGCCTCCACCAGGCCCCCACCCATGTCTCCCACCACCCCCACCCCCCAGCAGTGCAGGGGCACCCTCCACCAGGCCCCCACCCATGTCCCCCACCACCCCCACCCCCCAGCAGTGCAGGGGCACCCTCCACCAGGCCCCCACCCATGTCTCCCACTACCCCCACCCCCCAGCCACCTGGGGCACCCACCACCAGGCCCCCACCCATGTCCCCTATCACCCCCACCCCCCAGCATCCAGGGGCACCCTCCACCAGGCCCCCACTCATGTCTCCCACCACCCCCACCCCCCAGCAGTGCAGGGGCACCCTCCACCAGGCCCCCGCCCATGTCTCCCACCACCCCCACCCCCCAGCAGTGCAGGGGCAGCCTCCAACAGGCCCCCACCCATGTCCCCTATCACCCCCACCCCCCAGCCACCAGGGGCAGCCTCCACCAGGCCCCACTCATGTCTCCCACCACCCCCACCCCCCAGCAGTGCAGGGGCAGCCTCCACCAGGCCCCCACCCATGTCCCCTATCACCCCCAGCCACCAGGGGCAGCCTCCACCAGGCCCCCACTCATGTCTCCCACCACCCCACCCCCCAGCATCCAGGGGCACCCTCCACCAGGCCCCCACTCATGTCTCCCACACCCCACCCCCCAGCAGTGCAGGGGCAGCCTCCACCAGGCCCCCACTCATGTCTACCACCACCCCCACCCCCCAGCCACCAGGGGCACCCTCCACCAGGCCCCCACTCATGTCTCCCACCACCCCCACCCCCCAGCAGTGCAGGGGCACCCTCCACCAGGCCCCCACCCATGTCCCCTATCACCCCCACCCCCCAGCATCCAGGGGCACCCTCCACCAGGCCCCCACTCATGTCTACCACCACCCCCACCCCCCAGCCACCAGGGGCAGCCTCCACCAGGCCCCCACTCATGTCTCCCACCACCCCCACCCCCCAGCCACCAGGGGCACCCTCCACCAGGCCCCCACCCATGTCCCCTATCACCCCCACCCCCCAGCATCCAGCGGCACCCTCCACCAGGCCCCCACTCATGTCTCCCACCACCCCCACCCCCCAGCAGTGCAGGGGCACCCTCCACCAGGCCCCCACTCATGTCTACCACCACCCCCACCCCCCAGCCACCAGGGGCACCCTCCACCAGGCCCCCACTCATGTCTCCCACCACCCCCATCCCCCAGCAGTGCAGGGGCAGCCTCCACCAGGCCCCCACTCATGTCTACCACCACCCCCACCCCCCAGCCACCAGGGGCACCCTCCACCAGGCCCCCACTCATGTCTCCCACCACCCCCACCCCCCAGCAGTGCAGGGGCACCCTCCACCAGGCCCCCACCCATGTCCCCTATCACCCCCACCCCCCAGCCACCAGGGGCAGCCTCCACCAGGCCCCCACTCATGTCTCCCTGCACCCAGTTCCTCACAATCACCAACCATGTGCGTAATGGTCAGCCTCCACAGCCAAAAGGCCCTACCAAGTAACCCATTCACCCACATGGAAATGGAAATTACATGTTACACCCCCAACGTACATAAAGCAAATGAACCCATGTCTGTCACACACAATGGTTGCAAATGAATTGGAAAACACCCAACATGACATGCATGAAACCAATGAGATGATACCACACAGTGAAGTATGAAAACAAAATTGTATTAAAAAAATAAGAATGCAAATGAAATGAAACAAACTACAATGCCAATGAAAAAAAGAAAAGGTGCATGTCCGTCCCAAAAAATTAAAAACACCAAATCCAAAAAAAATGTACTTCAAAGTCACATTAAAAATGAAATCAATCCGACAGAAAAAAAATAAATCCAAACACCATTGCTCCATGGAGAAGAAATAAAAAATAAAAAAATAAAACAATCCAATGAAGAACTATGTACAAAATATCCAAGGGTCCATGAGCCCAACTGAACAAAGGAAACCTACAAAAAACCCTAACAAAAATGCAACTATATACAAAAAGTGGAGCTGTGTCCGTCGACTCCAAATCATAAGAATAAACAAATGAAACCTAAAACTAAAGAACTATATACAAAGGCGGCGGGCAAGTCCAGCAGCTCACTCCGTAGTGTTCCGGGCCAGGGCATCATCAAACTCCTCGTCTATGTCCCGGAGGCGGTCCTGTTCCATGGCCCCGAGGGTCCGCAGGGACGACGCCATCTGCTCCTCCAACCCCCTGCGGATTGCCTCGAGGCCTCAGGGCCCTCCGCATGGAGTTCTCCGCCCTGACCATCGTGAGCCGCTCCTCTTCCACCCGCCGCCGCTCCGCACCTATCTGCTGGCCCAACCGCAGCCACACGGAAGACACTTCCTGTCCTGGGTCCTCCAGCCCTCCGGCCGATGCCTGCCCCTCGATGTTGATGGCCCCGAGCCATGATGCCTCCCACATTGACTCTGCTGCTGCCTCCGACGCAACTGCCTCTGCCAGCATGACGGCATCCAGGCTGATGGAATCCACCGACGCCGTCGTGCACGTGCCCTGCCTGATGATGCCGGCACATCCTCCATCTGCTGGGGTACAGTTGCTGTGGTGTCCACCCCTGCTTGACCTCCGACTCCCGACTGTGGCAGGGATGGGATCCCCACCGAGCTGGCTGCATAGGTCAGGGCAGGTCCACAGGGGGCCCTGGTGGCATCTGGGCCGGAAGACGGCAAGGAGAACGACTGGCAAATAGCCTCCACAGAGGAGGAGAAGGCCGCCAGATTGGCCGACACATGCAGGAAACCCCCGAACATGGAAGATCCCAATTGGGCCATGTCGGCACGGTGCTCTTCGTGATGATGTGCGTGCTCCTCCCGGGAAGCACGCACGTCATCACGAATTGCACCCGCGCGCATCGCAACCCCAATCAGGACCTTCTCCACACGGACACGGGTCCCCTCGTCCACAGGTGGAGGGGAGTCAGGTGACATGGACATCCCCTCTACCTGCGGACGGGCCTGGGACGGGGCATCCCTGCTGGTGCATGGTGGTGCACTCACAGGGTCAGGGACAGCGACATGCACAGGCCCCTCCACGGTGACCTGTGCTGCCTCCTGCCCCTGGCCCTGGACTGCACCACTTGCACCAGCAGGGATGCCCCCACCAGGCCCCATGTGTGCCCCTCTGGCGGCCTCCTCCTCCTCTGTGGAAACCACCAACCTGGATGGCTCCTCACCGTCTTCCACCGTAGCAGGCCCCTGTGGGGGCTCACCCACCCCTTCCGCTGCAGCCGTGGGGGCATCCCCGCCACCTTGCTCCACAGCGCCGTCTCCGCCCTCTTCTTCACTAGCCGCTGCGTAGAGGGAGACAAAGAACACAAGCATCAGGGTACTGTACAATGGTCCCCTAGACAGGAAGCAATAGCAGATGAGTACCACTGTCAAAGTACACTTCCATCATGTCCCTCCACAACACATGGGTCAGTCTAGGCAAAACACACCCAGTAACAGGCATGGTGCATGCCATGGACATTTCCATACATGTCCAATGGACTCTTGAAACATACAATGATATGGAACTCACATGCATCATGGGTCATGCCTATCACATGCACACACTTCACCTCAGTCACATCCATCTGGCCCCATACACCCCAAACACAGCGGATACAAGGGTAACTAGGCTGCATCAGTGAATCTGTGCATTGTCACACACATGTGTCATGCATCCATGGCATGCACAAGTCACAGACACGCAGGTCAGGCACACAGACATGGCTACCATATATGTACCTGGCATCAGCAACCATCCCTCACCCCCACCCATGTCCAGGAACAGAGACTGGCATGCTCTCATGTTTAAAATCTGCATAGGGCTCCCCATGTGGCATTTAAACACATGCAACAACCATGTGGTTCACACATCACTGGTCGCACATGCATTACCATGATGTCCCTGCACACATACATGCATACGTGACCTATGTCACACATACAGGCAAGTATCAGACAACCAGCACACCGCAACATGCCCTGTCTCACACAGCAATGCTTGGACACTTACCGCTCAACTCCAGACGGGTCTCCCTCTCAAGGATCTGGGCGTGGAGCGCTGGGCGTAGGCGTTCCAGGACCCTCATCTGGATGGAACTCATGCGGCCCCGGCCCCCCTCCACGAGGCGCCGGGCCTTCACGAGGGTCCTGGACCTCAAGTCCTCCCAGCGCTTCTTGATCTTCTGGACGTCGCGGGTTGCCACCCCCTCCGCGTTGATGGCAACCACACAGTCGGCCCAGATCCTCTCCCGTCCTTCCTTGCTGGCGCGGGACGATCCAAAGAGGGCATCATACTGCCCCAGGACATGCTCCACCAGGACACCAACTTCGGTGGCAGTGAAGCTGGTGCCCCTCTGCCCCTCTGGCCTGGAGTTGCCACTGGTGCCAGATGTGGAAGTGCCCGACATGGCAACCCCAGAGGCAGGTGTGGGTGGGCAACTGGGTCCTGGGGCTGGGCTGTGGAGAGATGTAATCCCAGTCGGGAGTCTTCAGTTCCAGCAGGGGTGGACACAGCAACTGGACCCCTGCAGATGGCTGATGTGCAGGCACCAAATGGCAGGGCATGGTGGCAGCAGGCAGGCAGGCAGCAGCAGATGGCACGTGGGAGGCTGCTCGGGGCACTGGGGGGCAGTAATTCGGCCTTCTGGGCAGGAGCGTGGTCTTCCGTGTGTTTTCGCGTGGCCAGCTTGATACGGAGTGATTTGGCACGTGAAAATCCTGCACGTCAGCGTGAAATTCGAGGAAAGGCCCTTAGCGTGTAAGCGCGTCAGCACGCATACGCGATTCTATTGGACCAAAGGCCCTCAGCGCGTAAGCGCGTCTGTGACGTGACCCGCACGGGTGTTTCCCACACAGCACGTGATGACGGAGCACACGTGGAAAGACTGCACGTCAGAGTGTCATCGCGTGTAATTGGACAAAAGTGCGCGTACACGCGATTGGCCTATGTACGTGTATTTCAGGGGTGCGCGGGCACTTACACACGCAAGTACGTCAGCGCACCTGTATCCCGGGGTGCGCGGGAATTTCCACACGCTATTGGACTGGGTACTTGATTTCAGGGGTGCGCGGGTCACACGCTCGCCTACAACACGCGCAACGCATAAATTTGCGCGCTAACAAAATAACAAGCTCAGACCCAGGATGAACATACCGTTCCTAGCAGCAGTGGCCGTGGGCTACCAAAGGAGGAGGAGGAGGATAGTCAGAGCCAGAATATTCACACCCAGAACCAGCCTTTTCGGGATGCCTGATGACCAGGTGTATGGGAGGTACAGGTTTCCACCACACATAATACTGGACCTGGTGAGTGAGTGGGAGGATGACCTCACATCACCCACCCTGTGCTCCCAAGCACTCAGCCCCCTGGAGAAGGTCCTCAATGTACTGCACTTCTTAGCCACTGGATCATTTCAGCGGACAAGTGCCATAGTGGGTGGGGTATCACAGGCCACCCAGTCACGCTGCCTACACCAGGTCTTGAACATCATCACTGCACGCCCATCAGTCCACAGGCACATATACCTGCCCAGAACACCTGCAGAAAGGCATGCTGCCGCCCTGGATTTTTACGGTGTGGCACGATTCCCCAAAGTGCTAGGTGCCATCGACTGCACCCATGTGGCTCTACGTCCCCCCAGGGCATCAGAGCACATCTATAGGAACCGCAAGCACTGGCATTCTATCAACGTGCAGGTAGTATGTAATGCCAAGGGAAGCATCACCTCAGTATATGCCAACTATCCCGGGTCCACCCATGACAGCTTCATTTACCGAATGTCCACCCTAAGCCGGGACCTAGAAGCTGGGCGGCATGGCGATACATGGCTGCTTGGTGAGTATGAATGCCACTGCACATGCATGCATGTCAGATACTGAGCAAGGTCACAACCCCACCAATGATACCAATCACCACCTCCACAGGGGACAGTGCCTACCCTCTCAGCCCCCACATGATGACGCCAATTCGGAACCCCACCACGCCACCCGAGGTAAGATATAACACAGCCCACATTACAACCCGGGGCATAGTGGAGCGCACATTCAGAGTGCTAAAGTCACGCTTTCGCTCCCTTGTCCGTTCTGGCGGGCAGCTGTTATACGCTCCCCCAGTAGTGTGCAGGATCATAGTGGCAGCATGTGTCCTGCACAACGTTGCAACACGCCGGGGCCTGGCCGTGGACATGGTGGTGGCCCCACATCCCCAACCACATGCACAGCCGCTGCGCATGGGAGGGGAAAGGGCACGGGGGGAAGCAGCCCGTACACAGCTAGTGGCTAATTACTTCACATAGAAATCACACCCCTGTGGAGTGCACACTGCCCTGGCACATTCCATCTGACAATCAATGATGACTCAACCTGACACTGATCCTGAATGTCTGGAGAATCAACCGTGAAAACCATATCAGCCTGAGACTGTTCACCTGGAAGTGTTACAATGTGTGCATCCCTACCCACACAGACACCACCAAGGCAGTTTTGTGAAGAAACACATTCAAGCAGCTAAAATGAATACCCACTTGCAAAATGCAACAAGAGGACAGTGCCATGTCAGCCAACCCATCCCCAGCACCGCCACACGACACACCATGCCATGTCATGCTATTTGCAGGTAAACAAAGTAATCCCCACAACATGACACAAGTGTCACAATGTACAGTGTCCCTAATTGAAACTTGCAACACCTGAAATGCTCACAGTAATGCAGGACCAACAACAAACTTGAGCAGGTACTACCATTAACATGACATCACAAATGTAATAAATTAGTAGTCTCACCACCTGGAAATGCCTGCACTCCCACCACTTCCAACTGTACAGTATTGGCGCCATGTAGAGTTGTAGGTGCACTGCTGCCAACATGGACCCCATCTCCAAACTAGAGGGCCTTGTGTAGACATGAGGAAGGGACCTGCAAATTGGGAGGTAGACACAGATGATGAGTTACACATCAATGCAACATGCAGTGTACAACACGACAGCAATATGCACTAGGAATGTATACACAGTATTGACTAGACTACCCACACATGTAGTGGGAGTCCAATGTCACCATGTACGTCAATGTCACTTGGGCACACCCTTTGCAAGCCCATGGAAACGGGAAGCAGGAGGGGTGTGTGTGACTCAAACCCAAGCATCTGAACCAAATACATGACAAGCCTGCATGTGCCCAGCCACAATGCAGCGTATGCCCACAGGAACCACGGAAGGCAACAAATTGTCCCAAAAAAATTGGGAAAAATAAAAATAAAAATAAAAATAAAAATAAAAATAAATAAAAAATGGCCATTGATGGGCCCGGGGGGGTTGGGGAGGCCACCCAGGAGGTCCGAGGACAGGGTGCACACCAAAACCCACCTGTGTGGATCCTGGGAAAAAAAAACACCCCCATGGGCTCATGGCCCACACGGCTACCCTATTGTGGGAGTATCACTGCTGTCGCTATTATCACCCTCTGCAGCTGCATCCGGAGGTGGTTGCACTATGGGAGGCAGCCCACGCAAGGCCCTAGTCTGCTCCTCCATGGCTGCAAGCATGCGGGTGTGGTAGGTCTGGTTCTGGAGGATGAGTGTGCGGAGGTCCCCATGCAACAACTCACGGGATGCCCGGACCTCCGCCCTCGTTGCCTGCATCTCAGCTGAGAGCGTACGGGTGAGACGCTCCAGCTGCTGTTCTGTCCTTTGGTGTGTTGAAGCCTCAAGCTCAACAAGAGTCGTCCTGAGGTGAAGGAGCTCCTGCCTCAGGGCTTCCCTGTGGCCCTGGGACTCTATGGAGATGGCCTCCTGCAGAGTCGCCAGTGCCGCCCGCCTGTCCCTGTTGGACGCCAACATGTCCTCCGTGTGTGACTGGCAGATGGAGTCGGTTGCCTGCTGTAGTCGCTCCATCAGCCTTTCAGGGGGGACAATGGAAGTGGCCACCCTATCCATGGCCTGAGCCATCATCTCGGATGATGCTGCCTGTTGGGTTGCCATACCGTAAATGGATTGCTCCCATGCGGTATTGCCAGGTGGCACTGCCTGAGGCTGCAGGACTGCATTCCCCCTCTGATCTGCTGGCCCAGGAACAGGATCAGATGTCGCGGAGTGTGACCCTGCATCCGTAACCACCAAAGGCGTAGCTGCCAACACTGACATCCCCATTGAGGGTTCTGACCCTGGTGCAGGTGGTGCAGGTGGGTGGGACAGAACAGAATCCCTCCCTGGAACACTCACCTGCGACGGCACGTAGGTCTCATCATCCGAATCAACACCTGAGTACAGCTCGGGGGAGGTGCAGCCAGAGACACCCCTTGAGAGCACGACCTGCAGCACTTGTGGGTTCTCACCCACCACCACACCACGTCCCTCACTGGTGGTTGGTCGGCCCTCGGACCCCTCCTGGGTCTGCACCATCTCCACAACCCCAGCAGTATCAGGTGCGTCTTCCCCTGCAAAGACATAAAAACAAAGAAATGGAAACAGGCATTAGCACCATGGCACACAATGAGGGCTGAGAAGCAAGAGAACCAGTACTTGATTGACACATGTCCCACATGACTAAAACCCTCCCATGCATGCACCCTCACTGCATATGAAGGGCAGGCAAATGGCACACACTGATGACACCAAGATGGAAGATGAACACATTTTCTGCATGCTGCCTGGCAGTGGCATCACACATTGGCCTGTGATTGCCAGGTGAAACACACATGCCATCACACAGATGGCATGTACCATTGCTATTGAGTGAAGATGGAGAGGAGGGCAGCACCTATTCATTCAGTCCAGTTCCCGCATGTAATAGCTTTTCTAATTCAAACAGGTCAGATTTTTCACCTGGAGCTGCCAGTCCAAAATGGTCCAATTGCACAGGGACATGTGAGAACAAATGATATCCAGGTAACAAAGTCACTCCACTTTACCATAGCCATGTCAGACATGTGACTAGAGGACTGAGAAATGCCTAGTAAAAGTGGTGGAATGCAAACAATCTGCCTGAATGAACAGAGAAAAATAAGCAACAATGTTGTGGCAAGGTGACACTTCAAGGGCAACTGGCGTGCTGTTGGGCTAGATGTCTACTGTTGGCAGAAGGGATACTGCTATGGCCAAATGCAGCTGCGCAGGATGTATTGCATGAAGCACATGGCTGACCCATACGACTCAGGCGCACACACTCTCACCTGGCACACAAACAGAAGCCCTCACACACACACCATGCACATGGATGACACACACATGCATGTGCACTCACCGGACAATGCCTCGTAATCAGGCAGATCTCCCACGCCTTGGATCTGTTCCTCCGTGACGTAGGTCCCAGCGACTGACTCATGTGGAGTGAGTTCCATGTCCACTACTGGAGACCCACCTCCAGTCACTAGAGTTGCGGCATGACTTGAGGCCAGCTTTTTCTTTGCCCTGCGCTTTAGGTCATTCCAGCGCTTATAGCAATCATTGGCTGTGCGCCTCACGATTCCAAGGGCACTTACAATGTCCGCAACAGTCTGCCAGTGTGCCTGGCGTTGTGCAGGTGTGGTCTTGGATCCTGCAACAATGACCATCTCGTTATCATGTCCGGACACATACTCGACAAGTGCATTCAGTTCGTCATCCATGAAGCTGGGCTTCCTCGACGGGCCGGACTGTGTAGCCGTGTCTGGGGCATCAGCCTGTGCCGGACGAGCACTCTTCCTCTTCCGCTTGGAAGGTGGTGGTGATCCTGAGTGTCCTGTGCCGCTCTGGACACTAGGGGCAGGAGCCCTGGTGGAGTCTGTATCAGGAGTGTGGGATTGCACACTCAGCATGGGAGTTGGTGCAGGCATTGGCTCAAGTGTAATGGTGTCAGGGGGAATGTCAGCAGGATGGACTAGGACCGACACTGTCCTGGCTGGGTGTGTGAGAGCTGGGGTGGATGGAGCCGCAGCTGCCCCTGCAGCCTCTCCGCCCTGCCTACTTGGGGCAGCAGATGACCTTGCTGCCCCAGATCCACGTGGCATGATGACATCAACGTGCACCAGCGCATGTGTCACAGGCCTGCTGACCTGGAAGTCAGCCATGGAGTCAGCCAGGTCTGGTGCCACAATGGGCTGGTCCAACAAGGGCTGAGCATGGATGGTGTCAGCCACATCAGCCTCAACGGGAGGGGAGGGGGGGATTATGGGTGCCCTTGACTGGTCCTCCACACATGGGGGGACAGGCTCACCCTGCAAGTAACGACCACGTCCCCTACCGGATCCACCACGGCCACCACTTGTGGCTCTTCCACCTTTGCCACCCTTACGGAATCCTCGCCTCCCAGCCATGGCACTGATGTTAATGTGCGTATGGGAGTGGCTGTAAACTATTGTCCTGGGCAATTGGGGGTCAAAGGGGTTGGGTACCAGATGGTAATTGTACCCTAGTGCTCTAGCAAGGCTGAATGTAACCCCTGGGGAAAGATGACGGGTCACGCTACGCACAGGAGGCCCAAAAAAGGGAGATGACGTGCACGCAACCCCTCCTAGACCACGTGTGCAGAAAGAAAAACCTGCACTACGCTGTGGCACCCAGTAACACAAGAATGAACGTATGCGTGTCACACGCAGCCTAGAATGACCTCTGAAGGGGTAGGCTACACACGGGGCAAGCACAGATGTTAGATACGTGCGTGACTCACCGTCTGCCAGGTAAAAGAGCGTGAAAAAGGAGCGCGTTTGGTTGGCAACACCCCCGCCAAAAGAAGATTTGTACGCTGTCTGAGGAGACAGGACAACAGTAGAAGGGAACACTGTTTTAGGGAACAGGCCCAGGTAAACCAGTAAAAGAGAAAAAAGAGAAAAAGCAGTCAGAGGTAACAGGGAGTACGAACTTGAAACGCCGTGAAGTAAATCGCGTGTGAAACGACAAGAAGTACAGAATTCACCCACTCGCTCTCCACGAAAAGCACGTACAAGGAAATGGTGTTCTACACGTACCTTTTATGCAGGCCCACACGTCCAGCGTCACTTACGCGGCGTGTACGCGCTAGGGCCATTTCCACCAATTACACGCTTTGTCACTTCTGCGTGTAGGGCCATTTCCACCAATTACACGCTTTGTCACTTCTGCGTGTAGGGCCATTTCCACCAATTACACGCTTTGTCACTGCCGCGTGTACGCGCTAGGCCCATTCCCACCAATTACACGCTTTGACACTCGGACGTGTCTTTCATTTTTTTCACACGCAACATATTCCAACGTGTGCCCAATTCAACGTGCACGTGACTTCATGGACACGCATACGCTGGCGACGCGTTTACGCGCTAAGGGCCTTTCCTCGAATTACACGCAGACGTGTTGGATTTTCACGTGCCAAATCACTCCGTATCAAGCTGGCCACGCGTTCACACACGGAAGACCACGCTCCTGCCCAGAAGGCCAAATTACTGCCCCCCAGAGCCCTGAGCACGCTCCCACCTGCCATCTGCTGCTGCCTGACTGCCTGCTGTCCACGTGCCCTGCCATTTGCTGCCTGCACATCAGCCAGTGGTGCTGTTGCTGTGACCACCCCTGCTGGAACCGAAGACCCCCGACTGATTTTCCATCGCCCCACAGCCCAGCCCCAGGACCCAGTTGCCCACCCACTCCTGCCTCTGGGGTTGCCATGTCGGGCACTGCAACATCTGGCACCAGTGGCAACCCCCGGCCAAGGAGGCAGAGGGGCACCAGCTTCACTGCCACCGAAGTTGGTGTCCTGGTGGAGCATGTCCTGGGGCAGTATGATGCCCTCTTCGGAAGGTTGCGCGCCGACAAGGAAGGATGGACTCGGATCTCGATGGACATCGTGACTGCCATCAACGCGGAGGAGGTGGCAGTCCGCGACTACGAACGTGTCAGGAAGCGCTGGGAGGACTTCAGGTCCAGGACCCTCAACAAGGCCCGGTGCCTCCTGAAGGCAGCGGATGCTAAGGGGCGCCGGGGCCACTTGTCGGAAGATCAGATGAGGGTCCTGGAACGCATATCCCCAGCGCTCCACATCCAGGTCCTTGAGAAGCAGACCCGTCTGGAGTCGAGCGGTAAGTGTACATGCATGCTGATTGTAAGCTGTGCGTGTGGTGGTGTGCCAGGAGTGTGCAGGTTGAACATGTATTTTTATGTGGCCAAGTAGGGGGGGTGTACAGGGCCGTGAGGTTGACACATGCGAGGGGTCTCATGTGTGACACATGGATGGTGCTTGTGTGTGTGGGCTTGCATGGCACAGGATGTGGAGGAATGATTGTCAGGTGTGACATGGATGTCGATCAAAACACTGCGACGGTTGGCGGAGGTGTACACATGCATGCAAGTTTGGTGTTGTGTGTGCATGTGTAGTGTACTCCCTATGTTGCATGTGATGTGTGGATGACCTTTGGCTGCTCATGTTGTTGTATGTGAATGGATGGTGCTGGCTGTTGCATTATGGCTGTGGTATGGCTCATGTGTGCAAGTTGAAATGACATGTGTGTTGGGGATTGTGATGCCATGTCTGAGGATTACCAATGCCACTCATGTATAACTGTCATGTGTGTATGAGTCCATTTTACAGTGCCCTGATGCCTGTGTTTTCTTTCTCCCTGTCTGCAGCGTCAACTGATGAAGAGGGCGGAGAAGGTGCTGTGGAGCACAGCGGCAGGGGTCGCACCACCAGCCGGAGACGCAAGGCCCGGATCCCCTCCCAGGTTGTGATCTCGTCGGGGAGTGAGGAGTCTGGTGCCGCGTCCCAGGCCGCAGCTGCCGAGGGGAGGTCCAAGAGGCGGAGGTTGGAGTTGGACTCCTCGGCAGCAGAAGGGGCAGCTGGGACCCCACAGGGCCCAACGGGGGAAGATGGCACGGAGTCATCCAGGTTGGTGGGGGGTTTGGTGGAGGAGGAGGCCGTGCAAGTGACAGTGGCGGGGTCTGGAGGTGGGGATTCCACTGGTGCTAGTGGTGCAGTGCAGGATCAGGGACAGGAGGCAGCACAGGCCGCCGCAGAGGTGCCTGTGTGCAATCCTGTCCCTGCTCCTGTCACTGCATCATCTTGCACCAGCGGGGATGCCTACCTCCAGACCCGTTCTCAGGGAGAGGATTGGCTTACGACACCTAGCCTTCCACTCCCTGCGGATGTGGCTATCCTGCACCAGGTTGTGCCTGTCCAGGGTGGGGTGGCGTTGCGTCAACGGGCCATGCGAGCTGACCTGCAGTCTTTTCATGATGAGTCTGCACGTCTTCTCGCATGGCTCGTTGACCGCGTTGACCCACTGGGACAGCTCACCAGGGCTGGATTCCTCCGTTTCCTGGACCTTGTTCCGACCCCCTTCTCCACAGAACCCCCTATGCCCCAGTCGTCCTCCATGCCATCTCCCCACCCATGTGTCACCTGGGTGCCCTGTGGAGCTGCCTCCCACCGTGCGGCCAGGCTGGTGGACAACAGATCCCTGCCACAGTCGGGAGTCGGACGTCCAGCAGGGGTGGCCACGTCAACGACTGCACCCCAGCTGGAGGAGGATGTGCAGGCACCATCGGACAGGGCACATGGACAGCAGCAGCTGCAGCAGCAGGAGGCTGTAGGTGGGAGCCACGATAGCTCGGGGCCTTCAACATCGGAGGGGCAGGCATCGGCCGGAGGGCAGGAGGACCCTGGACGGGAAGTGTCTTCCGTGTGGCAGCGGTTGGGCCACGCCATAGATGCGGAGCGGCGGCAGGCAGAAGAGGCGCGGCTCACGATGGTCAGGGCGGAGAACTCCATGCGGAGGGCCCTGAGGCGGGCCGAGTGCCTCGAGGCAATCCGCAGGGAGTTGGAGGTGAACATGTCGGCGTCCCTGCGGACCCTCGGGGCCATGGAACAGGACCGCCTCCGGGACATAGACGAGGAGTTCGATGATGCCCTGGCCTGGAACACCACTAAGTGAGCCGCTGGACTGGCCCGCCGCCATTGTATATAGTTATTTAGTGATAGGTTTCCTTTGCAGTTTATTTTTCTTTGGAGTCGACGGACACTGCTCCACCTTTTGTATATAGTTCCATTTTAGATAGGTTTTTTGGTAGGTTTCATTTCTTCTCTTGGGATGATGGACCCTGAATACTTTGTACATAGTTGGACTTTGGATTTGGATATTTTTTTAACTATGAATATTTTTTGCCATGGAGCAATGGTTTTCTATTTCTTTTTTACCTTCATTTACTTTTCATGGACTTGAACTTTGGAAGATATTTTTTCGTATTGTCATTTATTGATTTCATTTTGAAAAGAGACAGCCTGCTTAATTTTTTTATTATTTTACTTGTGTATTTTGGTTGATTTTGATAGCCATTGCTGTTGTTTTTAATACATTATTTTGATTTTTTCATTCTTCAATGTGTGGTTTCATCTCATTGTTTTCATGCATGTCATGATATGGGTTTTCAGGTTCCCTTGCAACCATTGTGTGTGTGTGAGACACATGTGTTGATTTACATTGTTTCCATTGGAGTAGTATCATGGGCACATGTAATACTTGGTTGTGTCTTTGGGCTGTGGTGGCTGGCCATGAGGCACATGCTTGAGGATTGTCAGGGCCTGTGGGCAGGGGGACATGAGTGGGGGCCTGGTGGAGGCTGCCCCTGGTGGCGGGGGGGTGGGGGTGGTGGTAGACATGAGTGGGGGCCTGGTGGAGGGTGCCCCTGGTGGCTGGGGGGTGGGGGTGGTGGGAGACATGAGTGGGGGCCTGGTGGAGGCTGCCCCTGGTGGCTGGGGGGTGGGGGTGGTGGGAGACATGAGTGGGGGCCTGGTGGAGGCTGCCCCTGCACTGCTGGGGGGTGGGGGTGGTGGGAGACATGAGTGGGGGCCTGGTGGAGGGTGCCCCTGGTGGCTGGGGGGTGGAGGTGGTGGGAGACATGAGTGGGGGCCTGGTGGGGGCTGCCCCTGGTGGCTGGGGGGTGGGAGACATGAGTGGGGGCCTGGTGGAGGGTGCCCCTGCACTGCTGGGGGGTGGGGGTGGTGGGAGACATGAGTGGGGGCCTGGTGGAGGGTGCCCCTGCACTGCTGGGGGGTGGGGGTGGTGGGAGACATGGGTGGGGACCTGGTGGAGGGTGCCCCTGGTGGCTGGGGGGTGGGGGTGGTGGGAGACATGAGTGGGGGCCTGGTGGAGGGTGCCCCTGCACTGCTGGGGGGTGGGGGTGGTGGGAGACATGGGTGGGGGCCTGGTGGAGGGTGCCCCTGGTGGCTGGGGGGTGGGGGTGGTGGGAGACATGGGTGGGGGCCTGGTGGAGGCTGCCCCTGCACTGCTGTGGGGTGGGGGTGGTGGGAGACATGAGTGGGGGCCTGGTGGAGGGTGCCCCTGGTGGCTGGGGGGTGGGGGTGGTGGGAGACATGAGTGGGGGCCTGGTGGAGGCTGCCCCTGGTGGCTGGGGGGTGGGGGTGGTGGGAGACATGAGTGGGGGCCTGGTGGAGGGTGCCCCTGCACTGCTGGGGGGTGGGGGTGGTGGGAGACATGAGTGGGGGCCTGGTGGAGGCTGCCCCTGGTGGCTCGGGGGTGGGGGTGGTGGGAGACATGAGTGGGGGCCTGGTGGAGGGTGCCCCTGGATGCTGGGGGGTGGGGGTGGTGGGAGACATGAGTGGGGGCCTGGTGGAGGGTGCCCCTGGATGCTGGGGGGTGGGGGTGCAGGGAGACATGAGTTGGACATGGGTGGGGGCCTGGTGGAGGGTGCCCCTGCACTGCTGGGGGGTGGGGGTGGTGGGAGACATGGGTGGGGGCCTGGTGGAGGCTGCCCCTGGTGGCTGGGGGGTGGGGTTGGTGGGAGACATGGGTGGGGGGCCTGGTGGAGGCTGCCCCTGCACTGCTGGGGGGTGGGGGTGGTGGGAGACATAGTGGGGGCCTGGTGGAGGGTGCCCCTGGTGGCTGGGGGGTGGGGGTGGTGGGAGACATGAGTGGGGGCCTGGTGGAGGCTGCCCCTGCACTGCTGGGGGGTGGGGGTGGTGGGAGACATGAGTGGGGGCCTGGTGGAGGGTGCCCCTGGTGGCTGGGGGGTGGAGGTGGTGGGAGACATGAGTGGGGGCCTGGTGGGGGCTGCCTCTGGTGGCTCGGGGGTGGGGGTGGTGGGAGACATGAGTGGGGGCCTGGTGGAGGGTGCCCCTGGATGCTGGGGGGTGGGGGTGGTGGGAGACATGAGTGGGGGCCTAGTGGAGGGTGCCCCTGGATGCTGGGGGGTGGGGGTGCAGGGAGACATGAAATGGACATGGGTGGGGGCCTGGTGGAGGGTGCCCCTGCACTGCTGGGGGGTGGGGGTGGTGGGAGACATGGGTGGGGGCCTGGTGGAGGGTGCCCCTGCACTGCTGGGGGGTGGGGGTGATAGGGGACATGGGTGGGGGCCTGGTGGAGGCTGCCCCTGCACTGCTGGGGGGTGGGGGTGGTGGGAGACATGAGTGGGGGCCTGGTGGAGGGTGCCCCTGGTGGCTGGGGGGTGGGGGTGGTGGGAGACATGAGTGGGGGCCTGGTGGAGGCTGCCCCTGGTGGCTGGGGGGTGGGGGTGGTGGCAGACATGAGTGGGGGCCTGGTGGAGGGTGCCCCTGCACTGCTGGGGGGTGGGGGTGGTGGGAGACATGAGTGGGGGCCTGGTGGAGGGTGCCCCTGCACTGCTGGGGGGTGGGGGTGGTGGGAGACATGAGTGGGGGCCTGGTGGAGGGTGCCCCTGCACTGCTGGGGCGTGGGGATGGTGGGAGACATGGGTGGGGGCCTGGTGGAGGGTGCCCCTGGTGGCTGGGGGGTGGGGGTGGTGGGAGACATGGGTGGGGGCCTGGTGGAGGGTGCCCCTGGTGGCTGGGGGTGGGGGTGGTGGGAGACATGGGTGGGGACCTGGTGGAGGGTGCCCCTGCACTGCTGGGGGTGGGGGTGATAGGGGACATGGGTGGGGGCCTGGTGGAGGCTGCCCCTGCACTGCTGGGGGGTGGGGGTGGTGGGAGACATGAGTGGGGGCCTGGTGGAGGGTGCCCCTGGTGGCTGGGGGGTGGGGGTGGTGGGAGACATGAGTGGGGGCCTGGTGGAGGCTGCCCCTGGTGGCTGGGGGGTGGGGGTGGTGGGAGACATGAGTGGGGGCCTGGTGGAGGGTGCCCCTGCACTGCTGGGGGGTGGGGGTGGTGGGAGACATGAGTGGGGGCCTGGTGGAGGGTGCCCCTGCACTGCTGGGGCGTGGGGGTGGTGGGAGACATGGGTGGGGGCCTGGTGGAGGGTGCCCCTGGTGGCTGGGGGGTGGGGGTGGTGGGAGACATGGGTGGGGGCCTGGTGGAGGCTGCCCCTGGTGGCTGGGGGGTGGGGGTGGTGGGAGACATGGGTGGGGGCCTGGTGGAGGCTGCCCCTGCACTGCTGGGGGGTGGGGGTGGTGGGAGACATGAGTGGGGGCTTGGTGGAGGCTGCCCCTGGTGGCTGGGGGGTGGGGGTGGTGGGAGACATGAGTGGGGGCCTGGTGGAGGGTGCCCCTGCACTGCTGGGGCGTGGGGGTGGTGGGAGACATGGGTGGGGGCCTGGTGGAGGGTGCCCCTGGTGGCTGGGGGGTGGGGGTGGTGGGAGACATGGGTGGGGGCCTGGTGGAGGCTGCCCCTGCACTGCTGGGGGGTGGGGGTGGTGGGAGACATGAGTGGGGGCCTGGTGGAGGCTGCCCCTTGTGGCTGGGGGGTGGGGGTGGTGGGAGACATGAGTGGGGGCCTGGTGGAGGCTGCCCCTGGTGGCTGGGGGGTGGGGGTGGTGGAAGACATGAGTGGGGGCCTGGTGGAGGGTGCCCCTGAATTGCTGGGGGGTGGGGGTGGTGGGAGACATGAGTGGGGGCCTGGTGGAGGGTGCCCCTGGTGGCGGGGGGTGGGGGTGGTGGAAGACATGAGTGGGGGCCTGGTGGAGGGTGCCCCTGGTGGCTGGGGGGTGGGGGTGGTGGGAGACATGAGTGGGGGCCTGGTGGAGGGTGCCCCTGCACTGCTGGGGGGTGGGGGTTGTGGGAGACATCGGTGGGGGCCTGGTGGAGGGTGCCCCTGGTGGCTGGGGGGTGGGGGTGGTGGTAGACATGAGTGGGGGCCTGGTGGAGGATGCCCCTGCACTGCTGGGGGGTGGGGGTGGTGGGAGACATGAGTAGGGGCCTGGTGGAGGGTGCTCCTGGTGGCTGGGGGGTGGGGGTGGTGGGAGACATGAGTGGGGGCCTGGTGGAGGGCGCCCCTGGTGGCTGGGGGGTGGGGGTGGTGGGAGACATGAGTGGGGGCCTGGTGGAGGCTGCCCCTGCACTGCTGGGGGGTGGGGGTGGTGGGAGACATGAGTGGGGGCCTGGTGGAGGGTGCCCCTGGTGGCGGGGGGTGGGGGTGGTGGTAGACATGGGTGGGGGCCTGGTGGAGGCTGCCCCTGCACTGCTGGGGGGTGGGGGTGGTGGGAGACATGAGTGGGGGCCTGGTGGAGGGTGCCCCTGGTGGCGGGGGGGTGGGGGTGGTGGTAGACATGAGTGGGGGCCTGGTGGAGGGTGCCCCTGGTGGCTGGGGGGTGGGGGTGGTGGGAGACATGAGCGGGGGCCTGGTGGAGGCTGCCCCTGGTGGCTGGGGGGTGGGGGTGGTGGGAGACATGAGTGGGGGCCTGGTGGAGGGTGCCCCTGCACTGCTGGGGGGTGGGGGTGGTGGGAGACATGAGTGGGGGCCTGGTGGAGGGTGCCCCTGCACTGCTGGGTGGTGGGGGTGGTGGGAGACATGGGTGGGGTCCTGGTGGAGGGTGCCCCTGGTGGCTGGGGGGTGGGGGTGGTGGGAGACATGAGTGGGGGCCTGGTGGAGGGTGCCCCTGGATGCTGGGGGTTGGGGGTGCAGGGAGACATGAGTTGGACATGGGTGGGGGCCTGGTGGAGGGTGCCCCTGCATTGCTGGGGGTGGGGGTGGTGGGAGACATGGGTGGGGGCCTGGTTGAGGGTGCCCCTGCACTGCTGGGGGGTGGGGGTGATAGGGGACATGGGTGGGGGCCTGGTGGAGGCTGCACCTGCACTGCTGGGGGGTGGGGGTGGTGGGAGACATGAGTGGGGGCCTGGTGGAGAGTGCCCCTGGTGGCTGGGGGGTGGGGGTGGTGGGAGACATGAGTGGGGGCCTGGTGGAGGCTGCCCCTGGTGGCTGGGGGGTGGGGTGGTGGGAGACATGAGTGGGGGCCTGGTGGAGGGTGCCCCTGCACTGCTGGGGGGTGGGGGTGGTGGGAGACATGAGTGTGGGCCTGGTGGAGGGTGCCCCTGCACTGCTGGGGGGTGGGGGTGGTGGGAGACATGGGTGGGGGCCTGGTGGAGGGTGCCCCTGGTGGCTGGGGGGTGGGGTTGGTGGGAGACATGAGTGGGGGCCTGGTGGAGGCTGCCCCTGCACTGCTGGGGGGGTGGGGGTGGTGGGAGACATGAGTGGGGGCCTGGTGGAGGCTGTCCCTGGTGGCTGGGGGGTGGGGGTGGTGGGAGACATGAGTGGGGGCCTGGTGGAGGGTGCCCCTGCACTGCTGGGGCGTGGGGGTGGTGGGAGACATGGGTGGGGGCCTGGTGGAGGGTGCCCCTGGTGGCTGGGGGGTGGGGGTGGTGGTAGACATGAGTGGGGGCCTGGTGGAGGCTGCCCCTGCACTGCTGGGGGGTGGGGGTGGTGGGAGACATGAGTGGGGGCCTGGTGGAGGGTGCCCCTGGTGGCTGGGGGGTGGGGGTGGTGGGAGACATGAGTGGGGGCCTGGTGGAGGGTGCCCCTGGTGGCTGGGGGGTGGGGGTGGTGGGAGACATGAGTGGGGGCCTGGTGGAGGCTGCCCCTGCACTGCTG
The DNA here is from genome assembly GCF_040938575.1 of Ambystoma mexicanum. Taxonomy (NCBI): domain Eukaryota; kingdom Metazoa; phylum Chordata; class Amphibia; order Caudata; family Ambystomatidae; genus Ambystoma; species Ambystoma mexicanum. Next base: position 436,812,670 of record NC_090940.1, read on the forward strand.
GGGGGTGGGGGTGGTGGGCGACATGAGTGGGGGCCTGGTGGAGGGTACCCCTGGTGGCGGGGGGCTGGGGGTGGTGGTAGACATGGGTGGGGGCCTGGTGTAGGCTGCCCCTGCACTGCTGGGGGGTGGGGGTGGTGTGAGACATGAGTGGGGGCCTGGGGGAGGGTGCCCCTGGTGGCGGGGGGGTGGGGGTGGTGGTAGACATGAGTGGGGGCCTGGTGGAGGGTGCCCCTGGTGGCTGGGGGGTGGGGGTGGTGGGAGACATGAGTGGGGGCCTGGTGGAGGCTGCCCCTGGTGGCTGGGGGGTGGGGGTGGTGGGAGACATGAGTGGGGGCCTGGTGGAGGCTGCCCCTGGTGGCTGGGGGGTGGGGGTGGTGGGAGACATGAGTGGGGGCCTGGTGGAGGGTGCCCCTGCACTGCTGGGGGGTGGGGGTGGTGGGAGACATGAGTGGGGGCCTGGTGGAGGGTGCCCCTGCACTGCTGGGGGGTGGGGGTGGTGGGAGACATGAGTGGGGGCCTGGTGGAGGCTGCCCCTGCACTGCTGGGGGGTGGGGGTGGTGGGCGACATGAGTGGGGGCCTGGTGGAGGGTACACCTGGTGGCGGGGGGCTGGGGGTGGTGGTAGACATGGGTGGGGGCCTGGTGTAGGCTGCCCCTGCACTGCTGGGGGGTGGGGGTGGTGTGAGACATGAGTGGGGGCCTGGGGGAGGGTGCCCCTGGTGGCGGGGGGGTGGGGGTGGTGGTAGACATGAGTGGGGGCCTGGTGGAGGGTGCCCCTGGTGGCTGGGGGGTGGGGGTGGTGGGAGACATGAGTGGGGGCCTGGTGGAGGCTGCCCCTGGTGGCTGGGGGGTGGGGGTGGTGGGAGACATGAGTCGGGGCCTGGTGGAGGCTGCCCCTGGTGGCTGGGGGGTGGGGGTGGTGGGAGACATGAGTGGGGGCCTGGTGGAGGGTGCCCCTGCACTGCTGGGGGGTGGGGGTGGTGGGAGACATGAGTGGGGGCCTGGTGGAGGGTGCCCCTGCACTGCTGGGGGGTGGAGGTGGTGGGAGACATGGGTGGGGGCCTGGTGGAGGGTGCCCCTGGTGGCTGGGGGGTGGGGGTGGTGGGAGACATGAGTGGGGGCCTGGTGGAGGCTGCCCCTGCACTGCTGGGGGTGGTGGGAGACATGGGTGGGGGCCTGGTGGAGGGTGCCCCTGGTGGCTGGGGGGTGGGGGTGGTGGTAGACATGAGTGGGGGCCTGGTGGAGGATGCCCCTGCACTGCTGGGGGGTGGGGGTGGTGGGAGACATGAGTGGGGGCCTGGTGGAGGGTGCCCCTGGTGGCGGGGGGTGGGGGTGGTGGTAGACATGAGTGGGGGCCTGGTGGAGGGTGCCCCTGGTGGCTGGGGGGTGGGGGTGGTGGGAGACATGAGTGGGGGCCTGGTGGAGGGTGCCCCTGCACTGCTGGGGGGTGGGGGTGGTGGGAGACATGGGTGGGGGCCTGGTGGAGGGTGCCCCTGGTGGCTGGGGGGTGGGGGTGGTGGTAGACATGAGTGGGGGCCTGGTGGAGGATGCCCCTGCACTGCTGGGGGGTGGGGGTGGTGGGAGACATGAGTAGGGGCCTGGTGGAGGGTGCCCCTGGTGGCTGGGGGGTGGGGGTGGTGGGAGACATGAGTGGGGGCCTGGTGGAGGGCGCCCCTGGTGGCTGGGGGGTGGGGGTGGTGGGAGACATGAGTGGGGGCCTGGTGGAGGCTGCCCCTGCACTGCTGGGGGGTGGGGGTGGTGGGAGACATGAGTGGGGGCCTGGTGGAGGGTGCCCCTGGTGGCGGGGGGTGGGGGTGGTGGTAGACATGGGTGGGGGCCTGGTGGAGGCTGCCCCTCCACTGCTGGGGGGTGGGGGTGATGGGAGACATGAGTGGGGGCCTGGTGGAGGGTGCCCCTGGTGGCGGGGGGGTGGGGGTGGTGGTAGACATGAGTGGGGGCCTGGTGGAGGGTGCCCCTGGTGGCTGGGGGGTTGGGGTGGTGGGAGACATGAGCGGGGGCCTGGTGGAGGCTGCCCCTGGTGGCTGGGGGGTGGGGGTGGTGGGAGACATGAGTGGGGGCCTGGTGGAGGGTGCCCCTGCACTGCTGGGGCGTGGGGGTGGTGGGAGACATGAGTGGGGGCCTGGTGGAGGGTGCCCCTGGTGGCTGGGGGGTGGGGGTGGTGGTAGACATGAGTGGGGGCCTGGTGGAGGCTGCCCCTGCACTGCTGGGGGGTGGGGGTGGTGGGAGACATGAGTGGGGGCCTGGTGGAGGGTGCCCCTGGTGGCTGGGGGGTGGGGGTGGTGGGAGACATGAGTGGGGGCCTGGTGGAGGGTGCCCCTGGTGGCTGGGGGGTGGGGGTGGTGGGAGACATGAGTGGGGGCCTGGTGGAGGCTGCCCCTGCACTGCTGGGGGGTGGGGGTGGTGGGCGACATGAGTGGGGGCCTGGTGGAGGGTACCCCTGGTGGCGGGGGGCTGGGGGTGGTGGTAGACATGGGTGGGGGCCTGGTGTAGGCTGCCCCTGCACTGCTGGGGGGTGGGGGTGGTGTGAGACATGAGTGGGGGCCTGGGGGAGGGTGCCCCTGGTGGCGGGGGGGTGGGGGTGGTGGTAGACATGAGTGGGGGCCTGGTGGAGGGTGCCCCTGGTGGCTGGGGGGTGGGGGTGGTGGGAGACATGAGTGGGGGCCTGGTGGAGGCTGCCCCTGGTGGCTGGGGGGTGGGGGTGGTGGGAGACATGAGTGGGGGCCTGGTGGAGGCTGCCCCTGGTGGCTGGGGGGTGGGGGTGGTGGGAGACATGAGTGGGGGCCTGGTGGAGGGTGCCCCTGCACTGCTGGGGGGTGGGGGTGGTGGGAGACATGAGTGGGGGCCTGGTGGAGGGTGCCCCTGCACTGCTGGGGGGTGGGGGTGGTGGGAGACATGAGTGGGGGCCTGGTGGAGGCTGCCCCTGCACTGCTGGGGGGTGGGGGTGGTGGGCGACATGAGTGGGGGCCTGGTGGAGGGTACCCCTGGTGGCGGGGGGCTGGGGGTGGTGGTAGACATGGGTGGGGGCCTGGTGTAGGCTGCCCCTGCACTGCTGGGGGGTGGGGGTGGTGTGAGACATGAGTGGGGGCCTGGGGGAGGGTGCCCCTGGTGGCGGGGGGGTGGGGGTGGTGGTAGACATGAGTGGGGGCCTGGTGGAGGGTGCCCCTGGTGGCTGGGGGGTGGGGGTGGTGGGAGACATGAGTGGGGGCCTGGTGGAGGCTGCCCCTGGTGGCTGGGGGGTGGGGGTGGTGGGAGACATGAGTGGGGGCCTGGTGGAGGCTGCCCCTGGTGGCTGGGGGGTGGGGGTGGTGGGAGACATGAGTGGGGGCCTGGTGGAGGGTGCCCCTGCACTGCTGGGGGGTGGGGGTGGTGGGAGACATGAGTGGGGGCCTGGTGGAGGGTGCCCCTGCACTGCTGGGGGGTGGGGGTGGTGGGAGACATGGGTGGGGGCCTGGTGGAGGGTGCCCCTGGTGGCTGGGGGGTGGGGGTGGTGGGAGACATGAGTGGGGGCCTGGTGGAGGCTGCCCCTGCACTGCTGGGGGTGGTGGGAGACATGAGTGGGGGCCTGGTGGAGGGTGCCCCTGGTGGCTGGGGGGTGGGGGTGGTGGGAGACATGAGTGGGGGCCTGGTGGAGGCTGCCCCTGGTGGCTGGGGGGTGGGGGTGGTGGGAGACATGAGTGGGGCCTGGTGGAGGGTGCCCCTGCACTGCTGGGGGTGGTGGTGGTGGGAGACATGGGTGGGGGCCTGGTGGAGGGTGCCCCTGCACTGCTGGGCGGTGGGGGTGCAGGGGGACATGAGCAGGTGTGCAGGGTAGTCCCCTGTTTTGTGGGCTGCCTGCAGGGGCCGTGGAGGGTGTACAGGGAACACCTGTGAGGACCCACCCAGCCTAATCGCGTGTGTAACTTCCCACGCACCCCTGTAATACACGTACCAAGCCAAATCGCGTGTGATAATTCCCGCGTACCCCTGTGATACACGTGCCCTGGCTAATCGCGTGTAAAACTTAACGCGTACCCCTGTAATACACGTACCCTGGCCAATCGCGTGTTCAACTTCCCGCGTACCCCTGTAATACACGTACCAAGCCAAATCGCGTGTGATAATTCCCGCGCACCCCTGTAATACACGTACCCAGCCGAATCGCGTGTAAAACTTCCCGTGTACCCCTGTAATACACGTACCCAGCCAAATCGCGTGTGATAATTCCCGCGTACCCCTGTGATACACGTGCCCTGGCTAATAGCGTGTAAAACTTCACGCGTACCCCTGTAATACACGTACCCTGGCCAATCGCGTGTTAAACTTCCCGCGTACCCCTGTAATACACGTACCCTGGCTAATCGCGTGTATAACTTCACGCGTACCCCTGATATGCACGTTACCCGCTTTGCGTTCCTTGTTTGGCAGCCCTGTAAACTGGTCCAGGGTTAGCGCAGCCCTTTGCGATGATTTTGCGATTTTGATGGCTTTTCCTTGCGCGAGGGCGTTCTTGGGGGCGTTACTGGCGCTGCTGCAGGGTCGCTGCGATACTCTGCGCCACGGCTGGTTTGGGAGCCTAAAATCCATGAATACGCTGTGCGCGGAAATCGGTTTTAGTGCACGTGCCTGGCGCAGACAATCGCACGCGGACACTCTGCGCCAGCCGCTTGCGACACTTTTCTGCGAAATTCTATGAATTACCCTGAGAGGGTGCTCTGTCGCCCCTGGGTGTGTGGCGCTATATACAAAATTCATAGATAGATAGAAATACTCAGCTGAGTGGCGTGCCTGCCTCAGAAACCAGCAACATGTGCCACGCCTTCCCTTTCTCACCCCCACGATACTGAGCACAGGGAGGTTAGGTCACTGCCAATTCCTTCATCTGTGAAATGAGTTTGAAACAAGTGGACACTCAATAGGCAAGGATGTGGCTTGTGGCCCTGGGCAACCAGAATGCTCGTGGGCTATGCCACCTGACTATGGCATAGACATATCCCAAAACATAGTAACAAAAAGTGCAGTGTATGTACGTATGGCAAGGGGCACACGCACAGCTGGCTGGGGCACCCCACATGCAGCAGAGCATGGAGTGACAAGCAGCCATGGGGATGAGGATGGTGTGTCCTCATCCTCTGAATTGTGCCATTGAGACAGAGTGGTGAGTCCACATGACACTTGCACAAAGAAGGCTAAACCGAAGCCGACATCCCAGTTCCGCACCTGCCCAGTCCCGGAGTTAGACACTAATGGGTCCCCCTCCAGCCTTCGATCTGGACTGGCTTTTTTGTTTTCAAGTCCTCCAGGGAAGATGATGAGACGCAAAAGTCAATGACCCTGTTCTATGCCGACAGTGATGTCCACAAGCTATACAAAACCCTGGCTTCAGGAAATGGTTCCTATGCTGCGACCAAAGATGGCCTAGCCACTTACTTCACACCTATGGTCAACATTCACCTCAGCGGCTCACGTGGAGGAGGCAATGAAAGGTCTCAAGGTGGAAGAAGTACACGCGATGATGGTGTGGATACAACGCAGTCAACACAGCAGAGGGAGACGTTGTGCCCCTACCACAAGCCAGTAATATCATGATTCCTCAAAACCTACCTGTGATTTCTGTGAAGGGTTCCTACCCAATGCACATGGATATCCAGCATCTGGCAAGCAATGTGATTGATGCAAAAAGATTAACCACTTTGCAAAGGTATGTAGAGCCATATATCTGCCCCAAACACCAAAAACGGTCTCCGGCAAACACAAGGAACTAACAAACAAAGGTTGCAGTGATCACACAAGAACAAACAGATAAGAAGATGGAACCTGCATATGTGTCATGCACCAAGGCGCACAGCACTACATGTCCCAGAAAACCACAGCTGTCAAGCACCAAGGCTCACAGCACTACATGTCCCAGAAAACCCCAGCAGTACACTCGAACACACCCACCTGTATATTCCGTTCTGTGCCCTCACAGCAGCAGGGGGAGGTCCGCCGGTGCTACGGGCTGTCCAGCAGGCTCAGGGTTACAGCAGCCGGCTGGGCCTGTTCCTCCATTGGCACCTTGCCTGGCGCCTCTCACCGTGCATGAAAAGGGTTAGTGTTACCATGGTACCATGTATCAATATCCGTCATGTGACACGGAGATACAGATCACGTGACCAGGTCCCCATGGCAACCCTTTAAATCAGCGAGGATTGCCCTCTTCCGTGCTTCACAGCTGTGTATTCTGGCGTTACTTGTGTTTTGATCCTCGTCTTATTTTGTACCTCTCTTGACCACGGATCACGTACTTTGGTCTGCTCTTGGATCACCCCTTGTTTTGGTCTCTGCATCTCCAGCAAACTTCAGGGACTTTGGCCAGCTCCGCATTAAGTACTTCTATTGGATTACGTTTTGCTACGACGTCTTGGCACTCTTACTTTCTACGGACTCAACAACAAGATCAGGAATTGTTTTGAACCTACTGAATTCAGTCCGCCGAGTGAACACCTCTGTAGAGGAGGTCCCAAATAAAGCCTGCACTCCAATCACCCATTTTGAAGTACCAGGAACGTTCACACCAAAATATGTGATGTATGATGAGCAAATAAACCAGCAGAGAGCAGCAGCAGGGCTCTGCCCAGTACCTATCAGACTGACAGCACCTATTGAAGTACCAATACCCAGAAAACCATGGGTAGTAAGGTATCCATTGAGAAAACCCTACCATCAAATGGAACGAAATGAGATTGGCCAAGTACCGTCCCGGAAGAAAACAAAAAGTCCTTAATGGAAGATGAATGGTGACGTCACGAAGGCCCGGACGGACTCGCAGATAGAAGATATGACGACCCAACGATGACACAAAGAGACGAAATGCTATGAATAAGGATATCATGAACCTAGAAGAAGAAAACGATGTTGAAATACAAAGAAGCTTAAGCTGTAAGCAGGATGAAGATGTTCGACCAGCTAACGCCTGCACATATGCTTGAAACCGCAAGAAAGCTAAGAAAACAGTGCAGCTTGCTATGCCTAGTAGAAGAATAGAGCGGCAAGCGCCATTATACATAATCTACCTCAAAACAAAGCACAATATTATAAGTGTGGGCAAAATGAGAAGAGACGGCTGAATCGAAACTCAGCAGATGTAGCTTGTGCCAGGAGAGCCAAGGTCAGACCAATAAAACAAACGAACAGTAGTATAATTGAAACTTAAGAACAGAATATCCTATCTTTGGAAGGTCGAGATAAGGAGGCGTAGGCAGGTGGCGAGCTGAATAAAAAATGAAATGCACAAACTGAGAGAAACTAGGCAAATTCATGGTGTGGATACCACGTGACCAGTCGAGCGAGAAGGGGCACGGGTTCACACTTACGCTTGGCATCCACCCAGACAAGAGATATCAGAACCTTTACAGACAGAAGATGCAGTTTCGAGGCCAACCACAGTAAAATAATTGACACATAGTTTCTGAAGCAATGATTGATGGTAATTTTAATTGGAGGAAGGCTGGGTAACTAGGGGGCACCTCGCACCTGGCTGACCGTTCTGCATGCTGCTAAGCAAAGTGGACATTTATGCATGGGGTTGATGCCAAACCAATCACAATGAACCAAATAATCTAGGGTCCTATAGATAGTAGAACCAATGGGACGTCGTACTTTTAGTGACGTCTACAGTAGTCATATTTGAAGGAAGGGCTTAGACGCCCATCTAACAGTGTTTATCCAATCCCCTCACTCCGTTACTATATACAGATATAGCACCTATATTAAAGTTACCTTTTCCTAACCAATAGAAATGCTTATGAACTTTTGAGTGTTACACGTCAATTATGACAAGTTTTGAGTATAAATGTTATTGTTTGTATGAAGTTCGTTGGAGTTGAAGCGAGACGGACTATTGTGATCACTGCTGATTGCCATTACACCCCGTTTTTTGTACTTGTCATTAAACTTACTCCCTTTGCCAAACCATTGAGTTGTCCTTACTGAATGGTGTTGGAGTAATAAATCTGCACCCCCATCCATCTCAAGGTGCATCTATATCATCTTAAAGTACTTTGGAGCAAACCTCGGCTCTATGGGCTGGCTGGGGGTCTCCCCAGTACACTTGGTAGCAGAGGATGGTTATCGACTATCGATTATTGATTAAAGTAAGACACCTATTGACCGTCGACATAAAGTAACTCTAGGTCTTCGTCAATATCACGAGGCCTTTGCCATTCGGCTGAGTAGACCGTGAAGCTCCCTGTAGACAGTGACAGTTTAGAAGAACCTGCAGAAAGGGCCTGAAGGGACCCGTGTTCCCCACACTTCCCTTCCCATTCCTACGGGCAGCTGAGCGGGTGAAAAGCTGAAGAAGGCAGTAACAAAGACAGTGATCCCGACGGTCCAGAGAGGAACCATGCGAACGGTGAGTGAAACAAAAAATTGAATGTTTTGGCAAATAGTGCATGCCTTAGAACAAGTAAAGGGAAAAGGTAATGGAGGGAAGAGGGAAAACATAATATAGTTAGAAGTTGAGAAGAATGTATATATATAAGGGGATAATGGCTTGAAAATAATTAAATAAATAGAGGTTACCGGGGAGGACACCCGAGAAGTGAGAGGATTCACCTCATTCCTACACTTAAGTATAGCGGCTAGATGAAACATGTACCCAGAGTCCCACATAATGGGGAACGATTAGACTACCACAATGTTTAAAGACGTCGTGAAAGGGGTACGTTTACACTCCATGAAGGGGTAATAATTAGCGGCAGAGATATCTGTGTCCAGCTGGTGTCCGTCTAGTCTGTCTAGCATCTGTCTTACATGTTTTGTTGTGACGTTATATGTAAAAGAAAATAAATAATAATAATAAAATATTTTTCTTAGAGAACTGATTTAAAATTGTGTGCGATTTAATAGCTGAGATAAAATCGCATGTGAATTAATGTTTTTGAGTAAATCAGAAGATATAACATTTTGTGAAAATTTGGATTGGAGCTCGCTCATATTGTTAGAGGTTGTTTAAACACACAAAAGCATTGACAAGTGTTATATAAGAGACATATACAGGGAAGAAGTTAGAAAAACGCCTTGCTGTTCTCGAGTTATGGAAAATGTATGAACAGGTAAAGGAGGAAGAGCCGCCAAAAGATTGGATACTTAACATATGCACAGAGGGGGGTGAGACGCCTACCGCGCCACCTGCCCCACTCAAAACTAAAATTGAAGAGTAAAGACGAGGGGTTATACCCCCTGAGAGAACTTAAAGCAACCACGGGATATAACAACCCCGCATATGAGTCACCTACACACAGTAGTGACGAAAATCAAGGAAAAGATAAGAACAAATATATTACCTCCGCAGTCCCAAGGGACAAGGGGAGACGTGATGAAGAAAGAAGAGATCAGGCACAGACAAGTACATCTCTCGACAAAGAGAGGGAAGGAAAGAGATGGAAGGGAAGCGAAGATAGAACTGATGAGATAGCATTAGCAAAAGACGAATGAGAGGGAGGACACATTTTATTGAAACTCGATGGCAAAGGCATTGATTGTTTGTTTGTTTGTTTGTTTATTTATATTGTGCACCAGACCCAAGGGTATTCAGGCGCAAAGGTAGAAAGAGGGTTGTTCAACTTAGGTTACATGTTACAAATAAACAGGGGTACAGCTACGGTTACAATGCTGTAGAAATGTGGTGTCAAAAAATCAAAGAAGTATGTACAGTGAGTTAACAAGAATGCAGATGTGACAGATAAATAGAGCAGAGCAAATATACAAAATATACATGAGATCCCAAATGACAGTAGGGCGAAGTTAGGCATCATGATCTTTTAGCCATTGGATCAGATTGGATCTGAATTGCTGGTAAGGAAGATCTTCCCTTAGAGCAGTTGGAAGGGAGTTCCACAGATGTGCCGCTTTAACATCGAAGCTACTCGTGCTAGATTTAGTAAGTTTGAATCTGGGTACTAACAAAAGGTTAGAGTTAGCTTTTCGTAAGGGGCGAGAGGCTGTTTATCTGGTGAATCTGTCTATAAGGTATTGCAGGGCTGCATGGTTGAGGCATTTGTGTGTAAGGGAGGCTGTTTTGAGGAGGATTTTGTCTTTAGTGGAAAGCCAGTTGGTAGATCTCCTAAGGTCTGATATGCGGGCATTTTTAGGGAAGTTTAGGGCGGCTCTCAGGGCTTGATGATGCAAAACAAAAGGAAAGGTTAGATGAGACACAGAGAAAGGGGAAAGAGAAGGAGTTAAGAGACGAAAGGATAAGAAAGAAAGACAGACAAAGGCGAGAACAGCTATATCGCGAAGAGCAAGAAAGACAGCCCGATCACAACCCAAGAGCAGCCAACAATCAAGACAGTCAGAAAAAGCAATGGTTAGAGGAAGAGCAAAGGATATGTGAGAAAAGAATAAACAGACAAAGAGATGAGGAAATTAGAAGGGCAGATGAACTAATTAAATGAAAAGAGAAAGGAAGAAGATAGGGTCAGAGAAGAGGCGAGGAAACGCAAAGAATTTGATGATGACGTAGAACGCATGTGAAGACAGAGAGCACGCGATCTTGAATATCTGGGGAGAGAGGTTAAAAAACCTGCTCCAGTTGTGGACTGGGAAGACATTGAAGAATTCTTTCCTGAGTGCGATTCAGTACCAGGCACGTCTAGGGCGAATATCGAGGATGACTTAGACACCAGAAGCATTGGAGAAACGATCGATAGAATATATGACGAAATGGGACTAGAACAAAGATCCCAAGAGGAGGGGAAAGACGAGTGCCTGGGGAGCACTCAGCTGTAGAACACTGAGGATGTCTCCCGAAGTAGTGGGAATAGAGTGCTATCTCTGGATATATTAGAAATAAGTAGGAACAAAAAGGACACGAGAAGTCGCACTAGTTGGGGAGAGACAATGTCCGACTCTGAAAGGGAGGAGCGCGAGGAAAATGAGGAAGAGAGACGGAGCGAAAGACGACTCCCAAGAGAGAAAGGAATAAGATGGTCAGACAGTAGCGAATCTGCACCGAGGGCATCAGAACTAGCCACGCAGCCTGACTGATATGAAGAAGTATCTCACGGTCAGAGGGGGGTGTCTCCGCCGCCCTATGTGGACAGACTAAGGCCATTGCCAGGTAGACGGTGATGCGGGAGTATTACCCCTGCAATAGACATGATAACAATGAGAGAAGAGAGAGAGGGCTACACATTCCAATTTCCATTGCTCGAGAAGGGGGGAGTAAGACCTCAATATATACCATGGCCACACATGGATCGAGAAAATTTGAAAAACAAGCTTCCAATGCTGACATTGGGAGCTGGAAAGTGGATACATGAGTTAGAAAAAATGGCAGGAGGAAACACATTAGCTATAGGGGACATCAAAGGTCTCCTGATCGCCATACTTGGTGAGAGAGCAGACGATGTGTGGGTACGAGCAGGCTACCCTGGTGTAACCACAACTTATACCTTGCATGACAGAGCTCCATTTAACAATTGTAAAGCCGCAGTATGGAAAGCGCTACGAGTGCTATACCCAGATACTTCCGATATGGGAGCTATAATGTCTTGAAAAATGAGGGATTCTGAGGATCCGCTAATTTATATAGAGAACTTCCAAGATGCCCGATACTCATGAATCATGGACAAAATTAATGGGGGGCGTGGCCTGGAGCCGATGGCGTACAGAGGCTGAATAGCCGAGCTCCGGCCGAGACGCCGTTTCTCGATCCTTTCTGCCGGTATAAGAAGTGCCTACGACCACGAAAAGCTGATGCAGAGGTGGGAGAAGCCGACCCCGACGCAACCTGCTTGACCAACCGGGAAATCGGACCCTCTGGTCAGCGAAATTGTCCTCGAATCATACTCCCACCCCTGCTCCCATACGCATCCAAGATGGCGCCCGGCGCCATTTAGCTGAAACTCCGAGAACGAAGCCACCATCGAACGGCATCCGGGGACTAAGGTGGCCAGATCGAGCAGAGACACCACGACGGAGCACGATCGCATGCAGAACATCGGAAGGGAGAGCCCCCATCCTGCTTCTCACCACTGGGCGAGGCCCGCCACAGCGGCACCTCCACACCCGTGGTACACTATGCGGGCTCAGCTTTGGCTGGGGATGGCCCACCGAGGGCGCACACCACCACCGGAGGTTCCTCTCCAGTGTTGCCCCGAGGCACAGTACATTGAGAACCAGCTGCAAGAGCGCGACTGCGGCACCCCCGGATCTCTCGCTCAGAGGCAGGGGCAGTTCGGTGACTTCACAGATATAGTGGCGGCAACGCTACCCCTCTGCAGATTCGGATTTATTGACTTTTGGCACCTTGGGAACGTCACTCATTACTCTATACATGGAGAGACGGCTGATACCCCCACCGGTAACTCATCTAAAGTGTCCCAGGGGCAGCATCATCGAGACTCCAAAATGGCCACCAGGAACAAAGCGAAAGCAGCCACCATGGACTCATTTGTATCTGCCAAGCCAAAAACCCCCACACTGGCTCGCTCTTGTGCCCCAGAGATTACCCACACAAAAGAGGGGGAAGCCACGGATAACCACTCCCAAATATTGGAGGCTATTGCTTCATTGAGGACACACATAGACTCTAAGATCGACGAATTTAAAATGGACATTCATCTCATGCGTCAGGACGCCCGCAAATTAACTGAGAGGGTGACAAACACCGAGACTTCAATAGAAGAAAAGGCAGGAGCCACGGCAGTCTTGAAGTCCAAGGTTGCAGACCTAGAGAAGAAAGTGGCGATCCTAGAGGAGAGATCCGACGAGGCCGAAGGTCGGGCTAGACAGGGCAACATTAGGATCCTAGGAGTACCTGAGGGAAACGAAGGCCCGAACACTACAGCCTATATAGAATCCTTGCTACAACAGGAGATTGGGGCCGGGAAATTGTCGCAAGGATTTGCGGTCAAAGAGCCCACAGGTTACTCCAGAAGTGGCCCCCACCTGGATCATTTCCACGACCAATAATTGCTAAAATCCTAAACTTTCAAGATAGGGAGATTATCCTTCGCCACTCCAGGGAAGAAGGCCCCATCGAACGTGGCGACTCTAAAATAACCATTTATCCCGATTACACTCAGAAAGTCCAGAGGGAGAGGAACTCTTTGGTCCCGGTAAAAGCAAGACTCCGACAACTAAACCTGAAATACAGGCTGCTCTACCCATCACGCCTGAAAGTCATCTTCAAGGGACGAGCCATACTCCTAGAAAACCCAACGGCCGCCAACATGTGGCTGGAAGATAACAACCTTTCAGATGGTAAAGATGCTCCCCAGATGGAATAATGAGTCTCTCAGACCGTCGGCACACGACACACGCTGCCATAAATGACCACAACAAGCACAATCAACCGGACCTCAGAAGGTAATCCAACTAACAGTTAGCTACATAGAAACGGCCCTCGTTCGGCCTCTCCGCCGGACACCAGCCCTATCCCCCGCAGACAATCTGGGTCGGGACAGCCACTTGCCCGACCCAGCTCGCGCCCGATACCCGGATGGGTCTGGATGGCTCGAGAGCGCCCGAGCACCACAACGAAGATGTAGTTGCTGGGCGCACCAGTTTGAGTTTTGTTAACAGTTTTGTTAGTTATACAGTCTTCATACCACTATCGCTGAAGAAACACAGGATGGGTGCATGCCACAACTTGGGGGGAGAAGAACCCAATTACTCCCGTCAACGGCCTAATAACCTAAGATTGGCATTACTACAGGCTCCAGAGGATGAGCTGCCAGCCAGCCTCAAAACATTGACCCGATGGCGTCACGAATCGAATACAATCCTATCTCCGCAGGAAAAAGGTCTCAATTGCAATGTTACAAGAGACGCATCTTACGGAAGACACCATGTCCAAAATAATAGAGCGATGGGTTGGGACCGGGAGAGGTTCCCCCTACTCCAAATAATTAAGGGGGGTGTTCACATGGGTGAACCCGGATGTGCCCTTCCAATTGCAAGGATTCGAGTCCGATAAAGAAGGGAGGTTTGTGATGATGTGGGGCACCATCAAACAGGCTCCAATCTGCCTAGTTAATTCGTACTTCCCGCAACACAGGATACCATCTCACCTCAGAGCAATATGCTCAAAGATAGCACACCACCGAAATAGGACCTTAATATGGGGGGGGGACTTCAACTGCGTCATTGATGGCTCTATGGAGAGGTCTACACCACCCCCCCATCCAAGTAACCCTGCAACATGTGCTCTGACAGAAACACTGCAACAACTCGACTTGGTGGATATTTGGAGGGAACAACATCCTGTTGAAAAGATCTATTCCTATTATTCAGCCCCGCATAAGATCCACACGAGAATCGACTATCTGTTCATCGACAGGGAACAAATATCATTGCGGAAACCACGGCATGTTTAGGAAGATCAATCTCAGATCACTCCCCACTGATTATGCAATGGCAATTAACGGGGCCTAGACCACCAATCCCCATGTGGAGAATGCCCACTGCAGCCCTCACCGACCCGGAGTTCAAGGAAGACCTCCCTGAAAAACTAGAAGAATACATTGACATTAATAAAGGCTCAGTATCTACCTGGAGCACACTGTGGGAAGCCATGAAGGTGGTGACCAGAGGAGAAATAATATCAAAAGCTGGAGGCACTCGTAGGCAATTGAGGTCTGAACTCGAAGCAGATGAAAAAGAGATCTCCTGTCTAGAATCCACCTCAAATATTACTCCGGAAGTTGAAACGAAGTTGAAGGAAGCCCGCGAGAAGTGCCAATCTTCCTGGGACAGATAGGAGAAGTTTGACTTTGCGACATACACTACCAGGTCTCATAAGGAATCCGACAAACCCGGAGACTGCTGGCCTGGCTGTGTAAGCGTGAAAGTCCCAGGCACCTCCCAACGGACATACTAGACGAGAATGAGATGAGTCACAAGACACAACTAGGAATTAATGAAGCGTTTGCCAAATTCTACTCCAGATTGTACTCCCACGAAACACAAATAGACAGAGACGAAATCAAAGAAACACTAGATGAGATAGGCCTCCCCAAAATATCCAGCAAACAGAGAGAGGCACTCGAGATGGAAATCACAGCAGAAGACGTGACTAGTGCAATCCGATCGCTAGCCACCTGTAAGGCTCCCGGAAGTGACGGCCTCCCGCCTGAATTTTACAAAACATACAAATCCATCGTCACCCCAATCCTCCACGAGGTCTACCTGGAGGCCTACGAAAACGGGGTCTTACCTAACACTATGAAAGAGACAATAATTATTCCCATGCTCAAACCAAACAAACCACCCACTGACTGTGACTCTTATCGCCCTCTGGCCATGTTAAATTATGATAGTAAGATTCTCACCACTATACTGGCCAGCAGACTCGCTAGGGTGGTAGGGTCCCTAATCCACGAAGACCAGAATGGCTTTGTCCCAGGACCCAACACCACGGCCAACCTGAGAAGGCTTCAACACATTATGGCCGAAACCTATGAGAATGAGGAAGACCTAGCGGTACTATCACTCGATGCCATCAAGGCCTTTGATTCCATCTTCTGGGAGTGGCTCATCGAGGTGCTGAGGGGGTTCGGGTTTGGCGAGGGCTTTGTCAAATGGATCACAGTACTCTATAATTCTCCTATGGCAAGAGTAAAAACCGGCAGAACGGTGTCTGAATCCTGGAAAATACAAAGGGGCACCAGACAAGGGTGCCCACTGTCGCCCATGCTATACATATTGGGCCTTGAGCCGATTGCCATATACTTTAGGAATCAATTCTTTGACGCTGGCATCAAAGTGGGCAACGAACATAACATAATATCCCTGTACGCGGACGATGTCCTTTTATACTTGAAAGATCCCCAGGTCAACGCACCAATCACATTGGATGTACTAGACAACTATGCAAAATACTCTGGGATCAAATTCAGTAGACTGAAATCCTCTGCCTTTCCCTTAGCCAGCCTGAGAGGTTTAGAAGAAACGGACTTCCCGGACATTGGGATAAAGTGGCAACTCTACACGTTCTGGTACCTAGGAATTAATGTGAGTCACACCCTGATGCTCACACACGAGCACAACACGGAGGTAGCAATAACCAGCCTTCGCAGATCCATGAAGTTTTGGTCTAGACTCCCACTTGCAATGGTGGGCAGAGCAGCAATCGTCAAGATGATAGTCCTCCCCCGATTTCTGTACTTCTTCGTCAACATATGCCACTATGTCAGACTGCCCTTCTTTAAGAAATTAGAGGCACTTATCAGGGACTTCCTATGGGGACCCACCAGGCATAAATTGACTTTGGCTACCCTATCCCTCCCATATAAGGAGGGGGGAATACAACTCCCAGACCTCCAGTTGTATTATCTTGCGGCACAGCTTAACCACGTGACGAAGTGGCTCTCCGACGAACCATCAGCCGAGCTGGGACTATTGAAACAATCTCCCTCCAGAATATTCCCCAGGGAAACTCTTTGGAACCCTCTACGACAATCCCCAGATGCCCCCCTGATCGTCGAACTTGGCATGCAGATCTGGACCAGAACCTGCCACATCAGACAGGTGCAACACCCTTACTCTCCAGACAACCCCATTCTGGTTGACGTGTGCAAAACAGAATCGGATCTCTCCACATCTAGGAGGTGGGAGGACTCCGGAATTTACACATGGGGAGACATGTTTGAGGAGGGTGAATTCAGGGATTTTGAATCGCTGCAGGCTAATGAGGGGATATCAAGCGGCCAGTTCCTCTGGTATCATCGGCTCAAACAAACCGCCAAGAAGATCTGGTGCAGCTGGCCGGAGGAACCCACCCCAGACCCACTGTTACAAGAGATGCACAACCTCATTGATGGCTGGAAACCGGTCTCTCGACTCTATAGGAGACTCATCGATAAACCCAACCCCAAAAGTGCGACACTGAAGGCGAAATGGGAAACAGATCTTGAAACTACGCTTACAGACACGGAATGGGAAAGAACGCTACTATACCCTAAGAAGGTGTTGAGAAACTCCAGATTCTGTCAGATACAACTAAACGTTCTGTATCGGACGTATATGACCCCACACAGGGTGGCCTCCTTCAACAAACAGGCCTCCCCGGCTTGCCCATGGTGCGGAAACGACAGAGCTGATCTGATCCACATGTTCTGGACTTGCACCAGGACAATGGCGCTGTGGTCCAAAGTCAAACAAACCTGCACTGACGCCGGGGTAAGCAGATACGAATGGACACCCGGGGAATGCTTATTAGGGGCCTACCCCAGACCAAGCAAATACAAACATGTCGTTAAGTTGATGGACATTTCATGTATCCTTGCAAAAAGAACTATAGCCATGGCATGGAAGTCACCAGGGGGCCCTAGACATGAACGCTGGTTAAAAGAACTAGAGAGATGGACTGCAGCCGAAACCAGAGCCTGGCAAGATGGAATCGCCTCTGACGGAGACTTTGCGAGTGGCACCCTGGACTCTTGGAAGGCCCTCCTGAGAGATATACACTTCAGTGCAGACCATAAACCCCCCTGATAAACCCCATTACTCTGCCATATATGATCCCTCACACTCGCCCGGATATGGTGATCTCCTTGACCGAGATCCCTCCCACTTCCCGAGATGTCGGAACCCCCATCTGCACCCATGCCCACCCAAGTAAGAGGAACTGTTTCCCTTGAAGACTGTTGTTGTGTTATGTTTATTGTTTTAGTTAATTTTCTTGTATTTGTATGCATTTAATACAAATGCCAATAAAATACGTTTAAAACAAAAAATAAAAAAATGGACAAAATTAATACCTGTGTTTTACCATGTATTGTGCTAAGGGCTGACAGAGCCGGTGCAGAAACAACTCAAGAAATTGGTGGAAATTGAAGCCAAGCCTTGGGCTGAAATACAGTTGACCATCGCACATTATTGTAGACTGTTGCAGGAAAAGAATCACAAAAAGGAAGCAACTCGAAAAAGGTGAGGAATCGAAACTGGTGCAAAAGAAATTGTCAAAATATGCTCTTGCGGGAGCCATGATAACTAGTACAGCTGAATCAAGCATGCAACAGGTGGCTAGTCCACAGCAGAATAATCAGGGCAATATGGGGTTTTATCCCAAGGGAAGAGGATTCATGGGAAGAGGATGGCAGAGCAATCAGGGAGGTTTCCAAAATAATCAAGGAGGTTTTCAAAATATGCAAAATGGTAACCAAGATATGTCAAAGGGCAAATGATCCGACCACCGCTAGTTTGTTGGCTGTGCGGAATGACAGGGCATTTGGCGCGCACATGCAGAAATCAAGGCATGATGCAGAGAGGCCAAGGAACAGGAGCAGGAATGACGAATCCACCTGCAGTTTTACAACAGGGTGTTGCACAGAAACACACGGTGCAACAACAAGCGCCAGGAGCGCAACAAGGGGTGCAGCTGCAAAGCATGGGGAATTTTCCACAAGGACAATCCCAACAGGCACCGAAGCAACTATCACAGACAATGAGCACAGGGCAGACCACGAACCCTGGAATGGGAAGCAACAACGGGAATGGGGTAACTCCACAAGTGCACAGTGGGCCAAATTTGTATATAAACTAGAACAGCTCATTGGGAGCCCTGATGTGTTCTATCCTATCAGAGACACCAGACCCACACAGGGAACCCAGGGTGGATGTCGTTAAAGGGGGTAAAGAATATTCCTTCTTAGTCGACACGGGTGCAACACGCTCGTGCATACATGAAGGCAAGTTTTCCTTGTCCGGCGAGGCCATAGATACTCAGAGTTTTACAGGAGCTACCAATCGCGTTCCCTTTACAAATGCACTCCCAGTCTCTTTAGGAGAGTGTCAAATGAATGTACCCTTATTATACTTGCGTCAGACACCAGTAAAGATTTTGGGTCGAGACTTAATGACGAAGTTAAACATGACAATCTCGTTCACGGAGGAGGGCATAATATGTTCCACTCCAGGAATGCACTACTCAAATGTATGCAAAATGATTAGAGCATACTCAGGACAGATAGCCATGAGGGCCATACCATTAGAGCCAGAAATGTTTGCATATGGTATGCGTGTGCTTAAGACAGGATTGCCAGGCCTTGCAGACAAAATAATGAGAACCCCTGGTGAGTTCCTATTTAGACCAAGAATACCGATGCATGAGGAGGAGGGACAAGTATTTCCCTTGATAATACACACAGCCCCAGTGCGAGGGAGAGTGGCCTTGATTGATGGTTATGATGACGAGGGCCGACAATGGTGCGCAGTGATCCCCATTGAAGAAGGATATCGATTGACCGACGTCACTGATGACGATCTGTTTGAAGAACAAGCAGAGATAGGAGAGATAATGTTGGAAGTGAGTCTCGCTTCTGGGTGAAAATGATTAAGAAGAGGTACCTCAGAGAATGATGTTGGCACTAAATCGTCCTGAATATTTTGATGACGGCATAGCCAAAGTGCCCGTCTCAGGCCCTACGGCCCTACAGGCCCCTATGACGTAGGCCTCTTGAAGGGGGTTGGAGAAGTAAAGATTACATTGAAACCAGGAGCAATTCTACTAAGAGCCCGACAATATCCCATGTACAGAGAAGCAGATAAGGGGATTTTTAAGACAATTTCGGCCATGATGGACCACGGCAGCTTAGTGATGTCAGAGTCGCCATGTAATACCTCAGTGTACCTTGTGAAAAAAAGTAAAGGGGGGGTCTTGGAGGCTAGTGCAAGACCTGAGGCCAATACACGATATTGTTGAGGCCAAGTTCCTGCTAGTCCCTAACCCATCTACAATTCTATGTAACATACCCGTTGAGGCAAAATATTTCATGGTGATTGACTTGAAAAAATGCATTTTTCTCAATCCCGTTGCACCGTGACTCACAAGATCTGACGTCATTCATGGTCAGACAAATGCATCTGAAGAGCACGAGGCTGCCACAGGGGTACTGTGAGTCTCCATCTATTTTTAACAGAGTCCTGCAGGTGGACTTGAGCAATATTGCACTAGAAAGTGTCGTCCTGCAATACATGGATGACATCTTAATTTGCAGCACCACAGAAGAGCAATGCAAGCACGATTCTGTTCAGCTATTGACTATACTGGCTGAGAAAGGATATAAGGTTGACAAAGAAAAGTTACAATATTGTCAACAAGAAGTGCTGTACATAGGCCAGCTGATCTCACATGAGGGAAAGAAGG
The DNA here is from genome assembly GCF_040938575.1 of Ambystoma mexicanum. Taxonomy (NCBI): domain Eukaryota; kingdom Metazoa; phylum Chordata; class Amphibia; order Caudata; family Ambystomatidae; genus Ambystoma; species Ambystoma mexicanum. The sequence goes on from NC_090940.1 coordinate 436,832,803, forward strand.
TGACCCCAGAAAGGGCTAAAGCCATATTGAACACGGCTTAGCCGCAGATGCAGAGGTTTTTAGGCCTATGCAACTATGTCAGGGCATGGGTCTTCGACTACAGCTCTTATACTAAGCCTTTACTTCAGGCCCTAAATAAGGCCCAAGTGACGAAAGAAAAGAATGAATGGTCTGAGACCATGCAGAAAGGGTTTGCTGAACTCAAAAGAGCTATTTGCACAGCTCCAGTTCTAGAGATCCCCAATTATGCAGAGGAATTTTACCTGTTTTCACACACAAATGGCAGCATCATGACGGCAGTGCTTGCTCAAAGAACCTCGTTGGGGTACAAGCCCCTGGCATATTACAGCGGGAATCTGGACCCAGTAATGAGAGGCCACTTCCCATGAGAACAAAGTTTAGCTGCTGCAGCATTCGCATAGAGAAGACGACAACCTTTATAATGGGATGCTCAATGACGTTGTACGTCGAGCACTCACTATTTGCCATTCTAGAGAAACCAAAAGGCACATTGACATCTCAGAGAGCTTCTGCTTATGAAGTGATCATAACAAATCTATCGATTAAAATAGTTCGATAAAGATAGTGAACCCAGCTATGTTTATAGCAGAGCCAGTCACTGAAGGAGAGCCCATACATGATTGTACAAATGATGAAGAATTCTATGATGAAATCCCCAGGGTAAAAGAAAATGCCTTAGCAGGAGGAGAGGTCGTCTTTATCGACGGGTCTTCGAGAATTGACCAAAATGATGGGCAAAGATACACAGGCGCTGCTGTAATGAAGCACACAGCAAATGGAGAATTTCGAGTGCTTCTTAGTGCACGAATACCATCTCATTACTCAGCACAGGCTGCAGAATTGTTGGCGTTGATACTCGCCATTGAGAATCATGCAGACCAGGAAGTAACGGTGCACAGTGTCTCCGCCTATGTGACGTCAACAGTGCACGCAGGCCTAGCGCGCTGGAAAAGGAGGGGCTACCTCCGAGCAGATGGCACACCAGTGCAGCACGCAGCCTTATTGGACAGGCTAATCAAGGCACTACAGCTCCCAGTGAGCATAGCGGTCGTGAAATGTGTTGCCCACATGAAAGGGACAGATTTTATCTCACGCGGAAATCAAGCAGCAGACATGGAAAGCAAGCGTATGGCATCCAAAAGTGAGACGATTATGGCAGTCGAAGTTATCCATGCCAACGAGCGAATGATGGTTACACGAACTGCGCCTGAAAGTTACAGTAATTTGGGGCAAACACAGCTAATGGAACTCCAAGGGGAGGCACCACAGGAAGAGAAGAACCTGTGGAAACGTCGAGGGTGTTCTTTAAACCCCTCTGACAGCTTGTGGCGACAAGACAGCACTGGTAAAACAGTAATGCCAGTAGCCCTATTAAAAGTAGCGCTGAAGCAGTGATGCTCGCGGAAGACTGGTTCATATCGAATTTAGCTGAGCACGTTGCATTCTTCATAGTGAACTGTATCATTTGCCAGCAATTTACGGCAGGTCACACATTAAAAGTAATAAGATGAGTCATCAGCAGGCCAAATGGGCCTTTTCAGCACTTGCATGTCGATTACGTCGACATGATTCAAGTATGTAATGGGTACAGATATTTAATTGTTGTGGTGTGTCCATTCTCTAGGTGGATAGAGGCAGGTCCATGTACACACCCAGACTCTACCTGTGTGGCCAAATTTGTAGTGAGCAAAGTGTTCCCCAGGTGGGGGTATGCAAAGTCATGAGATCAGATAATGGCCCTCACTTCGTTAATGCAATATTTGAACAGATTAGCTTGCTGCATGGTATAAAGCACAAGTTCTCATCGGCATATCATCTGCAAGGTAATGGAATTGGTGAGAAGCTCAACGGCTTGTTAAAAGAAAGGAAACCCAAGTTGAAGCTTACTCTAAAGAAGGGATGGGTGCACTGCCTTCCACTGGCACTGTATGCACTTCGGAACCAACCAGGTTCCCACCATCATTTTACGCCACACGAGGTAGCCACAGGAAGAAGAATGAGAACTCCTCTGACACCCCGAGATAGAGCCAGATGTGATGCCCAATCAACTGGAGAAGTTTTAGGGTCTGAAATACAAAACTATCTGAACTGCATGACATCTTGCCTTACTGTAATTTCAGACCAGCTGCAGTGACGACGAAAAGGGTGCAGTGCAGCACAGAACACAGAAGGAGACACTACAACATACCAAGTTCAAGGTCTATGTGTTCCACCCGTCTTCCCTGGAGACGCCATCCTTGTAGGGAATCACACAAGGAAAAAGTTGGACGAACCAAGGTTCAACAGTCCTTTCACAGTGGAGGACTGCACTCCGTCCGCAGAGAAACTACAAGGCAGGAGAGCTTGGATTTTTCTCACTGATATAAAACCCTACATCGGAGAAGGCCCCCTGCATGCACCACAACGAGAGGAATCGACGAGCGATGGGGAAGAACCACAGCACGTGCAGACGAGATCCATGACACGGAAGAAGGACGCATGACCAGCCAGACAAAGACAAAGAACTTTTGCAAATTGTGGTTTTTATTGGACACTTCCTCTAAGCAAAAAAGGGGATAAGGAAATAGAAAACAGACACTCAGTGCATCCTAGTCGCAGATTGAAGACAAAAATTGCACGCACAAGCCACAACCCAGTCGGATGACTTTGAACTTTGGACTGAGGCATACTTAAGCCTCGACGAGAAAAGAATATGCCAAATATTTGATCAAGAGCATTTACATTGCAAGCAAATACACTATCCCGACTCGTTCCACACCGAGAGACTATTCAGAATCACTTATGGTGTCCCACAGTAGAGACATCACAAAGGACATAATAACATATCTTGTTCTAGTGCTAAAATCATACCCAACATTGGTAGGGAGGCTCACCAGTGTCACAGACTTTCTACAAGATCCTAAAAATGAAAAGACAATAAGACAACTGCTTACTGTCATTGCCAAACAATTTATCCTACTCCCTGAGTACAGCGAGAAAGAATCAAATGATCCCAACACAGGCAGAAATAGATGAGCTCATCAACACACTGTTCTTTTGCATAATCAAAGACTTTTCCAACTCTTATCGGGAGAGCAACAGATACACTCACGTTTCTTCGAGATCCAGCAAATACAGAACATTTAAACCATCTTTTAAATAAAATTATAATTCTAGTCGCACTCCATGCAACCGGACAATGCAGCTATTCACATTTAGGAGAAAACATATAATCAAAGACAGTACAGATATCCCTGTCACCAGAAGACAGCAGGTTGGCACACAACGTCCTTTTTTGCCTAGTCACTGACTTTCCAGAGCTAGTGGGGAGACCAATCGATGTTGACGTCCTCACTTTCAGAGACCCAACTAATGTTGCACAGATGGGAATGCTCCTGCATGGAATCATGCTTCAAGTGGAACTTTCTAACCATCAGAGGAGTTATTTGAGGAGATTCTAAAAAGCCTTCCGCCGAGGGACAGATCGAGGAAGCCGAATAAAGAACTTCACTTGTTGTACCTGTTGTTATTTTTTCCTCTTTCTTCATACTGATAGTGTCCAACATGTCCTGAGGGCTGAAGCAAATCCGAGGAGTGGATTGGGAGCTTACCTATTTTGAACATGCACAGTAAAGGGGACTCACTGAAGTGTTATTTAATTTGATTTTTCCCATAGTCTAGCAAAGGAACTGTATCCTGAAAACAAGAGACAATTGTCACTCATAAGAGGGGAATACTTGTGGAACACCTGACACTCTCAAACGCAGAACTTGAAAGACGATATTGGGCAAAGGAATACTAACATTGACATTTGGCGAATGATCAAGATGGGGGGTCCAGAGCAGCAACCTGGTCCTCACACAAGAAGAGCGGCACCCCCGCTTCTCTGAAAGAAAATGCTGCCGCCTGACTTACAGGGGCATAATGTATCTATGCATCATATTCATCATTATTTTATTGTCATTAACAATCAGAACTGCATTCTTTACTGGTACACAAAGCGTTCCGATTTCAGTACACCCACCTAAGGATGCACGCATAAAACCCACCAAAGCCCTCAGACCTTACATAGTCATTCCAGTCCCTAGAAGATCTGATGGTGGAGTGAATTAATTTGAAATGGATGTGATTAGCAATGATACACACACTCTTGTGGTAACAAATGAAAAGGAAAGCCGGAGACAGGGTGGGCACGGAATTAATGAAGTAACATCACTGACAACTACACGCATGCAAACACTGAATACACACAAAATAGGCCTAGTATCAATGACTGCAGAACCACAAAAAAAACAACAGCGAACAGAGAAGAAGAGACTGCCTGCCATAAGAAACTCCACAACAGAGTGTGTGAGAAAACAAGAATAAAAGGAAAACCCAACAGAAACAGTTATATCAGAAACTCTTAAGAAAGCGAGAGCCAACACTGGGAAACTCTCTGCAAGAACGCAACTGATAGTAGACTCATTATTTCCGCACATAGCCAGAGGGAGGAAGCTGCATGAGGAACTGAACAACAAAACCGCAGAGACTGTATTGCCAAGCATATATGTTCCCACGCAAGGGACAAGTACCAGTGCCACAATACAGCCATATACCAGACCAGCGTCAGGCTGGTTGGCATGGGCATTTGTATCCAGCAGAAAAAAGATGTATGAAGAGAAGGAAAGAGCTGCCAGACTCTTGTTCACTCAAATGGCACAGATGAGAAGGCCTGCACCATGGACCGGGATACCTGAAAACCCCCCAACAAGAAAAAGCCATACAGATGCATTCAGAGATGTAGTAATAGCAAACTACATGAAAACCTTAAGAATCAAGAGAAGCATGCATGAAGATGAAAATGAACTAAACAACTACCTGAACAGCACAGCACATCTAGGTAATAACATTTGGTACCATCACATGAAGGAGGTTGGAAGACGAAATTCCGAAGGGGAATGCTTTGTTTGTGCACTTCTACCATACAGCATGGGAAAATCCAAGATCTTCGTGGCTGTAGAGATAAATGTCCCAACATCACACTGTCTTTCACACATAGCAATGTGCAAGACCAGAGGCCAGTTGATGGTAAGTGATGCCTCTTTGATATGGACAACTGAAACAGCTTACCCCGATGAAGATGATTATGTCCAAGACATTAAGACAAGAAACAGAGCTCATACTCGGAATCATGCGATCAGGTACGAGAAGCCTGGAGTTAAAGGAGCAGGAATGAGATGGGAAGTGAACCAGACACTAAATGTTCAAGGAAAAACTCCAGAAGAGGCTCAAATCTGGAAGAACAGAAGCCAAATGCAGATTTGGGGAACAGTGCTTTCACCAGACGGATGAGAAAAAGGAGTAGTGATCTGCAGAGCATGGATGGTCCTCGGAGCCTGCAAAGAAGCAATTGAAAATTCACAAAGACTATGCAAGCCATCATAGCCGAAACCTGCTAAACTGCTGACATGGGTCAAAGATAGGGGGGATCCTTGCAGATAGTGCCACTAGAAAGCCCAAAATTGTGCTTCAGGAACAATGGCACAAGGAAAATGGGGGAGAATCAGAACTGTGGACGAATTTCTGATGCTCCAGAAATGGTGCATGAAACTGCAGTAATTATGGATCATTATTGGGCATGCGGGCCCAAAGCATACATCAGACTGCTGAAAAACTGGGGAGGCATATACACAATAGTGAACATCCATGTTCCAGCATTGGTGATCCCAAAAAGTGACCTACAGATTCACAGTTTCCCGAAAGCAGATGCTCACCTGAGAAAGAAGAGATCCGTGGAACTGATGCGAATGAAGAGGGAAAATTACTTCTCTGCTAAATCAGAAGAAGCATTTCATGCGATCCCATATGAACATAGGCTGTTCAGTCTCACCTCATCAGTGTTCACAACGATTTTTATGCCAAGAATCCAAGTTGGAGTAAATATTAAATGGTTGCAGATAACCAGATGGAAGTTACTACAGACGATCAATACGACCATAAAAAGATTTAATGCAATTAGAGCCATCCGACTGATGACTCTCCAGAACAGATATGTCCTCGACATGATCACAGCTATGGATGGAGGAGTTTGTGCAAAAATAGGAGAATCATGTTGCACATTTATACCTTCTCACGATGAGGAAAATGGAACTTTAACAGAAGCAATAGGTATGCTGACAAACCTGCAGAACCAGATGATCAATGAAACCGACGAAGTAGATGATGACAGCTGGTTTGGATCACTGTTTTCATGGATTCCACAATGGATGGCAGACGCATTCAAGTTCTTAGGAGCCCTGCTAGTGATGATATTACTAGGATTTTGCGTTATCAAGATAATAATATCACAATGTCAGAAAACTGTGAAGAAAGCAATAGGGATGAAGATCCTGATTGATGTCAAGCCAGGATGGAAGCCCAGAGATCTGACTGATGAAGAAATAAGGGTTCCATGTAATAATGTCACCACAAAAATATCGCCATACAAAAATATCGCCGAAAAATGGTCGTTTTTTGTGGCGACATTATTGCATGGAACATGCAGGGGACACCCCCGCAACCCCCAAATTTTTTGTTTTTAAAAAAATATATTTTTTCCCCCTATCGCCACATATATATATACCCAAATAATATCGCCACAACATTTTTGCGGCGATGTTATTTACGGCGACCATATATGTGGCGATATTAATACCTGATACCGAAATAAGAGACTTTGTGAAGGCTGGCAGGCACGCACCAGAAGATACAAAGTTTCTCTGTCCCAGGAAACGCAGAAATTATCTGCGAAGATAGATTTACTGCAGCCCAAATGGACAATGTCAACTAATGACATAGAATAAAGACGACCATGTAAGGACAGCGGGAAACCTAAAGGGAGTAATAAAGATATGGACTCCAAAAGGTGGTGGAGTTGCATTTATCTTCAAATCAGAGCTAGAGTTAAGAATGGTCAACAAACAACACCTACCCTCTGCTGAACTTCTTTCTATTAAAATCTCCATGTCCGCCACATCTACCATTAACATGCATCTTATCTACCATCCACCCGGTAATACCTCTACATTCGATAGTGATGTATCTCAGCTATTGTCCACAAATACTAAAAGCAAATCACAAATTATCATCCTAGGAGACTTTAACCTAGGCTTTAATGATCCTAAAGACTCTAAAGCGGTTGTCCTCAAGGATACCTTATCAGAACTAGGAGTCACGTAACGTATAATAGGCCCAACACACTACAAAGGTAGAACGTTGGACTGGCTAGCAGACCTTAACTGTAGTATAAAAGTACTAACCAACACGCTGTGCGCCTGGACTTATCACCACCTTATCACATTTACCATGTTAAAGCGGCACCGCATTTGACACAAACTTACGCCCCAGCAATGCCAGCAAGAAGCAAATGGAACCTTACATTAGTTAACCTGCTACCTTTATTAGACCCGATTACCCAAGCCACCACTTTGCCATCGGACCCTTCCGACCTAGTCAATCTCTACAACAAGACCATCTTCACGGCTAAAACACTATAGCACCCATCAAAATGCAAAAAACTAAACCCCAGGCCCATATCAATAAATTGTATACGCCTCTTCTAATGAAATTGAGGAAAGAAAAACGTATAGCTGAATCAGTATGGAAAAAGTCCCCATCTGAACCTAACAAACTACTGTTTACAGTTGCTTCACTTAAGTACAAAAATGCTATTATACAGGCAAAAAAAGACAATTTCAATGACCGCATTACCAGAGTTAATTCCAATACTAAGGAATTGTTCAACATTTTGAACGAACTTGAATCACCTGCGCCTACTCCAGACACATGTACCAAGGACACCCTATGGTGCACCAACATACAGAATGCGCTCCAAGATAAAATCACCATGCTCCTAACTAAAATAAAAGCAAAGAAGCAAGAGATTATTGACATTGATACTCCATCAGACCGACCTTCTAACTTGACATCTAATACCCCCCAATTCAATTTCAAACCTCTTTCCACTAAAGAAGTTGAGCAGATTATACTTAAACTCAAACCTTCGAATTGTAAGGGTGATGACTGCATGGCTGCCCTGTTTAATGAGGCAGCTAATATACTTGCCCCTTTCATTACTTCATTCATCAATCCTTCTTTTAACTCGAGCACAGTACCGACTAATCTAAAAAATGCCTGGGTACTTCCACTATTAAAAAAAACATCCCTGGATCCCACCAACCCCTCAAACTACAGACCTATCATGACTGTTCCATTTTTACTAAAAATCCTGGACCGTGCAGCATATATCCAGATACAGCACTACTTGGAAACACACAACCTATTAGGACTAAGACAATCAAGTTTCAGACCTAGGCATGGGACAGAAACAGCACTCACTGACTTAAAGATACAAATTCAGATCCTCAAAGATAAAGATAAATCTGCCCTACTATTACTACTCGACCTTTCAGCGGCATTCGATTTTGTAAACCATGAAATCCTATGCAAACATCTGTCATTGGCCGCTCATTTCTCAGATCAAGCCAATGCTTGGATTAAATTCTTTCTCAGCAATAGATTGATGAGAGTCTTCGCACCTACAGCCTCTTCATCACCCACACCAGTGACGTGCGGTGTCCCTCAAGGATCCTGTGTGTCCCATACTCTCTACAACGTGTTCACCAAACCGTTATTTGATATACTTGACTATCTGGGTGTCACATACACCAACTACGCGGATGACACCCAGCTACTCATCCCCATAACGGGTGATTACGCTGCAGACAATAAAACCCTAACGACATCTACAGCACAATTCAAATTTGGATGGCTAAACATGGATTATGCCTCAACAATGACAAAACTGAGTTACTCCTTCTTGGTTCCCCAACAAAACTAAAGAAACTGGAACCTACCTACAAATCCTTCAATATTGACAACAACATCTTAAAGTAACTAATGATGTCAAAACATTGGGAATATACATCAACTCATCTCTATCACTCACAAGACAAACAAACGCTCTAGCAACTTCTGCAGCCTATACCTGCAAGCTTTTTACAGCTGGCTGACCCTACCTGACTACGACTAACTGCATCTCAGTAGCAAGAGCACTAGTATTGTCGAAGCTTGACTATTGTAACGCGCTCTACCTAGGAACCTCACAACATAACATTAATAAAATGCAAGTGATGCAAAATAATGGCATCAGATCTGCATGCAACATACCAAGGAAATAACACATTACCACAACTAGACAAAACATGAAATGACTTAACATCAAACAAAAGATTAGACCTCAAATCTCTTTCACTCACCCACAAATCCCTTAACAACCAGGCACCCATATATTTATGCGACACCTTTTCACGTCACCTACCGACAAGACCTAGCAGAGTAGCACAAACACATTGCGTTACCATCCCATGATTCAATCAACAACGAGCTGGGGGAGCAAGATTCCCAGTTCTGGCTGCGGAAAAATGGAATGCACTTCCGATCTCCATAAGGGAAGAACCCTCATTTTCCCTCTTCCGTAGTAAGTTCAAAACCTGGCTCACGGAACAGGACTACATCCTTGCCTCACCACAATAGTCGAATCATCACCACCAGTAGCCCACCTTTAAGGTCCCTGCTACCTACAAATCCTATGTAAAATTTGCATTGTAATATAATTTGTATATTGATCCGACTATAGTAACTGCCTAATGTCTGTATATATATGTTTATGTATCATACCTCTTCTATGTACAGAATGATCTGTGTAACCTGTGCATGCTGTAACCTGTGTAACTTGTAAGCCTTCAGCCCTCAGCTGCCCCAGGGTTTGGCTGCGCTTTACAAATAAATAAATACAAATACAAAAAGACACTTCTTCAAACTGTCCTGTACAGACCCAGAAGATGAAGAAGGAATGAACCCAGACGATGAAGTGAAGATGAATACAAAGGAACCAAGTAAGATGAATCTGAAGGAGGAAGTGAAAGTGGTCGATGAATCGCCCAGAGGGGGAGTGTAGAGGAGGTCCCAAATAAAGCCTGCATTCCAATCGTCGCCCATTTTGAAGTACCAGGAACGTTCACACCAAAATATGTGACGTATGATGAGCAAATAAACCAGCAGAGCGCAGCAGCAGGGCTCTGCCCAGTACCTATCACACTGACAGCACCTATTGAAGTACTAATACCCAGAAAACCATGGGCAGTAAGGTATCCATTGAGAAAACCCTACCAGCAAATGAGATGAAATGAAGATTGCCTAAGTGCCGTCCCGGAAGAAACCAAAAAGTCCTTAATGGAAGACGAATGGGGACATCACTAAGGCCCAGACGGACTTGCAGATAGAAGATATGACGACCACAGGATGACACAAAGAGACGAAACGCCATGAATAAGGATATCATGAACCTAGAAGAAGAAAACGATGTTGAAATACAAAGAAGCTTAAACTGTAAGCAGGATGAAGATGTTCGACCAGCTAACGCCTGTACATATGCTTGAAACCACAAGAAAGCTAAGAAAACAGTGCGCAGTGGAGTAACTTTGCTGAAAATGTTGGGGGGGACAGGGGTGGAGTGGAGGGAGGGCGGGTGGTGGCTCTTAGTTATCGTTTCGGCCAAATTGTTCGATAAAATTTGGTGGAATGGTAGATTTGACTGAATTTGGTCAATACCATTAGTTCGAAGCCGAAGATACTGAACATGAAGTGGGGTTGGAGTGTCCCCCACTTCCTCAGCATTGGTGGCAGGGGACCCAACAAAAAAAAGAAGAAAAAGGGACCCTGCAGCGTCAGATCCGACCTGCGTAAGATGGATGGATCTGACGCTTCAAGGTACAGGAGAGGCAGCAGATGGAGAAAAGGTAAGCAGGGGGTGGGGGTTATGGGTGTACTGGCGGTTTGGCGGGACACGGGTTTGGTTTTTTGTACTGAGGTAAAAACGTATTCGCAGTGAAAATGACTATGGTCAATTTCGCTGCGATTTTGTACCGAGGTCAAACAACCTAAATCCCTGAGGGATAACACTAGACTACTACACCGCAAGAGTCCACTGCTGACGCTCTGTTATAACTCTCATAAGACTGGTGGCCTATCTTTAAAATTCAGTTGGGCCCCCACACATCTCTAGCTGGCCTGCCATGCACCCAGTGACACAACATAACATTCACAAACTTAATTCCAATAGAACATACAAACAATGCATTATTTATCATTCATTCAGACACAAAAGTCAACACACATATGCTTGCATACACTCTCACTCACACACAAAGCACCCAGCACCTCCATTGACATACACTGTGTGCACACAACATTTATATGTACAGATACAATAACAAATGAAAACAGTGGCGCAACGTCCATTGAGCAGACCAGACTTTATCTCCCCCTGATATGTACCGAGGTCAAACAACCTAAATCCCTGAGGGATAACACTAGACTACTACACCGCAAGAGTCCACTGCTGACGCTCTGTTATAACTCTCATAAGACTGGTGGCCTATCTTTAAAATTCAGTTGGGCCCCCACACATCTCTAGCTGGCCTGCCATGCACCCAGTGACACAACATAACATTCACAAACTTAATTCCAATAGAACATACAAACAATGCATTATTTATCATTCATTCAGACACAAAAGTCAACACACATATGCTTGCATACACTCTCACTCACACACAAAGCACCCAGCACCTCCATTGACATACACTGTCTGCACACAACATTTATATGTACAGATACAATAACAAATGAAAACAGTGGCGCAACGTCCATTGAGCAGACCAGACTTTGGGCCTCATTACGACCCAGGCGGTAAGGGGTTAACGGCAGCGTTAACAGCGCCGACCCTTACCGCCTGAGTACGAGGTCCCTTAGCGCCATGGCGCTTTTAACACCTGCTTTTAGCAGGTGTTAAAATCCATGGCGCTAAGGGACCATGGAGTTAATTACGCCACCGTAATTTACGGTGGCGTAATTAACGCCTTCCCCACTCCCATTATGCCCTATGGGGCAAAAATGGGAATGGGGAAGGGTAAATGGGGATTGGGGACTTACCGCCCCGCCAAGGTCGGAATGGGGCGGTAAGTCCGCCAACCACCATGGCGTAAACGTAGTTTACGCCATGGTGGTAAAGTCACGGCCCAGGCGGTAACTTACCGCCTGGGTCGTAATGAGGCCCTTTATCTCCCCCTGATCCCTGAAATTTTGGGCTAAGTTGACTTGACCTAGCTGAACTGTAAAGCCATGGCCCAAAGGAACAGATTCACTGGTATGTCAGCAATTCCCTTGATTTTTCCTTTCATTCAAAGGCAGAAGCCGTCGGTTAATGCAGTGCAGTGGTTGACCAAGTATACTTGGTATACATTTTTAAATGCCATATATCTCCAAACCTGGGTTGTGCACAGCAACTATATGTGCACATGCTGATAGATATGTTCTATAAGATTCTGACTGATTGAAATTAAGGTATGTTTTCCTGTGTTCAAATGGCTCCAAGAAGTGGAGTACCAAGAAGGAGAGGCAGAGGGGAGGGGGGTCAAGCTGCCCCCCATGGCTCTTTTAAGAGCCAGACTGGGACATTTGTCATTGGGACACCTCTCCCATTCGGCACATCCAAGAGGGTGCCCAACGGCAAAGGTGTCCCGCTGGCAGGACAATGTGTGCTGAGCAATTCCTGATCAACATGCTCATTGTCCTGGCAGCAGGACACCTTACCTCTTTCGAATGGTAGAGGTGTCCCGCTGATAGGACAAAGTCACAAGGAGCTCCGGGCAGCAGAGGGTCCTCACGTTGCTCTGTATCAACAGAACATTACAATGTGAGTGATTAGGCACTGATGGGAGGGAAGGGGGTACTATTAGCGGGAGCTTTTGTCCCATTAGAAATGTGAATGGGAGCGAGTGAGCAGAAGTGAGAAGGGTGCATAATGTTGCATGCTTTATGAAATAATGACTATGGCTTTAAAACCCAAGGGGGATTTGGTAGGCTCACATTAATCTACATGATGCTATTGTGACTTTGCATGCAGAATGGGGAGAATAAAACTAAAGCCATACTCCCATTGCTCAACATATTTCTATGACAATGTATATAGTGTATGGTTAGTTTACTATGAAAGGCTAGTTTATTATGTAATGTGGTTTGCTTCCAAGGCATTGATATAAATATTTATTTAAGCACATGAAATGTAAAGAAAAGCCTTAATAAATATCTATATCAACTAAACCTGGAAAGATGTGCGCGGTCGCTTAAATTGTCCACATCCCAGTTTCACCATTTAACTAAGTGCGTGATCCTGGGCAAATCATTTAATCACATTGTGCTTTATCTGCAACTCTGCAAGTAACTCTGATTCACTTCAAAGCTTATGTTAATGTATCATGGTATGATAATGGAAAAACCTAATGACTATAGAGTTGCTCCACATATAACAAAAGTGCAATTTAGGCATTTTGCACCACAAGGTTATTTGTCACTTGGCTTATTTATGGCAATTTATTCTGAAGTCACTTCCATGGTGCCTCCAAGTATCAAGGACTGATGATGCGCCTTGCAATGTCCTTTTCTGTGAAGTCACTTCTGTTGGTGCAATCCATAAAATAATTAGGAAGTTTGCATGTATTTTGCCTCAGAGGGCTTGGGCAGAGCTCTAATAGATGCGTTTCCTGCATCTGGAATGATCCTGCAGTTTTATTTTTGTTGTTGTGTGTTAAAATGCCACCTTCCACTAATGTTACCAAAAAAGTGATTGGGGCAGGGGTCCTAAAAGTATGCTTTTAACACAAAATCCCATACGGTTCCTTCTGTGCACCTAGAGCAAAAACTGCTTAACAAAAGTTCACCATGTTTGGAAGGCGTATAGCACTCAAATTAATTTCACAGAATTTGCAGAGTACGACAGTTTTGGGTCACAAGTTTTCTCAGCTTGACACTTTCCACTCTACTTGGGGAGGGTGCACCTTCTGCTAACTTCATTTTGAAATTAGGATGGTGGTGCTTTAGTAGCATCTGAAAAGTGGCAAAAAAAAGTACCTCTGTTCTGCTTTCAAATGCCGGTCTCATGTTACACCGACTTAACATCTTTTCACTCATGCACCTCCAGACAGAAACCAGCAAGCTGAATGAGCTTCTTAGTTCCTGTCTGTGTGTCGCCAGAACACAAAGCCGGAAAGCGATTCTCTGCGCCGCAGCCCCTGGAAGTGCTGCTGCTAGCGTGGAAGCACAGGTGCCAGGCCCTGCAACACCCAGTTCAGCACCCTGGCTGCTGACTTTGAGTCAGGCCAGCCAGGGTGAGGGACTGAGCCGTGCAGGGCATCCCGGCCCTGAATGTGTTGCAGTGCGTCTGCCAGGCATCTCAGCATTATGTAATGAGACAGCGCAAGCCTTGCTAGGAACCCCAGCCGGGATTGCACTGTCCAATTACATAATTGATGATTGTGGCCCCCCTGCCCTCCCTCCAAAAGTTGGGGGGACAAAAAGGCATGGCACAGAAGTTGGCGGGGACAAAACCCTCTGCCCCCCCCTATAATTATGCCCATGACAGTGCGGCTTGCTATGCTTAGTAGAAGAATAGAGCGGCAAGTGCCATTATACATAATCTACCTCAAAACGAAGCACAATATTATAAGTGTGAGTCCACTTTGCACTAAAAGCAGAACCAATTCAGGTTACTAGAGGCCAAACAAGAAAGATTCATATTCTAGCAAAATGAGAAGAGACAGCTGAATCGAAACTCAGCAGATGCAGCTTGTGCCAGGAGAGCCAAGGTCAGACCAATAAAAGAAACAAACAGTAGCTACGCATAATTGAAACTTAAGAACAGAATATCCTGTATTTGGAAGGTCGAGATAAAGGAGGCATAGGCAGGTGGCAAGCTGAATAAGAAATTAAATACACAAACTGGGAGAAACTAGGCAAATTCACAGTGTGGATAGCACGTGACCAGCCGAGCGAGAAGGAGCACGGGTTCACACCTACGCTTGGCATCCGCCCAGACAAGAGATATCAGAACTTTTCCAGCCAGAAAATGCAGTTTCGAGGCTAACCACAGTAAAATAATTGACACATAGTTTCTGAAGCAATGATTGATGGTAACTTTAATTGGAGGAAGGCCGGGTAACTAGGGGGCACCTCGCACCTGGCTGACCGTTCTGCATGCTGCTAAGCAAAGTGGACATTTATGCATGGAGTTGATGCCAACCCAATCACAATGAACCAAATAATCTAGGATCCTATAGATAGTAGAACCAATGGGACGTTGTACTTTTAGTGATGTCTACAGTAGTCATATTTGAAGGAAGGGCTTAGACGCCCACCTGACAGTGTTTATCCAATCCCCTCACTCTGTTACTATACAGATATAGCACCTATATTAAAGTTACCTTTTCCTAACCAATAGAAATGCTTATGAACTTTTGAGTGTTACACGTCAATTATGATGTGTTTTGAGTATAAATGTTATTGTTTGTATGAGGTGTTGAAGCAAGACCGACTATTGCATCACTGCTGATTGCCATGACTCCCTGTTTTTTGTACTTGTCATTAAGCGGATTCCCTTTGCCAAACCATTGAGTTGTCCTTATGGATTGGCGTTGGAGTAATAAATCTGCGCCCCCATCCATCTCAAGGTGCCGCTATCTCGTCTTAAAGTACTTTGAAGCAAACCTCGGCTCTATGGGCCGGCCGGGGGTCTCCCCAGTACACCTCCATCTACCATCTCCACAGGGGCTTCCAGTAGGAGCAGGCCACCACCTAATAGGCTGCTTCTCGCCTCCTGCTGCTGCTCTTCACTAAGGGTACAGTCTATTCTCCCAGGGGGGAACTTTTCTTTGTCGCACTCGGCTCCCTTCCAGGTTATTATACACCAACACATAGGTAAGACTTTACTTATTGCATACCTGTACATACTCAGCTTGTCCTGTCTGTCAGTTCACCTATTAAAACCTGCTTATTTCCTCTGCATCTCTCTGGGTTTCTGGCGCTCCTGTACCTGCCACCTGTGGCCCTGAAGACCGAACAGCGAGTTACTCTTACTTCTATGTTCGTTACTTAGGGACAGATGTCCTAAATTCTGCATGACACTCAAGTCTTTACAGACTGTGAAGTCTCTTTGTTGTCTGAATTATGGACACGTCCGCAGGGGACCCTGTGGCTTCTCTGGTACAGGCCATTACTGTTTTACGGGCTGACATGGCTGCCGCTGCCACGGCCATACACCAACGCCTTGATACCATACAGAGTGAACACCATACCCTGCCCACGGATCCCAAATTCGGTGATGCTCCTCCACAACCCAGCGCCTCTAATAGTGTTCCCACAGCCCCAGTATATGTGCCTACGCTATTCCCCTTGGCTGCTCTGGAGAAGTTCCAGAGGGATCCCAGAAAGTTCTGTACTTTCCTAAATCAGTGCAAGTTGCACTTCCTGTGTAGACCCCAGGCTTTCCGAGATTCCACCACAAAGGTGGCCTTTACATTGTCTCATCTGAGTGGAATTGCAGCTACCTGGGCTTGCCCCTTATTGGAAGGCGACAACCCGGTCCTTTACGATTTTGATCTATTGGTTGCTGAAATGACACGGGTATTTGACACACGACATAAAGCTCAGTCGAGGGACTTGGAACTACTAAACCTAGTACTGGGGAAGAGCCCACTCATAGAATACATAACCCGATTTAACCAGTTGTCCGTCGAGACCTCGTGGCCAGAGAAGACTGTGGTCTTCTATAAGCGCCTAAATGACCAAATGAAGGACGCATTGGCAGTAGTTCCGTCCTTACCCTCACAGTATCCCGAACTGGTGGACCTGAAATTGCAGGTCGATGCCCGACGGGCGGAGCGGAAAACCGAATCCGGTCTTTCAACATCCTTGTCTTTCTCCACACCTTCTGAATCATTGGGAGAACCCAGGCAGATCGGGGGAATCCGTAGCCCTATAACTCCCCTAAAAAGGGAAAGCCGGAGATCGGTGAATGCTTGTTTCTACTGTGGCCTAAATGGGCATTTTGTCAAAGAATGTCCACGGCGCCCGAAACCCAAGAATCGGGGTTTTCAGAAAGCTTGTCCCTAGATTCGGGGGCACGGGCGAGTACTCACATGACCCCCTTTGGCTTGGCCCCTGGGTTTGGCAATATGAGACCTGTCGTGGTACAGGCTCTTCTGGTACCCACTCCTGATTTCATGCATCCAGTTCACATTGTTGTCGATTCTGGGGCCACTGGCAATTATATTGATTTGACGCTGGCTGCCTCACTTAACCTGCCCTTACAAAACAAGTCCCGCCCAGAACCCGTACAAGCAGTAGACGGCACCTCTCTAATCTCAGGGCCCATTTGACAACAAACAGTGCCCCTTACTTTGGTCATCCAAGATACCCACAATGAGACCCTCACCTTTGACTTAGATACTGCACCCCAGTTCGGTCTCATTTTGGGTATTCCATGGCTCAAGGTGCATAATCCTGTCATTGTTTGGACAAATAGTCGGGTTTACTTCGAGTCCTTCTACTGTCAGAATGAATGTCTTTTGTTTCATGATCACATGGCCATGCCTTCCCAGGCTTTGTGCGCTATCGCATGTCTTACATTGAACGATCCAGAGACTATGGATACGGATCATCCCTCGCACATGGTTGGTGCTGTTGCAGCCGGCATCCCAGAGGTTTATCATGATTTCCTGGAGGTATTTGACAAAGGGTGTGCGAGGCCCTTCATCCTCACAGGTCCTACGACTGTCCTATCGACCTCATTCCTGGCTCCGTGGTACCTAGCTGGCGTGTTTACTCTTTATCCCTTTCAGAAGACCAGGCACTGAAGGGGTATATCCAGAAGTCCTTACAACTGGGACATATACAGCCTTCTATCTCACCCGCTGCCAGTCTATTTTTTTTGTCCCAAAAAGGGAAAGCGACCTACATCCTTGTGTGGATTATCGTTGCTTGAATAACATCACGTTGAAGAATCGTTACCCTATTCCCCTCATCACTCCGCTACTCGACCGGTTGACGCATGCCTCCTTATACACCAAGTTAGATATGAGAGGAGCCTACAACCTGGTTCGGGTGCGTAAAGGTGATGAGTGGAAGACCGCCTTCTGTACCCGACATGGGCTTTATGAGTATAAAGTCATGCCCTACGGGTTATGTAACGCACATGCCACTTTCCAATGGTTCATGAATGAGGTATTCAGTGACATCCTGGATGTGTTCGTCATAGTCTATTTGGACGATATCTTGATTTTTTCACATACATTACAGGAGCACGTGGCACAAGTGCGAGAGGTCTTGACCCGGTTTAGGAAACATTCCCTTTTTGCTAAACCAGAAAAGTGCCTTTTCCATGCCAATGAGGTTGACTTCTTGGGGTTCCACATTTCACCAGATGGGTTGTCCATGAATCTCTCCAAGGTACGCGCAGTCCTGGATTGGCCTGTTCCAAAAGACATAAAGTCCCTCCAGTCCTTTCTTGGTTTCGCCAATTATTACATGCATTTCATTTCTGGTTTCTCATCTATTGTCACGCCCCTCACTGTTTTGACTAGTCCACGGAACCCGTTCATCTGGGCATCTGACCAACAAACTACCTTTGAGACCCTTAAGTCCGCTTTCACCACTGCCCCTGTTCTCCAGCACCCTTACCATGAACTTCCATTTCTGGTGGTAGCCGATGCCTCGTCATTCTCTTTAGGTGCGGTTATCTCAAAGTTTTGCGTGTCCTCTGGTCGTTTACATCCTGTTGCTTACCACTCCCATAAGTTTTCGAATAGTGAAACGCACTACACTGTCACAGAGAAGGAATTGTTGGCTATTAAGAACGCGTTCCAAACCTGGAGGCATCATCTTCTGGGGGCCAAACACCAAACCACTGTATTAACTGACCATTGCAATATGCAAGACCTGACCTCCCTTAAGTGCGTTAACAGCCGACAGGTGCACTGGCACTTGTTCTTTGCAGCGTATAATTTTGTAATAAAACACAAACCACGCCTTCCGCATGGGAAGGCCGATGCATTGTCACGTTCACCTGGGGGGTTTCCCTTCCTGTCTTCCTGAGTCCTTGCTACATAAAAAACATGTGATATGCCTTTGCACGCCTCCATCTTCCCTTTT
Organism: Ambystoma mexicanum; assembly: GCF_040938575.1. Lineage (NCBI taxonomy): Eukaryota > Metazoa > Chordata > Amphibia > Caudata > Ambystomatidae > Ambystoma > Ambystoma mexicanum. The sequence goes on from NC_090940.1 coordinate 436,851,868, forward strand.
GTCGTCAGTCTGCCAATGGGTGACCCAACATCTGGACCAGTTAGCAGAATGGGACCCTGTTTATCATGAAGGCCTCCTGTTTGTGCAAGATAGACTTGTCTTACCCCCACCGGACTCACGCAGTCAAGCCTTGGAATGGTCCCATGACGCCCCTGTTAACGGACACCCTGGACAAAGGTGCACTCTACTGTTGTTCAAACGTTCTTGTTGGTGGCCCACCATGAGAAAAGATGTCATCACTTACGTCAACACTTGTTCAGTGTATGCTCAATGTAAAAATAGGAAGGGTCGCCCCTTAGGTTTACTCCAAACCATGCCTATTCCGCCCAGACCCTGGCACACGGTTACGATGGATTTTGTTACCAACCTGCCCAAGGTGCAGGGTTTTGATACTGTGTGGGTGGTCTTGGATTCCTTTACCAAAATGGCGTGTTTTATTCCCTGTTCAGATATCCCTACTGCCCCCACTTTAGCTGGGTTAATCTTCAAGTCCATCTTCTGTTTATTTGGGGTCCCCTCAATCCTCATCTCTGATCGGGGCTCGCAATTCACATCCAGGTTCTGGCGTGCCCTCACCAAATTGCTCGGCATGGACGTCCGATTCTCCTCCGCCTATCACCCTGAAACGGACGGACAAACCGAGCGTGTGAACCAGGCAATGGAACAGTATCTGAGATGCCTCTCGTTACAACACCAACAGACCTGGTACCAGATCCTATACCTGGCTGAATTTGCTTACAATAATGCACCTCATTCCGCCACTGGGCTTTCTCAGTTTTTCTCTCTATATGGTCAACACCCCTGCACCCTCGCATTTCCAGATGTCTTCCCGTCCCATACTCCTGCGGCCTCAGCTTGCGTTCGAGACCTAACGCAGGTCCATGCCCAGACTCTTATGCATCTCTGTGAGGCCCAAGCAGTTATGAAGGCTTCCGCTGACAAGAAGCATGCCCCTGCCCCTGTTTAAAAACACAGGGACAGAGTCTGGCTTTCCACTCGGCACCTCCGTATTCGTGGTTGCCGGAAACTACTCCCTCGCTTCGTGGGGCCTTATAGGATCACTAAAGTGATAAACTCGGTGGCGTTCTGTCTCTCAGTGCCGTCTGTTTGGCCTATCCACCCAGTCTTCCACACTTCTTTGCTTAAACCCTGCCCTGATGCCACCCATGTTGTTCTGCCACCTACTCCCATATCTTTGGGTGCCCCTGACAAGTACGAGATCAGTGGTGTTCTGGGTTCCCGTGTTAGCAGGGGACATTTGCAATACCTAGTGGATTGGTTGGGTTATGGCCCCGAGTACAGGACTTGGGTTCCCGCTGCTGATGTCCATGCCCCGCTCCTCGTCTCCCGTTTTCATAGGGACAATCCGTCCATCCCACGAGGTCGTGGGTCATTGGGGGGGTCTTTCATGCACCAAGGCTCACAGCACTACATGTCCCAGAAAACCCCAGCTGTCATGCACCAATGCTCACAGCACTACATGGCCCAGAAAACCCCAGCAGTACACTCGAACACGCCCACCTGCATATCCCGTTCTGTGCCCTCACAATAGCAGGGGGAGGTCCGCTGGTGCTCCAGGGCGGTCCAGCAGGCTCAGGGTTACAGCAGCCGGCTGAGCCCGTACCTCCATTGGCATCTTCCCTGGCGCCTCTCACTGCGCACATAAAGGGATAGTGTTACCATGGTACCACGCATCACTATCGGTCATGTAACACAGAGATACCGATCACGTGATTGCACTCTTCCGTGCTTCACAGCTGTGTATTTTGGCATTACTTGTGTTTTGACCCTCGTCTTGTTTTGAACCTCTCTTGACCACGGATCACGTACTTTGAACTGCTCTTGGATCAACCTTGTTTTGGTGTCCGCATCTCCAGCAAACTTGAGGTACTATGACCACGGCTGCGCATTAAGGATTTCTATTGGATTACGTTTTGCTACGACGTCTTGGCACTCTCACTTTCTCCGGACTCAACACCAAGATCAGGAATTCTTTTGAACCTACTGAATTCAGTCCACCGAGTGAACACCTCCGTCTACCATCTCCACAGGGGCTTCTAGTGGGAGCAGGCCACCGCCTGATAGGCCGCTTCACGCCTCCTGCTGCTGCTCTTCACTAAGGGTACAGTCTATGCTACCAGGGGGAGCCTTTTCTTTGTCACACTCGGCTCCCTTCCAGGTTATTATACCCCAACACATAGGAAAGACTTTCCTTATTGCATACCTGTACATACTCACCTTGTCCTGTCTGTCAGTTCACCTATAACATTCCTTCTTGTTTCCTCTGCAGCTCTTTGGGTTTCCGGGGCTCCTATACCTACCACCTGTGGCCCTAAAGACCGAACAGTGAGTTACTCTTAATTCTCTGTTCGGTACTTAGGGACGGAGGTCCTAAATTCTGCACGACACTCAAGTCTCAACAATACGCTGAGGACATTGAAGATGTTTTCTTCACATCAGCAATATGCCAAGGGGCTTAAGGAAAACAACTACAACCTTGATGTGCAGCAAAAATTCTATTGGCGCAGGCCCTCGTTTTAATAGACACAGGGCCGTGTGTTAATGTGATTCCTTCAGTGCAATTTAATAAATTACAACCAAATCCTTGCTTAGCAAAACCTAAAAAAGAATTTAATCTGACAGTGGGTCCCAGGTGCTTCCAAATCGAAGATGCCTTCTGCACAAGGGTCGGCCATGATTAGGTTTCCACTCTGGCAACCTTCTACATAACAAAGGAAGCCAAGGAAACCCTGTTAAGTTACTACAATGGCAAAGATCTGGGACTGGCCCACTTGGCATTCAACGTGTATCAAATAGACATTGACAATCTCCTTCCGAATGATCAGAATCTATTCCAAAGAGTTGGATGTCTGCACAGCCAACAGGTGCCACTACACACTGTCCCCACTATACGCCCCATGGTTTTCCAACACTGATACATTAATTTGCACCTCAGGAAAAGGGTCGGATATGACCTGTGGGGGCTCGAAGTGGCCAATATTATTGAAAGAGTGTGACAAATTGGATTCTGCTCCGCAGGAGTACAAGGATGAGTATGGGTAAAATGGCCCACTCAGCCCTCACACCTCTACAAACCAAAACCCAACGCAATCATAAAGCTAAAACAGGGACAGTTAAGAAATAAACAACCTTCGCCTTTTGTGGTATGTTGGCAGAGGGAAGAGTATGCTCTTAAGAGGGGTGTTCTATAAAGATATCTATAATTTAATTAAACACACCATTTCCAATACAACGAAATAGAAAACACTGTACAAAAACCCACCCATGGAGGAGACAAAGAAAAAGCAACAGTCTGGAGATAGTAGCCCTCTGAGTGTGGGTACAGGGATGATAGGCAAGCACAAACCACGAAAGTTTATGTCTTGGATGAAAAAAGGTGATGAGGTGTCCTAAACAATTTCCAGTGTCCTGGTGGTCTGAGGGGGCAGTTTGGGGTCAACAGTTCCTGGTTCTTGGGTGCGTTGACAATGTCGACCCCTGGTGTTGAACGTTGATGCAAGTAGATGAAGCTCAGTTCAGTCACATTGTATCGTGTGGGCCCGAGCAGCAAGTGGGCGTCGGGTAGGGGCGAATGTGGTTGAAGGGGTCTCTCAGTGATGCAGGTGGGGGCGGTCCCAGGATCTCTTTGCAGTTGAGCTAGACTGAGTCTGGCTTTAGCCAATGGGAGGCGTCAATGCAGGATGCTCCAGCAGTTTGAGTAGGCAGGCAACAGTCGTCAAAGTGGTGATCTTGTGGGCATCGATGTGCAGGTCGGTGAGGCGGTTGTTCCAAGGATAGCCAGGTCGAGTCATGGTTGTAACCCCTGACCAGGGTCAGCATATGACTCTCCAGTGGTTCGGACCGGGTCCCGGCGTCGAGCAGTTGATTTGGGCCTAGCAGGTAAAAGGCTCAGGGCACGATGCAGCGTCAAGCTGGTTTGAAGTGCAGCAGTAGTTTGGCTTGGTGGCAGAGCCCTCTCATTCAGGGTGCAGTGAACACAGAGCGACCGGTTCGGTGCAGTAGAACAGGGAGCTTCAGCTGGTCTGGTACTCCAGCTGCTGTGAGACACACTCAGAGTGACTTGAAGACAGGATGGTTCGGTTCTGGGTCTGCTCTCCCAGCTTTAGGAAATTCAAGTGCAGAGTTGCAGGTCCTGGTTCACAGCAAAAGTTCAGCCCCAATGGGCCCTGGGATTGGGTAGAGGATAGATCTTCTGTCTTGCACAGCTCTTTCTTCACCTCAGGCTGAGGACTTTGCAAAGGAGAAATTATTCACCGTAAATATTTTTCGATGGATTCTTCTCCCGCAGATTCCTCATATTGATAGATATCCATCATCCAGCTCTGTTTCTCTGAAACCTTTCGTCAGGGGGCGTAGTGGGCCTCGACTCGGCCGTCGATCGTCTATCTGTCTGGCTCGGGCTCTCGATCGTCAGCTCCAGAAGTGCCGTCAGGCATCATATGTATAGCATGTCACTATGCCCCATGCTTCAGTTCCTCCCCCCCCCGCGCATGAATGCTTGCAAAAGGAAAAACCACTGGAGGAGGCTAATCATCCGGTAAAAAACATAACAAGGATACACCCAAAGGGTGATTCCGCACAACAATGATTGAACATTTATTTATTTCAAATGACACAGAAGCGGTCATCTAAGAGCCATCACCAGATGTTTTCTCGTTTGGACAGAATCGACAATCCACAGAATTTTCTGAGCAAGGAGGGATGGGATGGTCGATGAGGAATCTGTGGGAGAAGAATCCATAAAAAGATCATTATGGTGAGCAATTGCCACGTCCCGGGAGGATAGCTCAGCAGCAACGTGTTCGCCTTGGAAGCAAGACGACATAAAGCAACACAGGTTCGCTCCCCGGGTCTGCGCTTAGAAACCTCTGTGTGTTTAATAAGCGCGATATAAATACGTAACTAAAACAAAAAAAAAAACTATTACGCAACTTAAAAAAAAAACTATTCCTGTAACAGTGCCTCGATGCCCGCGGGCTGTGTGAGCGCTATCAAAATGCAAATTAAAAAAAATTGCTTTTCTCCAGCAGATTCCTCATCTTAATAGACTTCCAAAGAAGTTAGACTAGCAGAGGAGGGAAGAAGAATTAAACAAGTAGATTCTGAAGAACCGCCATACATAACTGTGCATCAGCTCTCTGTGCAACATCCAAGACATATTGTTTGGGGAATGTATGTAAGGATGACCAAGTGGCTGCCCGGCAAACGTCCCTAACGGGAACCCCACTATGAAGGTCTGAAGAGGCTGAAATCCCTGTGGTTGAGTGAGCCCTGATGCCTGCTGGAAGCTCCCTGCCGATTGGTAACACTCGGATATGCACAAAATAATCCAACGTGACAGGGTTTGTTTAGTTATGGCAAGACCTTTTCAAGACAAAGAATGGGCCACAAACAACTGGTCTGACTTCTGAAACTCGGATGTGTGAGCAACATAGAAGCTTAACGCTCTCTTGGGGTCAACACAGTGAAACCGCTCTTCATCTTTCGAGGGATGTGGAGGAAGGTGAAACTCTGAAACCACCTTAGGAAGGAACCAGGGCCTGACCTTGAGAGAGACTATCTCACGGAAGAACTTTAGAAAGGGAGGTTTGCAGCACAAGGCTTGCAGCTCGCTAACCCTCCTTGCAGATGTGACTGCAACCAAAAAGGCTGTCTTAAGGGATAACAGCCATAAAGAATATGAGTGCATAGGCTCAAACGGAGCCGCCTTCAAGTAGGTCAAAACCACATTAAGATTCCAATCTGGGACAACATGGGGACCTGTTGAACACAGACAGGGTTGCCAAATACCTTTTGACTGGGGAAACCTGAAGGCCTGAAAAGACCAGTGACAGAAGGAACTTCATCACTGTGGTGGTGGGGCAAGACATAGGGTTGATCTCGCAGTATCTGCACCACGCCTCAAATGTTCTCCACCTGCACAAGTACAGAGATCTTGTAGACGGTCTGCGTGCAGCCAGCAACACCTCAAGTACCTCCTCTGAGAGGTCCCAGTCATCATACCTCACCCTCTCAAGAGCCACGCATGTAGGTTGAGGAAATCCGAGGTCGAGTGGAGTACTCGCACACTCCGACTGGGTCAGGAGATCCAGACGCAGAGGCAACCGGTGAGGCAGACAGATGGTCAGATCCAAGAGATCGGAGTACAACGTTCTCCTCGCCCAATCTGGAGCGATCAAGATCATGGTCGCTCCAAATCTCTTCAACCTCCTGAGAACCCAAGGGATGATGGGAATCTGGGGAAAGGTGTAGTGGAGGGGCAAGGTCCAATGCACCAGAAACGCATCACCCAGTGCGCAGTTCACAGGGAATTCCCTCAAGCAAAACTATTTACACTTCCTGTTGGACTCATTGGTGAACATATCCACCTCTGGTGTACCCCAGAGATCGAAGTCCTCTTCTAGGACGTCCTGGCACACTTCCCACTCATGTGAGACGATGCTCTGCCTGCTCAGAGCATCCGCCACGGTGTTCTCCGTCTGTAATGTCCTACCTCCATTTCCATTACATGCTCAGAGGAAGAGTCCTCTGTCAATGATGGTGAAAAGTGGGCTGCGCCCCACGTGGTGTGGGAGGCGGGGTTACCGCGCTCAGAGCGGCAGTTCGGGGAAAAATAAAGAAGGTTTCAGACGTGCCTCGCCTCTGCCTCTGATTCATTTGTGTGCTCGAACCTGTAACGATTCATTGAGTTATATGCCTGTTCTCACCCACAACAATGGCGACGAGGAGTTTATAATCGAGTGCCGGAGCACGTAGAAAAGTCCTGCCAGCCGTCAGCTCGAGACACCAGGATCCTCGCCCACTGCTCCGGAGCCGCTCACGACCCACGCGGCCCTACGCCAAAGTCAAGTAAGAGCCCCGACTTATGAACGGCCATTCCTACCAGCACGACGTCATAGACCCACGTGTCACGCGACCGCAATACCTTCGTCAAGCCCAGCTCGCGCGGAATCGCATCGCGCTTCACCGCCATTCTATCTTAGGCCTACGTTCAGGCCCAGCACGCGCGAAGTCATCGCGCTTCGCCCTATTACGCAACTCCACCAGTATCAAGAGCCAATCCCGCATGCAACCTTCCCTAGCACGCGGGTGCTGGAAACAACACGGCAAGGCCTCAAATCATTCATCTGCACAACTTTAACCGCTGAGCACGCTCACATTAAAGACAAGGCACTGCTGCCAACATATAGAAAGCAAACATGTCTGCAGACAACCCGGACAGTGGTATCCTGAGCCCCTCCTCCAGTTCCACGCCCCGGCAAGCCACCCACAAAGAGGACTGTGGCTCAGAATCCCTACAACTACTGGCTGTGCCGCCTTTTGACATGTCGGATACAAGTAGCCTTGCCCCCAGATGGGCCAGATGGCTCAAAGAACTGCATGTCTACATAGATGCATCAGGGGTAAGGGAGGAGCGCCGACTCAGAGGAATCCTACTCCACTCTCTAGGACCAGTAGTACGAGACATCGTCTTTGAAATGCCTGAATCCACCACAGACACCTTCCAAGGTATTATTGATGCTTTGAATGCTTACTTCGCACCCCTGCGAAATGTCGACTACGAACGCCATATTTTCCACACCTCCACACAGGATAGCAGCGAAAACATGGACAACTTTGTAATGCGCCTCAGAAAAAGAGCGAAATATTGTGACTTTGATAGATATTCAACGGAAGAAGCTATAAAATCCCAAACCATTGCTGGCTGTGCATCTCAAGAATTCAGGAAGAAATTATTGCAAAAGAGCAGGACATTAGAAGAGATACTACAACTCGCTCGAGCGGACGCCGCTCTCATGCAACAGACTGAATCACTGGATAACATCAAAATCACCCAGTCCAACTCCACGGCATCAATATGCCCCATCAGAACCTTCAAAGAAGCACCACGTCCCACGGAACAAAAGAAATGTTACAGGTGCGGCTTCAAATATCCTCATGTTGGTCCATGTCCAGCCATAGGACACAACTGTGACAAGTGCGGAGGTGAAAACCATTTCCAATCTGTATGCAGAAACATAAATTTCTTTACGTCTACTGAAGCGCACCGGGACACGAGGAGGTCAGACCGATTTCCAGCAAAGGAAAGCCCGAGAGCTCGCAGAAGACAGTCACCCACAGCATCCAGACGCCAATCTCAAAGCTCATCCCGTGACACGCCACGGGAAGGGAGAAGGCGGGAAGAAAGAAGAGAATACACGAGCAGGAGACACTCCAGACAGAAGATCAGACATTTAGAAAGTTCGCCTCGCAGAAGACGAGACTCCCAGTCATCCTCATCCAGTGGGGACAGGAAAAGGGGATATGTGCATGCAATTGGAAACAGCATAGCCACAGAATACAGTCCCACGTTGCTACTACAATTAAACGGACAAAACAGAGAATTCCTGATTGACACAGGGGCAACAGTTAATGTCATAAATGATGAGACCTACAAAAGACTCAACCACAAGAAGGCACTGAAGGAATCAGACACACTGATATACTCTTATGGCTCAAACACGCCTCTTAATTGTCAAGGAATGTTCATGGCACACTGTCAGTATAAAGGCAAGAGTCAGAAGATCAAAATATACGTCATAAAAGGAGACGTACCAGGTGGCAGCATTTTGAGTTTCAAATCTGCGATTCAAATGGGACTCATCCAAATTATGTATCAATTAATGTCAGCCTACACTACTAGCCCCAAAGACATGATAAAACAAATGTTTCCCTCCCTGTTCAAAGGGTTAGGTAAATTAAAGGACAAACAAGTAAAACTACATATCAATCCTCAAATAACCCCGACAGCACAGCACTACAGAGGCATACCCCTAAACATACAAAGACACGTGGAGGACGAAATTCAGTCACTATTGCAGCAGGACATCATAGAGCCAGCATCGGGACCAACCCCCTGGGTATCTCCCATCGTACCCGTACCGAAGAAAGACAACAAGGACAGCATTCGCATTTGCGTGGACATGAGGGCCCCTAATGTAGCCATAGAGCGGGAAAGACATCTGGCTCCAAGAATGACTGATATGATGCATTTACTGCATGGATCCAAAGTATTCTCTAAACTAGACCTGAATAAGGGATACCATCAGTTAGAACTACACCCTACCTCGAGGTATATTACCACCTTTTCAACCCACGTAGGTCTGTTCAGATACAAAAGACTCAGCTTTGGAGTATCTTCGGCCGCCGAAATATTTCAAAATGAAATACACCAAGTGATAAAACACATTCCCAACTGTCTAAATTACTCGGACGATATCTTGATTTTCGGCATCACACAAGAAAGCCATGATGACACTCTGAGGAGAGTCTGCATGGCGCTGGAGAATGCCCATCTCACACTCAACCCGGACAAATGCGAAATCAGCAAATCCACTCTCAAATTCTTTGGACACATCTTCTCAAGAGATGGCCTAAAACCAGACCCGGAAAAGGTGCAAGCACTTGTTGAGACACCCACACCCACGTCAGCTTCAGCAGTACGCTCCTTTCTGGGAATGGCGAGCTACTGCACCCGATATATACAAGATTTCGCCTCAGTAAGCACGCCTCTTCGACTTCTAACCGGGAAACATCAGGAATTCCAGTGGTCGAATGCCTGCGAGGAAGCATTTCAAGAAATCAAGAAAAGAATCGCAACGGCCTCTTGCATGGCCTATTACGACCCTGACTATGACACGGAACTCACAGTAGATGCGAGCCCAGTTGGGCTAGGAGCCATCCTGGCACAATCCAGACGTGGTGCACCACCTGACTCCCCAAGAAGAATTGTAGCCTATGCCAGCCGCAGCCTCTCCAAGACAGAATGCGCTTACTCCCAACCCGAAAAGGAGAGCTTAGCGGTAGTGTGGGCATGCGAGCACTATCACCTATTTCTATATGGCCGACCATTCACCATAATCACAGATCACCAGGCCCTCACCACCATCTATGGGAAACCGACCGCAAGAATGCCACCATGAATCGCCAGATGGGGCTTAAGGCTACAAGAGTACTCATTCAAGATAATACATCGACCAGGCAAAGACAACAACCCAGCCGACTTCCTATCACGTTACCCGCTCCCAGCTCATGATGAACGCCAATCACACAAAGCCAATCAATATCTAAGATACCTGATCAGCAGCGCGCTACCTAAATACATTACCACAACACAACTGCTCGAAGAGACCCAAAAGGATGGACTACTCCAGATAGTACAAACTTGCCTCAAATCGAACCAATGGCAAGTCAAAACAAAAGGAGCATCCTCCTTGTCAACGGAAGAGGAACAGCACTTCCGTACATTTAAACTAGTCCGTCATACGCTATCCACATCACCGGAAGGACTATTACTAAAAGAAAACAAAATAGTTATCCCAAAAACCCTGCAAGATCAGGTATTAGACATCGCCATGCCGGACACAGAGGAATAGTGTCGACCAAGAGGCAGCTGAGGACCAAGGTATGGTTCCCGTCAATAGACGAGCGAGTAGAACAGCTACTACGGAAATGCCTAGCATGTCAGGCGGTGGCACCGCGCACATTTCCAGAGCCTCTCAAAACTTCAGAGATGCCACTGCAAGTGTGGGATGAAGTAGCTGTAGATATGTTTGGGCCGCTGGCAAATGGCAAATACGTGTTGGTGATCATTGACGAAATGTCACGTTTCCCAGAAGTACATCTTGTTCATTCGACCAGTGCACAGTCCATCATACCTGCGCTGGACAAAACATTCGCCGACTATGGCATACCATCCAGAGTCAAATCGGACAATGGACCTCCTTTCACGAGCCATGACTTTGCCATGTTCGCAGAACATCTAGGTTTTCAGCACCACAAAGTCACTCCACTATGGCCCCAGGCGAATGGTATGGTAGAACGTTTCATGGGAAACCTTAAACGCACTCTACAAATCTGCTCCATCACAAATGGATCGTTCATGCAAGCCATCTGTACCTTACTACGAGAATATCGGAACACTCCGCACAGCTCAACTGGTGAATGCCCATCAATGCTAATGTTCGGACGTGTCATCAAGACACGACTTCCCCACCACGTGCAAAAGAGGGATGAGTCCTCACACACAAAGAAGGCCAGAAGCAAAGACCATGAAAGCAAGGACAAGATGAAGACGTACACTGACGCCCGAAGACGCGCCCGACCTAACACCATCTGCATCGGCGACCAAGTACTAGTACGACAAAAGCAAGTCACGAAAGAAATGCCTGCCTTTAAGCCAGCCCCCATGAGAGTGACCCACATCCAAGGGTCGATGATAACCGCCGCCAGCCCATATGGCACTATCACTAGAAATTCATCCTTCTTCAAGACTTTCAACAGCACTGACACCACCGTCAACACATCAACAACATCAGGAAGTGATTCCTCGGACACAGACTCTACCTATCATGAAGAGGAAAGGGACGCGGATGACAGTGGCAGTGAAAGCGACAGCACACTGGTAAAGTCAGCCCCACCGGTGCGTAGCCCATCCAAGAGGGTCGTTCGCAGACCCATCAGATGGATCGAAGAATCCAACTGAACACCGTCGAAGTGTTTGTTTAAGGAGGGGGAAGATGTAATGTCCTACCTCCATTTCCATTACATGCTCAGAGGAAGAGTCCTCTGTCAATGATGGTGAAAAGTGGGCTGCGCCCCACGTGGTGTGGGAGGCGGGGTTACCGCGCTCAGAGCGGCAGTTCGGGGAAAAATAAAGAAGGTTTCAGACGTGCCTCGCCTCTGCCTCTGATTCATTTGTGTGCTCGAACCTGTAACGATTCATTGAGTTATATGCCTGTTCTCACCCACAACACCGTCCCTGCCAGATGAACTGCAGAGACTGAGATTTGGTTCTCCCATAACCAGAACCACAGATGTATCGCCTCTGTGCAGAGGGGGGCAGGAGCACCCTGCTAGTGAGGTAGTTCTTGGCCACTGTGTTGTTTGTAAGGATGGGGATATGCTTCCCCTCTGAGAGACAGGGCAAAGGCCCTCAGGGCTAACCTGATGGCCCGCAATTCCATCCTGTTGATGTGCCACTGGGCTTCTGATGGAGACCAGAGGCCGCTCACCTTCAAATCCTAGCAGTGGGCATCCCAACCCTCCAGAGACCTATCGAAACCAGCCAGTCCTGAAGTTGGAGCGTGTGGAGAATTTCTCTCGACGTCACCATCCTGAATATGTCTTTCCTCAGGAACTTCTTTAGAGCCCTGAGGTCCAGAATGGGATAGAGACCTCCTCCCTTCTTGGGTACCAGGAAATACTGGGAATACCAGCCCAATCCTCTCTGTTTGTGAGGTACCTCTTCCACGGCACTCTTCGACAACCAGGCTCCCAGTTCTTCTTGGAGCTCCTGTCCCAGTTGCATTGGATGAGAGGGTGGTCTGTCCAGTGGTCTTTTTAGAAAAGGCAGACAATAACCCCACTGAATCAACTGCAGGGCCCATGCGTCAGAGGTTATCTCCTGTCACTGGGGCCAATGCTCTGCCAACCGTCCACCAACCGGTGCATCGTGGGAGGGGAAATCAAAGAGGCTTAGAGGGCGCCGGCGTCCCCACCACTGTTGCTGCTTGTTGGCCCCTAAAAGCCCCTCTGCCTCTTTTGGGATACAAGACGTGCCTCTGCCCCAGCCTGGCTTGCGGGAGCTGCGCCTTCCTGCCATATGGTACGTAACAACTATAGCCCCTGCCTCAGGAAGCAAAGCTGAAGGCAGGCTTGGCCGGTGGCGCCACTAGGCCCAGTGATTTAGCAACCAACTTGGATTTCTTAAAGATTTCCAAGGATTTGTCATCTTTCTGAGCAAAAATCACGTCTCCCTCAAAGGGCATGTCCAGAAACCTGTTCTGAACATTCAAGGAGAAGCCTGAAGTTTTCAGTTAGGCCTGTCACCTCATTACCACTGCTGAACCCATTGATTGGCCAACGCAGTCTGCTACGTCCAGGCGCGTTTGCAATGACTGCTTGGATACCTCCTTCCCATCCTCCACCAACTGTAAAAATTGGTCCTGCATGGCACTCTCAGGGACATATTCAGCAGCATGTTCCACAGGTTTCCATAAGCCAAAGGAGTATTTTGTGCATCCACAGGCAATGTTTGTGGCTTTGAGCGCCATGCTGCCAGAGGTGAACACCTTCCTGGCCAAAGCATCTGTTTTCTTACCCTATCTGTCTGTAGGAGATTGGAAGTGGATGCCGGTGGTCTGGTGGAAATAGTGGCAGCCTTTATAACCGACCCTTCCAGAGAAGGGTGTGCGGTGATGAAAGAAGTGTCTCCTCTTGCCGGCCTATACTTCCCTTTAAAATTGGCATTTACCGGGGCAATAGTACAAAGGTGCTACCATAAGGAGGATAAAGGGTCCGCAATGGCTGGGTTAAATGGCATGTTATGCTCAGCTGTAGGACACTGATCCAGGATATCAGTGAGCTCATACCCTGGGAGAGATGTGGTAGACGCCGTCAACCTAAGGGTGTCAACAACCCTGTCAACCAGAGCCCTGAACTTGACATTAGCATGGGGATAGGGCTGGTTTTATTGCAATTCTAGGTCTGGAGAAGTATCCAGGCCACTAGAGTCCTGTAAACCTTGTGCCAGGGCCAATAAATAGGCTTAGTCATCTACAAAAATCGACACTCCCATGTAAACAGGGTCGACCTGATCATCGGGGTCATCGACGGCGAAGATGGACTACATTAAGTAAAAGAACCCTAATCTTGATAATGGCACAAATGAACCGATGGCTTGATCGCCGACGAAATAGGCTTTGAGCCCAAAGTGCTTTCGATTGCAATGGTTCTTTCAGTGCAGAGGGACCCTCGGATGACCTATGGACGCCTTAGGCCTCGGGCCTTGTGCATTCCAGTGATTTCTGCCTAGTAGGTGTGATACCCAAAGGCATTTTCGATGTCGACAGAGTGGCCGGCATGGGATCAGAAGCACTGAGCACTGTTTTTGCTGCCAAAGCTTGCTGGTCGGGGGCCGGGTCCACACCTACAGCAGCCTGTTGTTTGAGCATTTCAAGCACAGAAGTTTTAAAACTTTTCCACTCTTCCTGAGTGGTCGGCCCCGCCGAGGGCTTACCTCGTTCCGATGACGAGCTGGACTTGTGTCAAGCGGTGGTGCCGCTTCTTATGCGAGGAAGATGACAAGGAATGGCTCCTGGAATGGGACCGTTTCTTGGTCTTCTTGCAAGGCCATTCCTTCCTCTTGTCAGGGGTGGGATCATCAGCCTCAGCCTCCAAAGACCGGACGAGAGGCTGCGCCAGAGAATTGGCGCACGGTCAGCCCAAAGCCAGTTTCCCGGCCTCTCACGTAGGGATTTCGGCTTCATTTCTGCACACTACATACAGGCCTCCGTGTCATGACTAACACCTAGACACCACGGACAGATTTTGTGGGGAGCGGGCACGAATATTTTGGCCTTGCAATCGCGGCATCGCTTGAAGCCCGAAACCCTGTGAGACGACATTGCACAAAAAAAAAAGTTGAGTAAACTCGAGTTGTGTTCCTGATGCAGCGTGCAAGCACGCAGAAAAAAGGACCTGAAGCATGGAGCGTAGTGATGTGCTATATATACGACACCTGATGTCACTTCGGGAGCAGACGATCAAGAGCCAAGAAAGCCAAGACGACAGCCAAGTCGATGTCCACTATGCCCCCTGGCAAAAAGTTTCCAAGCAGCAGAGCTGGATGATGGATATCGATCAAGATGAGGAATCTGCAGAAGAAAAGCAATCCATTGAAGTGCACTTTTCCCAACGGAAGCCCAGTGAGCTCTTCTCAGGTGTGTGAGAGAGAGTCTTTAGAGTGTATTGAGAAAAACTGAAGAAGGCGTGGGAGACACTTTGGAGTTCCCCTGAAGGGAGCCTTGTGCCCTCAACAGCGACTGAATGGTTCATTCAGTGCTAGAGGAACTCTTTTCAGACCATGGTGTCCCTAAAACACTAAGGCCAGATAATGGGCCACCTTTCCAGAGCCATGTATTCAGGGACTTTGTGGAATTCTAAAACAACATTATGGGTGGACCCTCAATCCATTGTTAACAGTGATAAACCCAGGATAAAGGATAAAGGATAAAGTAACTGCCTTATACAGGAGAGAAATGGTGAAAGTGGCAGGTATGCTAAATCTGGGCTCTAAGTATCAAGTATGTAAACTAGAATTTGGCCAGGAAGACTACTTAGATTATTTGAAGCCTTCATATATGCATGCTTTATTTAGGATGGTGATATTAAATCCTGCTGCTTTCGGGGGGCGCTGTTGCACACGCGTTTAGATGATCATGGCTGTGTGAGCTCCCGTGACGATCTGGGCCATTAGCATTATATTTCACTTATCCGGTTTTGCTAGATATTTGGCAGAAGTATGCCAGAGAACCTGCTGGTCGTGAGGTCTTAAATTCAGGAAGATTGTGGAACGATGAAGGAGTAACACTGTGTGAAACGGCTGTCCTCGCTTGGAGCCAGCGGAGCCCAAGGGATAGAACCGACCAATGCACGCCTGCCGACGGGCAGTGCAGGAGGAAACGGAGTAGGGGCCTGTTGGGCATCCGGGGATAACGGGGAGGATAAAACTCACGGAGGTGCTGCGGTCTCGCTGGCGGTAATATTCGTGGGTGCTCCGGGACACCGTTGAGCGCCTGCAGGGCCACGTTGACAGAAACACAGTGAGCAGAGACACGGTAAGAATCACTCCTTGAAGGGTGGCTGCGGCCACAGGCAGACAACGGCTCTCTCTCCTGACTGCCTCAGCACGAGCCGCGTCTCTGAGAGCCCGCAGTTCGGTCGCTCACTGAGGTGAGCCCGGTGCTTGGCACGCACGAGACGGGCGCATAGGGGGAGCCCCCTCAGATACAACTACATGGAATTGACACAAGAAGTCCATATGAGGATCTTGAAGCGAAGGCACTGATAAACTGACACGGTCAGGTGCTATCAGACCCAGCAGTGCACCCAACACCTAAAAGGCAGAGGAAGGAGAGTGCCACCCTAGAAGCAGGAGACCGAAGGGCAGGTGTGACTTAAAATGTGAGGACTTAGAGGCCCGATCACGCCGCAACAATATCTGAATTATAGGCGTACCGGAGGAAGCCCTTAAGGGACCTATGGAAATCACAGTGGAAACACTTCTGAAAGACCTGCTAGGCGACCTGGGATGGTCACCCATGTTCATAGTGGAACGAGCACACACGACGTTGGTGCCTAGATGCAAACCCGGAGCATACCCAAGACCCATCATCACAGGGAATTACAGGGATAGAGATCTACTACTCAAGGCGGCAAGAGAAAAGCAGGAACTGAGATGGGAGGCCAACACAATCCAAATATTCCCAATTTACACCCTGGCAGTCCAACAAGAGAGGCGTTCATTCACGTGGGATAAAAAACTACTACGGGACCACAATATCTCATATGCGATGATGTACCCTGCCAGGGGAGGGCTCCAACACCAAAACAAGACATATTTCTTCACATTCCCGGAAGAAGCGGCAAGCTTCGCAGAGACCAATATTCCCATCCCCCAACAACAGTCAAAGAATGGAAACGGAAACTGAAACGACGATGCACAGAGTAGACCCTGATGGACGAGGAGGCAACGTCAGCAGAAAAAAAAATGAAGATGGATATGGGGGAGGTGGCGATACCCAGGTTTCAGCTGATTATAGACAGCTATAAGGATGTATGTTTTCAGTTGGTATTCCCAAATGTTTATTATGGGTTCAAGAAACAGACAGCTATGGCTAGACCGGAAGTAAATTAAGCAATCGGGCCTAGATCGTCGCGGCAGACACCCCCTGCTGCAGGAGCAGCACAAGAGATGGGAGGGGAGAGAGGTATGACGGGTAACATAGTTGAAGTTTGGGGAACTATGAGGGTGGGGGAGGGGAGGGAGTCGGAAAAGTTGAGAGGAATAGTTAAAAATACACAGGAGTTACTGATTGCGAAGTATGGAATCACACCTGGATGCAGACACACTGCACAATCGCTAAAAGAAATGCACGACTATGGGTAAACGAGACAAGGACAACATAACATTGTTAAGCTGGAATGTCTGTGGGTTGGGGTCCCCAATAAAAAGAAGGAAAATTATGGCATATATAAATAGGTTGGGTGCCAAGATTGTATTCCTACAGGAAACCCACCTACTAAATCACCACACAGTAAAGTGCGCTCCCAGTTGGGGACCTCAATGTTATTACACATCATACTCAACCCGGGCCTGGGGAGTAGTGACCCTGATACACAGACCCATCCCCTTTATATGTCTAAGTACGGACATTGATCGAGAAGGACTCTATGTCCTGCTACATGGCACACTCAGGGGGGAAGAGGTACTGCTCATAAATGTATATGGCTCCAATATCGATGACCCGGGGTTCTATTCAACACTGTTTGGGAAAATGGCTAAATATCCCGGAGCCTATCTGCTGTGCGGGGGAGACATTAACACCATTCTTGACACGCAGCTAGATCGCACTACCGATCAGCCACGGGTTCTCACAAACGCTGCCCGCATGATACTGACTCATATGACAGATCTGGGTTTAAGGGACGCCTGGCGCTCACTGAACGGGGAAAACGAGCTTACACTTACTATTCCTTGGTGCATGATATGCACTGAAGGATAGACGTATGGCTATTGTAATGCAGCATACTGGGATGGGTCACTGACACACGGATACATCCTAGAACGTACTCTGACCATTCCCCCATACAAATAACATTACAGATCCTGGAGATAAAACTACACAGACCCCCATGGAGATTCAAGCCCGCGGCTTTGGCAGATCTAGTATATAAATCAGCATTAACTCAATACATTACAGATTTTTTTTAACACAACGAGGGCACTGTAGAGAACCAGGCTATGCTGTGGCAAGCTTTTAAAGTATGTTTAAGGGGAACTGCCATGTCGACAGAATTCTGAGTGCTGAGGGACATTCACAGAGAGCTGAAAAGGAGGGACGAGGAAATCTTAGGTTTACAGGAGCAATATGCCCATCACCCATCCCCTAGACTGGGGTTAGAAATCAAAACACAGGTAGAAGAATACAGGAAAGTGGCTGACCGCGAGGTCTGTTACTTTGATAGACCCACCGCGGGAAGACGTTATGGAGAACAGGAGCACCCTGGCAGGCTCTTAGCTAGAATGGTGCGGGGTGAACGTGGGCCAACAAATAAACCATGTATCATATGATTGGATGGGGTAGTAACTACAGAGCAGGCAGAGATAGAAGAAGCCTTGTATGAGTTCTATATGCGTCTGAACTCCCCCCCAGAGCAAAGCCACTGACCTAGACATAGACCAATACCTCGCCAGGATACCAACGACATTGCTATCTCCTGAAGCGAGAGATGCACTCGAAACCCCGATCAAGGTTGCAGAAATATTGGAGGCCATTAAAACCCTGTCTAACGGCAAGGCCCCCAGCTCAGTTGGACTGGGAGCCGAATTCTACAAAGAATTTGCTGGGCTCCTTGTCCCTAAACTACACGCAATCTGGGAGGAAGCGCAAGAGAAAGGTGAACTGCCAGAGACCACCAGGGAAGCAGTCATAACCCTGTTGCTCAAACCAGGGAAACCCCCTGAAGATTGTGGTTCACATAGACCACTATCGCTAATGAACACTGATGCCAAGATCTTCGCCAAGATCCTGGCTACTCGGTTGACACCTCTAATGCCCTACATTGTCCATGAAGACCAAGCGGGCTTTGTGACCGGCAGGTCCAGAGCAATGAATATTCGGCACTGTCACACAATATTGGCAGCAGTTCCAGACGACTTACAAGGGGTGGCGATAGCCCTGGATAGACGACAGTCTATTGGCCGTTTCTGTTTAGAATTCTTTAAAATTATGGGTTTGGTGGTAACTTTATTAAATGAGTAAGGGTACTGTATACACGCCCCTACGCTAGGATAAATGTTAACGGCACTCTCTCAAGGATAATGGAACTACTCGGAGGAACATGGCAAGGCTGCCCGTTGTCCCCTCTGCTTTTTGCATTAGTGATAGAACCCTTAGCGGACATACAGAGGACCAGATATGGCAGACTCGGGATACAGATACAAGGCAGGGTGGAAATTATTACACTTTATGCTACTATACTACTATATTTGAAAAATCCCGAACGCAATCTAGAAAGGGTCTTAGATGCAGTCAAGAATTTCAGATTCAGAGAATTTTCTGGCCTCAAATTGAACTCCACTAAATCCGGAATTTTCCCCCTGAATTAAGCAACCACCCGGTCAACAGATCTTCATGGACTCCAATGGAGCCCAGTCCATATTAAGTACCTAGGGGTATACGTATCCCGCAGACTAAACTACAAAGCATTGGCGAACACCCTCTGCGTTAAAATGGAACGCTGGAAATCCTGGCCGATATCAATGATGGGCAAGATAGCCCTCATCAAAATGATCATCCTGCCGAAATATTATTTGCTCAGCACAGTCCCGAGTAGGCCGGGCAGAGCATTATTTGCAAAAATAAAGGGTGCGTGCATCTCATTGGTATGGCAGGGACATGCAAGGCTGTGCTGGCAGACACTCACTGATCAATGCCTTCAGGGGGGACTAGCTGCCCCAGACTTTGAGATGTACTATGTTGCGGCACAGGCCCAATATGCAGCACAATGGGCAGCCGCGTACCTTTATCCGAACCAGGCGAAGGCCTCTGGCTCAGACGGGGAGCCAAAGGAGCTCCTCCACAAAATGGCCGAGGCACATCCCAAACGCTATAATACCATAAACCCGACACTTGTGACATGTATGGCATGGGCCAAAATTGCAGATATACAAGACACAAAAGCGCTATACCATCCAAGTATGCCATTCTGGGGTGCGCACAACATAGCTCCCACAATAGATACGGAGATCATTGCACAATGGGACGCCAAGGGTATTAACCAACTAGGTGACCTGTTTCCCAATAAGAAGTTCATAGCATGGGACATGATCAAAGAGACAGTGGGGACACGCCTAAACAGAAAATGCACTACATGAGAATGAGATCCGCCATCGTAAAACAGTGGGACGAATTCCCAACATAACCACCAATATACCCTGGTCTGGGGTATATGTTCACGGCTGGGACTGTGAAGGTAACGGCCTCAACACTATATAAGCTCATAATTACGTCCCGCCCCCCTACACCTCATAGAGCTAAGGGGATGTGGGAATTGGATCTGGGGCATTCAATTACAGATAAGCAATGGGTGCAAATATGTGGATTGACCAAGCAGATATCATGCAAAACGAGGTATAAACTAATACATTATAAGATTATACATAGAGTACACTACACTCCAGCTAAATTGAGACGCATATACCCGACAGAAGATGGTAAATGTCCCATATATGGGAGCGAGGGGGCGGATACGCTACACATGTTTTGGTCCTGCCTACACTTGAGTGAATACTGGGGGGATGTTTGTGAAGCATTAGATGCAATCGCTGACCAACCTGATGAATGGAACCCGATGATGTGCCTACTGGGAGCCACTGGGAAGATGAATCCCACGTGGCGGAAATTATTGAATCTAGGTTTATTATTAGCAAAGAGAGCTATACTTCTGAAGTGGAAAAGCAAGAGCCCACCCACCAAAAGTGACTGGGATAAAGATATGCTGTGGGCAAATGACAACGAAGAACTGAATATAGAACTAACACATACTGCAATGCAACCCAGGAACTTTTGGGGCAGATATAAACAGTACCTCATGGACAAAGAAGATAATGAATATGACGTAATACTGTAATAACAATTTAAGGTTGACACAGAAGTGGTAATGTTGTATTGTGATGGATGTGACAGGTGTGATTGTATAAGTTATGTAACTGTGTGAACTTAAATAAAAGTTAAAAAAAAAAAAAGAAATCCTGCTGCTTTCACCAAATCATGGAAAATGGTGGGGTTGGCTTCTGTTCTTTATGGAAGGTGGGAGAAGAAACAATTGTGCACTTTCTATTTCTGGGCAAACCATTGAAACAGGTGAGAGCACCGCTTTTGAAAGCATTACTACAAAACGAGGGAGTACACTCAGTGGTGGTTGCTGTAAAATTTTGCAAACGCACCACTAACCCTAATTGTGTGACAAGTGTTGCAAGTTAGATCCATCAGGCGTGGTTATGCAGACAAAAGATTTGTCTTGCTATTGGAGTTGATTTCTGAATTTGCTTGCAAAGTCACTACTGAGATCGAGACAGTTTTATTGTGGAGCTGCGAGTTCACTCTCCCTATTTTTTAAGATTTTGGATGCTTTTCTTATTTAACATTTTTCAAAACATTGAATTTTCTAGTGTATATAATTGTGGTTGAAATTTCTGATGAATAAGTACGGTGGGATTCAGCAGATATTGAAAGGGCGATTGATTGCACAATTACTGCCTTGATGGAATTATATCGAAATTACCCAATTTGATCGTAAAAAATCGATCGAAGGGTACATTTGACCGATTTTGACCAGTACCAATCGATCGGTTTAAAAAAATACTGAACATGTGGAGCTAAGGTTATGGGGGTATCCCCGTTCCCCATGTTAGGTATTTTTGGGCTTTTGGGGTTGCAGGATTGTCCCCTGCTTCCATCAACATTGGAGGCTGGGACGGGAAAGAAAACAAAAGAAAAAGGGTTCCTCCGGCGTCGGATCTGACTCGTATTAGAGGGATGGATCTGACGCTGCAGGGGTCCAGAGTAAGCCGCAGCTAGCAAGCAGGTAACTGGTAGGGGCGGTGTAAGGCAAATTTTGGTTTGTTTGGCAGAAGTGCAAATCGATTCGCAGTGAAAGATAGGGTTTAGCAGATATTGAAAGGGCGATTGATTGCACAATTACTGCCTTGATGGAATTATATTGAAATTACCCAATTTGATCGTTAAAAATATCGAAGGGTACATTTGGCCACTACCACTCGATTGATTTTTAAAAATACTGAACATGTGGAGCATGGGTTATGGGGGTGTCCCCGATCCCCATGTTAGGTATTTTTGGGCTTTGGGGGTTGCAGGCTGTCCCTGCTTCCTCAACATTTGAGGCTGGGATCGGAAAAAAAAGAAAAGAAAAAGGGACCCTGTGGCCTCGGATCTGACTTGTATTAGAGGGATGGATCTGACGCTGCAGGGGTCCAGAGTAAGCCGCAGCAAGCAAGCAGGTAACTGGTGGGGGCGGTGTAAGGCAAATTTTGGTTTGTTTGGCAGAAGTGCAAAGCGATTTGC
Organism: Ambystoma mexicanum; assembly: GCF_040938575.1. Lineage (NCBI taxonomy): Eukaryota > Metazoa > Chordata > Amphibia > Caudata > Ambystomatidae > Ambystoma > Ambystoma mexicanum. The sequence goes on from NC_090940.1 coordinate 436,874,079, forward strand.
TGTGAAATTTATTACAGTCAATTCCACTGCGAATCATTTCACTTCGGTCAAACAACCCAAATCCATTATATCTTTGTAAAGTATGTTAAACTTTAGTTTTACATTTTACAAGAAGAGGTTTTAGAAAATTAACGCACTTTCAACTTAGAATTGTTAAAGTTATGTGTTGTATTTGTGAATTTATATGCTTTTATGGCTTTGTGCAGAAAATAAAGCTATAATTGACTTGAAATTCTCTGATATTCAGCAGTGACGCATAACTCAGTGTTGGCCTCGAACCAATGGGGACATGACACGCTTCATGCACACCCTCAACAAAGCATTCCGAGTAGTGCACTAGAAGAGTAATCCAGTGGAGGCTTTCCCAGTTTGTGTTTTGGGGCCCATTCTCTGGGGATTCCTGGTAAGTTTGTGGGAGGATTGTCCCTTTCCCCCTCTTCATCCCTGATGGTCTAGGAGATCGCTTGCCAATTGTGAGAGCATGCTGGCAGACTCTGTTGGGCTCACAACGTGTCTCCGCGCTCTGTACTGGTGCGCAGCCGCAGTGTGTGTGTGTCTCTCTCCAGTAAGTGCACTGCTGTAATCAGGTCTCTTTGGGACTGTGGCTCTTCTTTGTGGCTACTCTTTCTCATTCGGAACATGGGGCACTGATGTTGCGTCTCACATTTGAGCTTCCCTGTGCTGTGTGAGGAATCCAGGGAATTCGTCCTTCCTCCCCAAGGGCGAGCCACTCCCTTTGGGACTGGGGAGAGGACCTGCTCTGCTTAACACCGCCTAGAGGACAGAGCAAATGGGCTTTCACGGGTGGTTACCACCCCTTCTGGGATATGGAATCCCCAGGTAAAGAGTCTGTGACATGTAATAATGTAACGGGGCATTTAACTGTGAAAGACCTGGTTGTTGAACCCACTCTGTTGCTCTCAATTCTGGCAACGCAGAACCAGCTGCATCTCCTCTCTTGTTTCAGAGAGGAACGTAAAAGGGCTGAGACCCATACTCAAGCCTGTACTGCAGCGTTGAGCGGATTCATCCTGGAGAGAGGACCATGTCGATTACATGGTGAGTGGAGGAATCCTGGAGGCTGCAGATCACTGCAGAGTCCAGCAGGGCGAAGAGCCTGAGGAGTCCAGGTCCCCTGAAACGGTAGATCCAACTGCCACAGATGTTGCTCTTCGGTGTCAATGAGCAACACTACAAAGCTGAGAACCCTTTGCGAGAGAGCTGACCACAACGGAAGAGTAGATCTGCAGCAACCGCAGGTAGCCCCTTGCCCCCTTAAGCAGCGACGCTGATATCCAGGTACACAGCCGACCCATAGGGGAGGGAGGAGGGCGATAAAGACTGAAGCACCCAACGAGGGGCTGAGGGCAATGTGCAACAGATATGGCCAGTGAGGCTGACCAGCCCACGCAGGGCGGAGAAACCTAGTACTCCACAAGGGGATGAGGACAATTTGCACACTTATAGCCAGTGAGGCTTAGCAGCCCATGTAGGGCTGAGAAATCTAGTACCACACGAGGGGGTTAGGACAATTCAAAGCATATAAAGGCAGTGAAGCCGGATAGCCCATGCAAGGCTGAGACACCCAATACCCCACGAGCAAGGTGAGGACAAAACGCAAAACATACGGTTATTGAAGCCGGACAGTCCATGCAGAACTGAAAGACCCAGCATCCTACGAAGGGCTGAGATGGTGAGAGCCCGTGACAGAGAGAGGAAGCAGAGGGCCAATGCCAGGCAACTAGAAATATAAGAGAGTCAGATGGTCTGAAGGACCGGCTAATCCAGCCAGGGCCGAGAAACAAAGTGACCCAGGGATAACTGAGAGACTGGCTGAAGAGCCAAAGTTCACACACTAGACTAAGAGAAATACAAGAGGGACAACACCACCCTAGAGGGGTGTGCTGGAAACAGAGAGCCTGCAATGGGGAAAAAATTACAGGAAGAGTCAGAAAGTATGAAGGACCAACTAGCCCAGTCAGGGCTGAGAAACAAAAAAAGACTGGAACAACCTTGAGAGGTGAAAAAGAGACAGAGTCCACGCGGGAAGCCCTACTCTGTTGAGCCACACGATTGACCGCTCTACAGATACAAGTGCTGCTATTTAGGACTGAACTTTTTTAATTGAGCAGGATATTGGTGAAGGGATAAAGAGCCCCCTTTTTCTAGAGAACCAGGAAGTGGAATTAACATATTTGAACTGCACCAGCAGGCTGTAGCGTGAACCCGAGACACAATTGGGTGGGGGGGTCATGCACCAGCAAGCCCAAGGCTAGAAAGGGGCAAGGAAATTCACTTCCCTAGGCTATGTTATGTTTTTGTTATTGTTAGTGGTAGGATCAGTCAGTAGGACAGATTAGGGTTGAACTGAGGGCAAAGTTTATTTTGAAAGAGCTCCTGATGAGCACCCGTTTGTTATTTTGTGGAAAAGGCAATTACCATCCTAGAAATAGGGAGAGTGGAGACATTTCTTTCCGTTAATAAACCAGAGTCATTTGAAAATATGTCTTCTTGTCCTTCTCCTATGTCTGATTTACCACAATTGTCTTTCTGCCTCAATCTTGGGTTATCTGAAAACAAAAACAAACACTGGCCAGCATCCGAACCAATAAGCAAAGCTTAGGATAAGGGTCTGTAAGAAAGCCTAATGGCAAAAGAGAGGGGGTTTAGGGATTTGGGCACTATCTGCAGCCAGTGAAGTGAGAACTGCCACTGGGTTTCTCTTTACCCTTCACACCTTTCGTTAAAAGGGACCTTATGCCCTCCTTGACAAGACCAGGGAACTGGCTGTGTAACATACCTTCACCCCTTCCCTTGACGTTTCCCTCTGCCCTTAACCGCTAGCTATAAATGCTAGCTAACTGATCCCTCACACCTGGGACAAAGCTTGTTTGACCTTTGAACTTCCATCAGGCATTGGTTGAAAAGTAAAGAATCTGTGCCCAGTAGGACCGCTTCCGGCCATTATGATCATTAACAACTGGACTTAATGTAGGATCAGAGTAGCTTGTGGATAGAGATTGATGTCCCCATGGATGCAGACAATCTGTACGGGACTCCTCATTTCTTCTCTAGTGGTTAGATCAGACCATATGGTTGTCTTCTTGCTGCCTGAGTCCAAGAGGGTTGTGGCTGGGAGACCTTAGATTTCCACCAGAAGGTGGAATTTTTAGTTGGTTTCTCCCATAGTGTGCACAGCCCAGGCTTCCAGTGCTGCTTCCTTCTCTTCCTCTAGAACTAGATTGACCAGATGGTCAGGTCCGGGACCCTCTTCCTTCTCCCATACAGGCTCCTCTGCCTCTCGGGTTAAGTGGATACAACCCTTGAGGAGCCCAATCTACATTGGTATTTCTTTGTGCTTCTCAGGGCAAAATCAAGCCAGGTGTCCTGGTTTGCCACAGGCAAATCACTTATGGACTATGTAGAGGGCCTGCTTTCTGCAAATCTATGGGAGTCATTGGTCTAGGTCTATGTTCCATAGGAGACGATGTTGTCGGAACTTGCCTTCTAATGAGAGGACTCTCATCTCTTTCATGGTCAGATGAACATAACAGGGACGTCATTTCACCAAAATGCCAGGGGTAGAAGAAGTGACATCACACCACCCTTGACCTCTGGTGACATTACAGGAAGTGATGCCATTTGACCCCACCCCGAAGTGACAGAATGGGAAGCGATGGAACATGACCTTTCACCCCTTGACAAAACAGGAAGTGGCATCATATAGCATTGTTCCTAAGTACACTACAAAAAATATGGTTACAATATCACTGTAATGCGATATACATTTCATACAAGAATGGATCACCATATGTATCATTAATATTAGTGTGTATAGGCCCATATTACCAAATTACTGTGAATGCAAGCAGATATCCAAGGCCAAATGATAATGATGTGTTATTATTTAGCACTTGCGCTTTATATAGAACAAATATACATACAATATCACCCAACCTATGTTGATACTCATTTAGCGACCTCAGAAGAATGAAAGGCTGAGTGGAGGTGTTTAAGAACAGACTAAATCAGTGACTCACCCCCTGAAGTGTGCCAGAAACAAATCTTTAATGAGTCTAACAATTATTGTATAGAATTCCAGAAAGACACACTATTTGTTATTCCTATTCTTTCTTATTTAGGGTCGCTGCTCAAAGTGTTACACGTTTAAGAGGCTTGAGCAAAAAAAACAGCCACTCCAGAGGCAAAGAGTCACATGGCACTGGCCACAGCCCAGGAACTTACATTGAAAAAAAGTAAAAGTAAAAAAAAAGAAAGATTTGTTTAAAGAAATAGGTTTTAGGAGTAGCAAGGGAGACAACAGGGGTAGACCTTAGGCGACCGCCAAATGACGTCCCTGGAACGTAAGTCAGCATTTATTTTTAGAGGGACCCACTGGATTCTCGGGCCAAGACAGCATGGGCATTATCAGTTTGGATGGCCTCTACAAAAGTAGGCTCATGTAGCTGCCCAATGACTTTCTGTAGGTACAGGGGAAGAGAATCTATGAATTGCTCCAACGCCAGCATTTCATTTACTTCTTCCAATTTTGTCCAATAGCCACTTATTTAGAAGATCGCTTAGTCAGTATGACAGTTGTCTAGGAGTCTCACTTTGAGGTAGGCAAATGTCTCCTAGGTGAAACCGATCATGTTCTCAATCTTGTCAGATCCGCTTGAGATTTCCACTCTTCAGATCTTTATATGGTATCTGCCCATCAAAGTTCAGGGTTTGGAAGGCTTGTTGTGCATCTCCGGTTAACAGAGGGGCGATATACTTGGTCCAACGATTGCGATGACAACTGCCCATTTTGGCCGCCGTCTCAAAGTTGATGAAAAAGGTGCATAGATCTTTGTCAGTCCCATGCTTTTGTAGAATAATTGGTGGATCGGCAGGTTGCTCTAGCTCTCGGCCAGCATACCTTGTAAGGCTGCCAAAGTCTCTTAATGTTGTCGACAGATGTTTAGCTGGCCTTTTACTAGGGCAAGTAACATGTCTTCCATCATTGTCGAAATGGGATCTCAAGGAGCAACTGGTTCTGTCCCAGTCATTGGAAAGGGAAAGAATAATTCTTCTTCCTTGTATGAACTAGTGGGATCTCCCCCTGTCTTAATCAAGGTCTGCTAACCTGCTCCCACAAGCTTGGATACTTCTCCAGTGGCTGTTCTTTTCTATCGCCTTATGTATTTGTTCCAAGAACCTTCAGCTTGAGGTCCCTGCCAGAATGCTCTGCCCCTGAGGTGGGGAAATTAGGGTGGTTGTATGTCTGACTATCTCGGCTGTGTCCTCAACTTCTTCCGGTACCGGGTCCAGGCTGAGGAATTTTAACTCCACGCCTATCAGATCTATAGGTCCCAGTGCTCGGTGCCTGCAGTTACTCAGGCATCCCTGACTTCAGATCTCTCATCCTTGTTCCCAAGGTGAAGGCCAACCTCTGTGTCGAGTACTATATGTAATCCCACCTCTGACTGGCACCATGTGTCATGGAGGACACAGAACCCACTCTGAGTCTTTGAGACAGTTTGAGTGTGTTTCGTTTTTTTGTGGGGGCCTAGGGACACCCCCTCTCTCATCTTGCCATGACCCGCCTCTCTAACCCAGGTGTCCATAACCCCCAGTTAGTGCAACCACATGTTGACCCCTGCTGTCTAAAGTCTGTCCTTTCCTAAAGCTGGTTTGCTAAATACATGCTATCAAAACTCTCTCAAGTACAACCTAACTCTCCCCACTGTAACCAAGGGTTAGTGTGCTAATGTGAATTTGGACAGTGCCTTGGACTTACTTAGTTGGATTCAGGCTAGTTCAACCACGCCAGCGCTCACTTCTCTGACTTGCACCTCCATCCCTCTGATGTTTCACTCCTCCTATTTCTTCGCTCCACCCTTTGATGTTACATCTCCTCCCAGTCCCCTTCACCACTCTTCCTCTCTTCTACTAGCCCCTATTACTCTCTTCATCCCACTCCACCTCCTTTAATATTTGTATGTATTTATTTTATTCATGTACGTATTGGCTTATCAAGTGCTACTCCTCTCCTACTAGCCACTACTCTTATCTTACCAATCCTCCTCCCACTACTACTCTCCTTCCACCAACTACTCAAACACTCTTCTATTACCCTGTATCATTCAATTCACATTCACTCATTACACTAACCTCTCTACTCATTCGCTACAAAACAATGCAAAACACTGGGGGTCTGGGAATCTCTCTACCAGCACGAACAAAGCCCAACGACCTGTTCTTGGGTGAATAACCCCTTGGAGAGCCTCTACCAAGTCTTTAGCTCTCTGTCCCTTTCACAGAGAAGAAATGTCCCTGCACATCAGTCTTTGTCCTGCCCAGGGGCAGTCCAGCACCGAAATACTAGGCAATTCTCCTCTGAACAAGAGTACCAACAGCAACCCCATACACGTGTTTCAGCCTTGTTGGGCATCATCAGTGAGGTGAAGCTGTGACTCTCTAAGAACATTGAACAAGGGGTCCATGTCTGTATCGCCATGGTAACTTAGGGTGAGACACAAAGTTAATTTATGCAAAACAAGGGGGGGTCTGGGAATCTCTCTACCAGCACGAACAAAGCCCAATGACCTGTTCTTGAGTGAAATGTCCCTGGGAGAGACTCTACAAAACAATGCACACACTGCAGAGCCACTGTCATTCCTAAGCCAAAACCTCACCTGCTACCTGAACCTCCCCACAAGCCACTGCTCTATCCTTCCTCCTGCTGGTCTCATGGTCGTTCTCCCCCTCTACCTCTTACCTCAACAAAAGAAAACACATTTCCTGCGTTGTGTTCCCTGCCTAAATCCCCTTCTCTTTGCTTAGAGTGGGCAGTTCTGTCTGACCAATCCAGTCCTGTCTTCCCCACAGAGGCCGTGTGTGTGTGAGAAAGTTATCAAAAGGGGGATGAGCCCTGCCTGCCACTTTCTTCAGACAGGCTCATCACATAACAAAGATAGCAGCGTAAAAACTCCAATGTTCCAGTTTGTGTTTTGAGGTCTGTTCTCATGGGGTGTTCTGCTATGTTTTTTCTCCTCTTCATCTCTGGTTGTCTAGGGGATCTCTTGTCGACTGTGCAAGCATGCTGCCAGACTCTGTTGGTCTCACAATGTGTCTCCCTGCTCTGCACTGTTGCACAGCTGCAGCGGGTGTGTGTGTCTCTCTTTCTCTGGTAGGTGCTGTGGCGAACTAGAAGTCGTCGGATGAGTTAATGCCATATCCAAGTTTTTTTTTTTTCAAGGGTTTTTATTATTAAAACGGCTAACTATTCCTATGGCTATGAGGGAAATTCCCTACCTAACAAAACTAAAACTGCCGGTGCACGTCACAGTCCAAAGTAAAAGCTTCTCCATCCAAACCCTAACCAAATAACTGGCCATAGCACTTTAGAGAAGTCAAACAAAAAGAAAGAGACCAGCACAAGGCCTCTGTGTGGGACTTCTGCCTGGGCCAACACAAAGTTCATCAATCATGGATTCCTTCTCCCAGGAAATAGGATTTATAACAGTTTTGAAAAGTTCTTGTAAAAGTCTATCAAAATGTTAGTAAAGTTTAATACTTCCACATAATGCAATTCTCAGGCCTCTCCATAGGGTCTAGATGTCAGCTTCTCAAGTCTTGACATGAGGTCTCCTTCCTCTCACGTAAAACAAGGTTTCTTAACGTGACAACTCCATTTCTGCCCTTGGTGACTGACAATAAGCTTGTCTTACTCTTACAGGTTTGAACTCTCCAGGTTCGCTTTCCTCCCAATTCGTTATGTTAGAGTTCAGGTTTCTTGGGCTTTTCAAAGTCCTCTGGCCCTCTGTCAGGCTTACTTGAGCGTGGCCTCGGTATGGCGTCTGCCTGTTCAGGTATTATGGGCTCTTGTAACCCCTGTGGCTTCTCCAGCTGGGACTATTAATATTGTTTGGCTTCTCAGGGCTTCCCAAACGCTCTTTTGCCCACTGATAGACTTCCTTTGTCTCTACTCTACTTTATCAGGCTCCAGTAACCTTGTTGCCTTCCTCAGCCTTGATAATCAAAGCTTGTACCCTTCAATTACGTTCTCTCTTCAGGAGCATTTGGTTCCCTTCTGTTGCTTGTCCCAGCAGTAAATTCACTTCTTATGTGGAGCTCGGGTTCCAGTCTCCCCTCTGCAGTCTGAATTCAGTGTCAGTTGTCGGGCCCAGGCTCACCACAACTTCCTTGTGGTCAAGCCACCAGATTGCCTCAACGTCTCTGTCTCCCTTCCAACCTTGGCATCCTAGTTGGTTAGAATGCTAGCCTTCTGGCGGACTACGATTGCTTTGCTCGCTCTCCGCTCTACCACTGGCTCCATGGTCTAGCGTGGCAACGCCCCTCCAGAACGTCTTTCTGTAACAGGATTGCCTCTGCGTAGGATTCTCTTCTCCCACTGTGTAGGAGTTCTCCAGGTCTGACCTGGCGGGAGTAACGCCCCCCGCCTGCAGGCAGAAATGGAAACACCGGCTCGGTCATAGACGGAACCAATGTTTCCATTGTCCCCATCCCCATGGAGTCCTATGGGACTCCATGTGAATCGGGATTTATGGAATTCCGCCTCCGGAATTACCGGTTCACTGGGTTGTAATGCCCCAGTGATTCCGGCAATCACGGAGGCGGAATGGTATTTCGGGTCCGGCAGCAGCCTGCTGGGTTTTCCCGCACGGCTACCGCAGGACTCGGAATGAGGCCTAATGTTTTCCAGACTGGGAGTTCCTTATCGGAATGGTAGTCCTGGTCCCCAAGAGGGGAGTCACTCCCAGTTAGGTCCCACTTACCCAGATCCCAATAGAAGGGTCTTGCTGAGCGGCTTAGCCTCCCTGGGGAGAAGGGACAAATACCCTGTATGATCTGCTGTGATCAGAACTCTGCAGGACTGTGGCAGCTCTTTGCCGCTCTACTTTCCCATTCGGAGCCTGGGGCGCTGATGTTGGTTCTCTCATTTGAGCTTCTGCGTTGTCTCTCTAACTTGATCTGGGGTTCTCTGAAAGTGAAAACAAATACTGGCCATTATCTGAACCAAGAAGCACAGCTGTAGAGAAGGGTCGGCATGCAAGCAAGCGGGTGCAAGAAAAGGGGCAGGGGCGTTGGCAGGGATTAGGGCCCTATCTTCTTTCAGCAAAGTTAGAACTGGCTCTGGGGCTCTCTTTACCATTCCCACCATTACCCGAAAGTGACCTTCATCCCTTCTTAACAAGGTTATCGCAACAGCTCATGTTCATTTGGAGGACACATAGCTCACTGTGTTAGGTACTTGTTGCTGAGGTCTATGCTTACATTACAGAAAACATGTTTGTTTCTAAATAGGGCCAAATCTGATATTCTTTCTGTGGTTGAGGAAATGTGTACTATTAAAATGGCTACTATTAGAAATAGTTCTGTAAAGAAGTAGAGGAAGCAGAATTGTTGGAGTAACCAGGATCACGCAGCAATTTCAGGTGATGATGAACAGAGACAGCTTTGTTGTTGTCTTGCAAAACAAGGAAACCAGCATCCTACGTTCATCAAGAATTGACTGCTCTAATCTGACAGGCCTCTAGACCACTCACATTTATAGGTCATTAGTCACCTGACATTTCAAAACTTGAGAATGTTCTGGAAATCGTCATTAGGACTTATGGCTGACATATCTAGTTCTTCATCAGTATCAATTTCTGGTTACTGTGCCACATGATAAGTCGTTCTCTAAAGCGTGCCGCAGAGGGGCGTGCACACCTTTCCCAGTATGACCCCACTCAGGGTCTCTACCAGCCAACCAAGCCAATTCCTATAATTAGATGGGTCTAAATGTCCTTGGCTGCAATTTCTACCAGAATGCACTTTTCAGTCCTCTGTAATGCACACGCTGGAATGTCCACCAGGGGAACAAGAAATGACAAAGCCAACAGAAAATTGCACTACCATAAAGTCTGAGGGAAAGAAACATCCAAAAGGTTTCCCAAATGCGTTGTCATTTGGATTGTGACCTAAAACCTTATTTTATTTCCTTTTTTATCCCCCTTTTTATTTCTTTTTTCCTTTAATTATTTTATTTTGCTCACACACTATCTCAAGTACACCGTATTATCCGTTAAGTTTATGTTTGACTATGACCCGTGTGAACGGCTGTCTGCCCATATACTGCTGGCACTGCCATTTTAGCAAAGGGTTTAGAAGTATTTATTTCTGTGGCAGTGTATATTAGCACAGAAGTGTTCACAACACTGGGCCTCATTACGACCCTGGCGGAAGACCATGGTGATATTAGCACCATGGTCCATGCCGGTAAGTTACCGACTCCGCCATGGAGAAAGGGGGATTACCACCCCATTACAAGGTTGGCGGGGCGGTAATTCCCCCTTCCTCCATGGCCCTTCCCCATTCCCATTTTTGCCCCATAGGGCTCAATGGGAATGGGGAAGGCGCTAAGTACGGTGCCACAAATTGCGGCACCCTAATTAGCACCAAGGTCCCTTTGCGGGTCCCTACTTTAACGGCTGGTCTACACCAGCCGTTAAGGTCGGGTCCCGCAAAGGGACCTCGTAATTAGGCACTAATAGGTTAACGGCGCCGCAGTCTTTTACGGCGCCGTTAACCCATTAGCGCCTAGGTTGTAATGAGGCCAATAATTGAACATTTTCTAAATTGTGCTGGAGTGCCTTACTGCCCGGGGTACTGCTGGTCTCCCAGTCCGACCCTGGTGCAGCTTCGTCATAATTTACCAGAACTAAGGCTAAGTAGTGCAAGTTCCCTATTTACCAGGGTGAAGGGTAAATCGTGCAGAATTTCTACTATTTAGCAGCACAAAGGGTAAACAGTGTTCATATTCCATTATTTACCAGAACACCTTGGAAGCAGCTCTGGAAGGGTCCTGCAGGGGGGGCAGACATCCATTGTCCTGGTAAATATTAATGTTTTGCTACTATGTTCCAGGACAAAGTGTAACTAGTACTGTGACAAAATGACAACTGCTCTGCAGGAGTACAGGCATGAGTAGTGGCTAAAGTGCCCTCTCAGCCCCACACTACTAAACCAACCGTGATCCCAATCATAAAAATCAAAGCCTGACAGGTGTACCTACTTTGCTTCTTTTGGTAACGTTGGCTGAGGGCAGGGTATACTCTTCAGGAGAGGTGTGAGCTGGTACAGATGCAACGCAAAGAACAATTGTACCGTGGCACCAAAAAAAAAGAACGTCCAACGTCCAACACCTACTGATACTGTAGTTCCTCCATGCCACGGCGCCATAAAGTGCTTAGCCTTATTACCCTTGCATCCCTCACAGTGTCAACGAAACTAGCCCATCAGGCAAGGGCCGGCGTATCAACTACCTTGTCTTGCTTTGATTACGCCTGTATATGCCCCGCTTCACGTGTATAAGCTCTCTACACCCTGCTGCATGTTGCTCCCGCTCGTTGCGACACCCAAATGTGCATGCTATGGTCTACTGCCTTGTCTAATTGCCTCTGAAATGTACATTGCTGCCACGGCACATTTAGCGCAAGTATAATTCGCCTGTAGTTGTGTTGTCCGCTCTATACTAAGGCGTCTGCCCTGCACTCACCGGATTCCATTGCTCCGCCCAAACACATCGTATTTCATCATGATAGCTACCGCTTACCGGTTTAACAGCAAACGCCCGACTGCACAGCATACTTAGACTGGGTTTATAGTGAAAAAGTCGACTGCAAAAATGCCGAAAAAAAAAAATAAAAAAAAAAATGGCAAATGTTTTAAAAAAAATAATAATTTAATGGGGGGTTCCCCCCCAACCCTCCTATTTATTTTTACTACCTAAACCCAAAAAAACATACACATTAAAAAAAAACATTCACATTTTTTTTTACATTTTTTTTCGACATTTTTGCATTCGACATTTTTTTTCCGATATTATAACTGGCTACCCTTAGACTGCACGGCGGCATCCATACCTGTTGAGCATGACCCTGATCCCATTGTTCTTCCCAAATGCTTCTATCCACATTACTGTTACTATATATTAAAGCTATAGTGAATGCATACCAGATCCCCAGTGAATGCACATCAGGTATACAGGGAAAGTATATTAGGCTTGCAGCAAATTTATATTAGGTCTACAGCTAACGCTTGTCTGTACACCAATAGAACCAGTAAGCATAGAACTTCTATACTCTATTCACATTCACCATGCCAACAATTACTGTGATAATCTGGAACTTTTATAGCCTGGGCACAATCCAAACATAATTGTGACTCCTGCCACTTGTGTATAATCTGCCTTATTTACACCGATCACTAAACTTGTATTATACAATCTGGATATAGTTGACCCTTTATTTTGCTTATTGCCTACTGCCATATCTTCATCATTCCATGGCCTGCACTACAGGTGCCTCCTTTGACTACGCACATTGCATTCTGCTGCATTTGTACTGCCTTTCAGCGTCCATTGCAAATTTCAACTTTAGACAAGTCACGTTTTTCTATATCCTACTAGGCTACGTGACAACAGTTAACAAGCATTGGCAATACCAGCAGTTCGGGCATTTGTGTAGGCATATGAAAGACACTTGCCAAGCACTGCCATAGCTGTATTAACTGGCCATTGATGGTAGCCGGTGAAGAAGGGTGCAAGTACCTGGGCATTTAATAGCTGTGCCTGGCATATGCCTAATACTTATACACAAACCGAAACTGTTGGCTTTGCCAATGCTTGTTTGAAACAGGACTTTGGTCAAGGACATGCATAGTGCTTATACATTGAGTGGCTGAAGGCAGACCTGGTTATGACATTTCTAATACACCAGTAGCACATTTACAGCCCCAATTAAATCATTAACTCTGAGAAGACTGCTTTGGAAAAACACTGGCAAGCACTTCAAGTGCAAAGTTTCATGGTAAGCCTTGAATAAAGCGAGCACAAAGAGTTTCCATGAGGAGGTGTTTTGGGTGCGAAGGGGCAGGAACTGCGTGGGAATGGCCGTAGGGACTAGTATGGCCATGGGCAGTAAACGGGTGGGCACATAACCAAACAACATCTGCAAGCTGTGTGTCCCTCCTCATATGCTTTTCTCCCTATTTGTACTGTAATGCAATAGTTTCAGTTAACAGGTGGCGCAAGTGCCACCTAATAACCTAAACTAATTAGATAAGTACATATATCATGGAAGAATAGAAACTGCTTGGGATATTATTTGTGTAGGGGCATGTTCAAAGTTAATTAAGAATCACAGCAGTCACATTACATCTACACTGACAACACTGATTTATGACTATGACATCATTCTGAACCTTTGTATGAAGTATTGATGCTAAGATTTAGACATTTCTCCTTACATGTGCATACCCACATCTTTTGGGAATGCTTTGTGGGGATTACATTTCTTATTAATATAACACCTACTTCACTACTTATTACAGTGTTTAGAAGCAGGACAAATATCTCATGGCACACATCTTATGAATGCCATAATAATGTTATATATTGTATTGAAAAAGGACTGGAGGGAACAGGGGTCAGGAGAGGGTGTGAGGCAAATATTATAAATGTTTCTTCTTATCTGCACTAAGCGTACAGCTCAGTGAGTTAAATGTTCAACTGTGGCATGTGCCTGCCTGCATTCTCCAAGTTCCAATGTTCGCAGTGCCTAATCAGCCCTTCAACCTTCTGAGGTTGATAAATTGAGTACCATAACAATTGGTAGTAATTCCACCATTTTTACAGCTCTTAGAAGTGGGAGGGTTCAAGCATTATGCGCTATACATAAACATGTGATGTAATAACATATGCTTGCAGCATTAGGTTAACTCAAGACTACATTGGCATCAAAACGGAGTATGTTGGCATGCTCAAAATGATAGGCCTAGAAAAGTTAAAACTGTCAAGTTGATTCTATATCAGAAGCTCTTGAAGTGCATCATCCAGCCTGCCTGCCCTAGTAGACAAACCCTGCTCTCTACCTGTACCCTAGCGTAAAAAGCACATTAGACACTGCAAGAAAGCCAAAACGTATGTCAAATGAGGAAGGTTCCTGGCAGGGGGAATTGTGGTGTGAATGTCAAACTGCAGTCTGCATTAAATGTAATGTTCACACATTTCGCCTGACTAGAATCTGTTATAAACACAGTTTCTGTGTGCTGCCCATCCCCAGCCCAGGCTGTTGCTTAATGCGGGGAAGGGTAAAGGGGGCGAGGGCAGGCTTTATGGAAGGGGTTGAGCTGGCCCTTTCTAGAGACTCCACTGCAGCAGCAACAACCACTACTATACTCGAATTACTTCCAGAAACCAGTTATGCTCAGTCACCAAGCAACCAGCCTGGCGAGGATACTCACATGGTGATAATGGGGCATGACTCTGACCCAGAGGAAGCCTACTGATTCTTGGTCCATGCATCATGAATTGCCAGACTCTGGAAAAGAATGTGAGGATTATAAAATGGGATCATTAGATGATTCAGAATCAGGCCTGGTGCCAGGGCCTTTCAAGCCATTCAGTTAGAATGGGACTCCTCTCTATGTGCTCCCCCTTTCGAAGTTAACAAGAAAGCTTAATCGCTTTTCTTAAGTGGTCATTTGGGGGTTGAAGCTTCCCTTCAGACTGTTTTTCTTTGTTTTGCTACTGTGGGATGTTCTAACCCACTAGTCCATGCCCTGCAACATCACTGTGCATTGCTTGCATCACAAACATCAGAAATGGCCGCCGGAAAGCATTCTGCTTGCTAAAAATCACCCAGAAGTGCGCAGGAGAACCTGAAAAATAGGCCACCAATCCACTTTTGCCCATGTCAGTGGTAACACAGAAGACCACTGCCAATACCCACCATTGGGCTACCCACAGAGTCACCTGAAACTACTTGCAAAAGCAATGCTGATTGCCAAAACAAACACAGAGCTGTTTCGAAATCTGTTTTTCTTGGTTGTCAAATTTGCAAAAATCATGGTTCACAACCCACACAAAAGACCCAACCTCCTTGTTGGGTGTTAAACATCATTCTACTTCAAGAATCCACATAAAAACAATATCAGCAGAAGTACATTTATCAGAACAAAATCCACCTTTAAAGATGCTTTCTGAAAAAAAATATGTTGAAAATGGGCGCAATACCGTTACTCGCCTCTGTCAGAAGCTGGCAATCTCTAAACCTGTCATTTTAAAGTTGTACATTGAATCAAAATATGCCAAAGAAGAGACTTCCTATCAAAAGCAAGATGGGTTGTTACAATTCAATCTCTATAGTTAAGAAGGCTGAAATTAAGAGATTGGTGGATATATTTGTAAAAATGTAATTTGTATTTTAGGACAAAACTGTTAAACTTGGTTTTCAAAGTGAGTAAAGCCAACTACACTGGCCTTCAAAGACATTCCACACCCTTTTACCCAACAAAGGAATCTTTCCCCCTACTCTCTGGTAAGAAACTGGCAGGCTGGTGTGAAAGGAACTGGGAGGGGGACTTTGGCCTGTTGTTCTGCTAGCAGACAAAGGACTCCCTTGAACTGAATGGAAATGCTAATTCGGGTGTGTTAAGATGGATTTCTGAAATCTGACCTGGAGAGGCAGAGGTTCAGAAGGCCAGCCTAGTTTCTTGGAACAGGGTAACCTCTGGACAAGCCACACCAATCAGGGTAGCGATGGCGGCGGTCAAGACTAAGTCTCAAGAGGGGTGAGGGTGACTGAAAGCCCTCAATGAGCACACACAGCAAGGGCACTTACAAATTACTCCAGAAAGGTGTTATATTAAAAATATAGACACATTTATTACAAGGCCTTTGTAACATCGACCACAGCAAAGAATCACAATAATACTAAAGTAAACCAACACATCACAATCAATACAGTATATATACAAGACCGAGGGGTCTAAGGAGTTATGAGCACAGAATATATAGACCACCTAGATGGGGAGTAAAACAGGCAGTGCAAGTAATCGTTAGACCCAGTTCGACATCAGAAATACACCTAACTAGGAGGCAGTCCAAGTCCTACGAAGAGAGGAGCCTTATGCTCAATAGTACATGCATGCGCTTGTGCCAATGGACAAATGAGGGTCTCTTCAAGGGTCTCTGACAGTTCAGGAAGGTGAATGAAGTGATGAAGAACAGGTCCCCACTACTCAAGCAAGACCTCCACTTGCAGGCGAAGGCAGGTTGAGAGGGCGGGATAGAGTCGCTATTTCGCAACAGTGGTAGAAAAGAAATGGGCTCCTGCGCGAGGGGCCACCAGTTGGGGATCACCATCATTTCCTCGACTCGACTTCTTGTTGTAGGATACTTGGCTCCTTATCCCTTGTTTGGTGTGAACTCAGGAGATCGGCATGGTAGTGGTGTTTTCAGCCACCTCTTATCCAAAGTTCCCTTCGCGCCAAAATGGAGAGGACCCAGTGGGAGATCTGCTCACAAACACTCACTCCATACGTGGACCAATCATGGACCACGGTGGTCCCAGGCATTCAGGACACTCCAGACTCTCTGGCACCCAGGATGTGTATTGGTAACAGACATCCCAGCCCACATCCTTGAGGCACACAAACAAGGCATGCAGAAGCCTGCAAAAGCTTTGGGTTTCGCGGAAAAGTGCATGACCAAATAAGGACTGACCCGGGTCTACTCGACCTGGGGAAGGTGAAGGGGCAAAATGTCCAAAGGACAGGACAAAGAACCGTGTGCCATGGCCATTTTGGAGCCAGGCCACCTATTCGTGCCAAACGCGGTAAGCGCGGATGACATGGCAAAAAAGGGTTCAAAACATAAGATAAGCGATAGCTGCCACCAGTCCCGTCCGTGACACACCTGCACAGTTCATAATAAGTCCAGCAAGAGTTTCTAGGGCCTTTGAAATGACTATAGACCCAAGAGTGCAGTAAAGTAAGTTAAATTGCACTCTTGTTACATGTTGCACAAAAGCTGCAACATGAGGAAAGGAATAAGGGAAACAAAGTCTCCCAGTACTGACTGTCTTAAGGGCATGTCAGTTTCCCCATAAGAATTGAGCGAAAGCCCAGAGGAGTGCAGCTGAGGGCTGTGCTTCTCTGGCAAAGTTTAGATCAGAGTATAAAACAGCAGCAAAAAGTTTGGGGGTTGACACAGGGAGGGAACATTACATTCAAATATGCAATCTTTCCTAACACTCGCCCCTCCCAGACTAAGGACAGGGGGAACTAATCCACCCCTGGATGAGTTTCTTGTTCAGGTCAGTTAAACATTCTGGACAACCCATCAGCATTGCTATGTTGGACACCTGGCCTATGCTCAATAGTGAAGTCAAAGCCTTGCAGACTTATGGACCACCTAAGCAACTTTGGATTCTCTCCCTTCATGTTCATTAGCCACTTTAAGGGCTTATGGTCAGTTTGCACAGTGAAGTGGGTCCCATAGAGGTAGGGCCTCAGCTTCCGTAGTGCCCACACAACAGAGAAACATTCTTTCTCTACTGTGGACCATCTGAGCTCTCTGTCCTTAAACTGGTGACTAATGAAACCAATAGGGTGTTCCTTACCCTTCTCATCTACTTGTGATAGTACAGCTCCTATCCCAGTGTCGGAGGCATCTGTCTGCACAATAAAAGGTCTTTGGTAATCAGGGGCCCTGAGAACAGGGGCCTGGCACAAGGAGTCTTTTAAGCCATTGAAGGCCTTCTCACACTCTTCAGTCCAAGTTACCTTCTTGGGTTTCATTGGAGGGGTAAGAGCAGTTAGAGGGGAAGCTATGGTGCCATAGCCTGCCATGAAATTTCTGTAATACCCAGTGAGTCCTAAGAAGGCTCTCACTCGGGTCTGTGTAGTGGGGGTAGGCCAGTCTTGTACTTCTTGTACTTTACTGGGTAGAGGCTGTATCCTCCCTCCACCTACTTCATGTCCAAGGTAAACCACTGAGCCTTGTCCAATCTGGCATTTACTGGCCTTTATGGTCAAGTGGGCTTTCTGAAGAGCCTGTAACACAATGCCAAGGTGTTTCACATGGTGTTCCCAGGTGGCACTGAAAACTGCTATATCATCCAGATATGCACGACAGAATTCATCCAACCCATTCAACACATGATTCACAAGCCTCTGGAAAGTGGCAGGTGCATTCTTCAACCCAAAAGGCATTGCCCTGAACTGGTAAAGCCCCTCTGGAGTTGAGAACGCTGTCTTCTCCTTGGCATGTTCTGCAAGGGCTATTTGCCAATAGCCTGCAGTGAGGTCAAACGTGCTGAGGTACTTGGAGGCACCCAAGGTATCCACCAGCTCATCTGTTCAAGGCAAGGGTTGTGCATCTGTCTTGGTGACAGCATTCAGAGCCCTGTAATCCACACAGAACCTCAATTCAGAAGTACCTGCTTTTGGAACCAAAACCACAGGGCTGGACCAAGGACTACTAGAGGGTTCAATCACCCCAAGATCCAACATTTCGTTGACCTCCGTGTTAATGTAAGACCGTACTTTGTCTGACATCCTGTATCCCATACATTTTGTAGGTACACTGTCTCCTGTGTCTATGTTATGTTTGCACCAAGGTGTCAAACCAGGGGACTGTGAAAACAGGGGGGAAAATTGCCTATCAAACCTTTCGCCTCAGCCTGCTGATCAGAAGTCAGGTGAAGGGCCACACGGACACCCTCAAAGGAGCTATCTGAAGGACCGCTTTGGAACAGGTCGGGAAGAGGTTCAGACTCCTCTTCCTCAACATCTGAAGCCAGTAGCAGTGCTGCGATTTCAACTCTTGGGACGAAAGCCTTCAGCCTATTTACGTGGAACACTTTTGGAGCATGTTCACTTTTTGGACTTTGTTTCCCATTTGCGAGACTTTGGTGCTTTTCTATTTTTCCCAACAAACTACACTTACCACAATGCACTTGGCTATAACTATCTATTCCTGGCCATTCCTATTTGTCATCATTGGAACTACAATTCCCAGAAGCTCTAGGGATCAGCTTTGCTTCCACCAACTCAGGAACAGAAAGGGAGGAGGCAGATTGTATGCAGGTGTGCTGATGCAGGTGCAACCAATTAGCCTGCCTCTGTGCTGGGCAGGGCGGTATAAAAGCTGCTGCCTGCAGGGGCTCAGTCTCTTGCATTTAGAGTCCTTCCGGCACCTTTTTGCTTCGAGCTACAGATCTTTGTATGCGGTTCCTCCCTACTCCGGCTTTGGATCCGATGCCCTGCCGGGCTCTCTGCTTTGCAGCAGATCACGCTCTGCTGCTTCCCAGTCTCCGCCTTTGCCCTTCCGGGCTTCTGCCTTGCAGCCGATCAAGCTCCGCTGCTACCTTCTATCCTTGTCTTCCAGGCTCCTGCCTTGCAGCCGATCACGCTCCGCTGCCTTCAACCTACAGCCTTTGTCCGCTGGGTTTTCAGCCTAGCAGCCCTCTACAGAACTCTGCAGCCTTCTACAGTCAGCGGCCCTACTCCCCTGTGCTCACTCCTTGCTGCCGGTCCTTCTGGGCTCCTTGCCGTGCAGCCTGCTTCACTCCGCTGCCCGAAGCCCTTTCCCTCTGGGCTCCCTTCCTTACAGCCCTGCTCCTTTGGGCTTGCTCATTGCTTTCCTGCTCTTCTGAGCTCTCAACCTTGTACCCTACCGTCCTCTGCTAAATCCACAACAGTTTACCTACATTATTTACTTTCAGCTATTGCAGTCCCCCTGTTTCCTGACTTCTGCTCCCTTGCTATCTTACTTGTTTTCAACCCTCTATTCTTTATTCCAATCCAATCCTGTTATACGACTTTCCCTTCATTTCCTTCTGCTAGTTTGCTATCGACTTCCTTTTTCCTGGATTTGTCTGTTAGTGTCTTCTCGTTCTGTTTGTAGACCTCTTGTACAGAGCTTGTCTGTTGGTTTCCGTCAGGCAACCTCTGCCCTTTCCCTTGTCTCGTTTCTGTGTTACAGACACCCATAGCTGTTGTTCCAAGCCATGAGCAATCAGTGTGGGCCTCTGTTATAGCAAACTGTGCAGAAGGCTAGAGTTTTTCCTAAGGTCCGTGGAATACTCTTTTCCTATATCTGCATACACCCCTAGATGGAATCCATTCTGTTGTACCTTATTTCCTTGCTACACTTGCCTACTCTTCGTTCTCATTACTTTCAGCTGTGTGTGTACTTATCTGTCCACCTTACTTCGGCACAACCACCCAAAACCCTTCCTGGGTGTCCTGTGCCACTCTTTATTGAGTGCCATCCGTGACAATTGGTCTGGGGGTGGTATGTGGAAGAAAACGTATAGGTGACCCCACATTCTTTCCGCATAGCCTGCATATACTTAGACATAAAGTTGCTGCCTCTGTCAGACACAACTTCTTTAGGGAAGCCAACCCTAGTAAAGATGCCAAGTAAAGCTTTTGCAACTGACTTGGCAGTCACAGTTTTCAATGGGATGGCCTCAGGATACCTGGTGGCATGGTCGACTAGCACCAGGATAAACCTATTGCCTACGGATGTTTGGGGGTGAAGGGGACCTACCCTCTCAAATGATGCTCCCACAACTGGGAGTGGTACCAATGGAGCTTGGATTGTTGAACCACTCTTACCAGATAACTGGTAGGAGGCACAACTCCTGCAGTGACTTTCTACTTGCACCCCTATCTTGGGCCAGTAGAAGTGCATGGATAACCTTTGCTTGGTCCTCTTAATACCAAGGTGACCAGCAAGGGGCACTTCATGCGCCAGCTGCAGGAGGAAGGGTCTTACAGCAAGGGGAACCACCAACCTCCTATGGTCTCCTTCTGTAGACTCTGTAGGCTCACTATCCAGGAGCCCACCTTCCCAATAAATCCGATGCTTCCCAGGAGGTTCAGCCTCAAGCTGGGAGCAGACCTGTCTCCTTAGGCCTTTCAGAGATGGGCACTCACGTTGGCCTTTACTGAATTCTTCCCTGTCAGGACCACCTTCTACTAACAAATCGTTTAGTTCAGGACGGTCATTGGGGTCAAACACTTTAGGCATCATCACCTCCTCGTCAGGTCCGGGTGATTGACCAACTACCTCCACCTCAGTGGTAGGCGAGTTAGGGGGAATATTTTCTTTCCCTCTTTTTGGTTTTTTGACTCCTTTAGCCTTGGGTTTCCCCTTTGGCTAGGGCAAGGCATTGGCCTTGGCCAGTGCTGCCATCGTTTGAGAACTTGGGCAGGGTCTGTCAGCAGTATCTCCCACAAGCCCTAAAGCTCTGAGATCATTGCCCAACAAGACCTTTCCTGGGACACTCCTCTGAATGCTCACTGGAATCCTGACTGCAGTACCATTTATAGTAAGATTTACAGGTATTACTGGGAACATGAGAGGTGCGCCGTCAGCCAACTTAGTGGGCATCAGAGTAGCTCTGGCAACTTCCCCTGGGTCTACCAAGGTAGAATCCACTACAGTTCGACAGCACCCACTATCCCTAAGAGCTGGAGTATCTACTCCATTGATCAGCACACTGTCCTTAAAGTAGTGCTTGGCGTTATCTGGAATCCTAGCATAAGCCTCTGAGACTTTAGGCTCCCAGGAACCCAGGGAAACTAAAACTACCTCAGCTTCTATCCCACTGTGGAAGAAGTCTGAGGAGAAAGTTGCTCCGGTAATCTCTTCTCCTCGTAGGAGGAGAAGGCCAGATTAGCAGAGTGGACCCCCAAGATTTTGACCTTACATCTGCTATCCCCCTTCACATGGTCAGTTGCTCCACAAGCAAAACAAGATCTATTGGGTCTGTTCACATAGGGAGGCTTATTATAACCAGAGTTCTGTTTCGGAGGCTGACCTCCACTACCCTGTGAGTTATCTTGTGTCTTACCCTTATTTTTCTTTTTGTGGCCCTTTTGAGAAGAAGATTTATCAGATTCCCCACCCTCCTTATCTTCAGACTTTTTCCCTTCCTCCTGCTTACCAGGATGAGCTTTGCCCTTATGGGACACTCGATGTGACACCCATAAATCTGCTGCAATGGCAAGCTTCTTAGGATCTATCTCCTTTGAATCTGCTAAATGCTGCTTAAGCTCAGGGGAAGAAGATGCAAACATATGTTCCAGCATGACAAGACTTATTTTACCTTCAAAGGTAGAAACCTTATAACCTTCGACCCAGCCAGTCACGTTTTTTAAGGATTCAGTTACATAAGATACCCAAGTACCACCTTCTTTTTTCTTATACTCTCTGAATCTTTTTAAGTATCGGGCAGGAGTCTTTCCAAACTTTAAGATGAGAGTTTGCTTCAACATTGCAAAATCTGCTCTCTCAGGTTTCGACATTTCCATAATAGCACTGCAGCCAGAATGGGGCAGTCTGCTAAGTAGCCAGGCAATTTTATCAGCATTGTCAACTTGTTGAACTTCACATGCATACTCAAATGAATTCAGCCAGTCCATAATGTCATTCTTTTCCTCATACACACTGAGCAGATCTTTTGGAAACCTTGGATGAGAGGAGGCCCCAGACCCATGTCCAGGACCCTTGGATCCATTGGCAACTTGAGGCTTGGCCAGTTCCAACTGGTGATCCCTGTCTTTCTGTCTGCCTGCTCTATTTGTAGTTTGGCCACATTGAACTCAAGCTCCTTCTGCCTAAACAGCAGTTCTTGCTTCTTGAATTAAAGTATGGCCTCCCCATCAGCACTGGCAGAGGAAACATTAGACATTACATCCTCCATGTCTTCATGGCTTACTGTGGACCAGTGCAGCGGCAGAACAATCAGTTCTACCTGTGAGAGCAGCCCCACCTCCTTTTGCACTGTCCTCTGAAGCTATAGCACTTAGCTGCGCTTCTTGCCAGGCCATAATTCTTTGGGTCATTTCCATTTTTGTGCCCCGAGAGGAGACACCTCTCTCAGCACACATCTTTTTCAATGTTTCGGATTTCGAAGCATTTAAAGTTAACAAGGTACTTGTTTCCATACTGTTAGATAGGACTATGGCCTTTAAAAAGTTATACTACGACAGTTCACTATGTGTCCTGTTAGAAATAACTCAAAATGCCTACACTCGTATGCAACACTGGATACCTTTAGTCCTATCCCACCGCTGTACACCAATTTGTTAAGATGGAGTTCTGAACTCGGACCTGGAGGCGCAGAGGTTCAGAAGACCAGCCTAGTTTCTTGGAACAGGGTAACCTCTGGACAAGCCAGACCAATCAGGGTAGCGATGGCAGCGGTTAAGACTAAGGGGCCAATTCATAGAATTCGGCGCACAAGTGGCGCACGCGGCTGGCGCACAGTGTGCGCGTGCGGTAGTCTGCGCCAGCCGCGTGCGCCGAAACACATTCAGGCGCACAGCGTATTCATGGATTCCAACATCCACAACCAGCCGTGGCGCAGAGTGGCGCAGCGACCCTGCAGCAGCGTCAGTTACGCCCCCAAGAACGCCCCTTGCGCAGGGAAAAGCCATCAAAATCTCCAATCCAGCGCAAAGGGCAGCAGCAAACGCAGAGCGGGGAGCGTGTATTTCAGGGGTGTGCGGGTGTCCCCACACGCGATAGGCCTGGGTACGTGTATAACAGGGGTGCGCGAGAAAATCTACACGCGATTGGCCTGGGTACGTGGATTTCAGGGGTGCGCGAGAAATTCTACACGCGATTGGCCTGGGTACGTGTATTACAGGGGTGCGCGAGAAAATCTACACGCGATTGGGCTGGGTACGTGGATTTCAGGGGTGCGCGAGAAATTCTACACGCGATTGGCCTGGGTACGTGTATTACAGGGGTGCGCGAGAAATTCTACACGCGATTGGGCTGGGTACGTGGATTTCAGGGGTGCGCGAGAAATTCTACACGCGATTGGCCTGGGTACGTGGATTTCAGGGGTGCGCGAAAAATTCTACACGCGATTGGCCTGGGTACGTGGATTTCAGGGGTGCGCGCGAAATTCTACACACGATTGGGCTGGGTACGTGGATTTCAGGGGTGCGCGAGAAATTCTACACGCGATTGGCCTGGGTACGTGGATTTCAGGGGTGCGCGAGAAAATCTACACGCGTTTGGGCTGGGTACGTGGATTTCAGGGGTGCGTGAGAAATTCTACACGCGATTGGCCTGGGTACGTGGATTTCAGGGGTGCGCGAGAAATTCTACACGCGATTGGCCTGGGTACGTGGATTTCAGGGGTGCGCGAGAAATTCTACACGCGATTGGGCTGGGTACGTGGATTTCAGGGGTGCGCGAGAAATTCTACACGCGATTGGCCTGGGTACGTGGATTTCAGGGGTGCGCGAGAAAATCTACACGCGATTGGCCTGGGTACGTGGATTTCAGGGGTGCGCGAGAAAATCTACACGCGATTGGCCTGGGTACGTGGATTTCAGGGGTGCGCGAGAAATCCTACACGAGATTGGGCCTGTGCGAGTGGGGCAGTGTATTACGTAGGTGTGCGGGAAGTTGAAGAGGTGAATTGCCAGTGTGGGTCCTCCCAGGTCTCCCCTCTACCCCCTCCACGACCTCTGCAGGCAGCCCACACCACAGGGGACTACCCTGCACCCCTGGTCATGTCCCGCAGGCAGCCCATCCACCATGGGCATGCCCCCCAGCCAAGCCACATGTCCCCTTGCACCCCCACCCCCCAGCAGGCCCCCACCCATGTCTCCCAGCACCCCCACCCCCCAGCAGTGCAGGGGCAGCCACCACCAGGCCCCCACCCATGTCTCCCACCACCCCCACCCCCCAGTCACCAGGGGCAGCCTCCACAAGGCCCCCACCCATGTCTCACACCACCCCCACCCCTCCAGTCACCAGGGGCAGCCTCCACAAGGCCCCCACCCATGTCTCCCACCACCCCCACCCCTCCAGTCACCAGGGGCAGCCTCCACAAGGCCCCCACCCATGTCTCCCACCACCCCCACCCCTCCAGTCACCAGGGGCAGCCTCCACAAGGCCCCCACCCATGTCTCCCACCACCCCCACCCCTCCAGTCACCAGGGGCAGCCTCCACCAGGCCCCCACCCATGTCTCCCAGCACCCCCACCCCTCCAGTCACCAGGGGCAGCCTCCACCAGGCCCCCACCCATGTCTCCCAGCACCCCCACCCCCCAGCAGTGCAGGGGCAGCCTCCACCAGGCCCCCACCCATGTCCAACCCATGTCTCCCAGCACCCCCACCCCCCAGCAGTGCAGGGGCAGCCTCCACCAGGCCCCCACCCATGTCTCCCACCACCCCCACCCCCCAGCAGTGCAGGGGCAGCCTCCACAATGCCCCCACTCATGTCCCCTATTACCCCCACCCCCCCACAGTGCAGGGGCAGCCTCCACCAGGCCCCCACCCATGTCTCCCAGCACCCCCACCCCCCCAGTCACCAGGGGCAGCCTCCACCAGGCCCCCACCCATGTCTCCCAGCACCCCCACCCCCCAGCAGTGCAGGGGCAGCCTCCACCAGGCCCCCACCCATGTCTCCCACCACCCCCACCCCTCCAGTCACCAGGGGCAGCCTCCACAAGGCCCCCACCCATGTCTCCCACCACCCCCACCCCTCCAGTCACCAGGGGCAGCCTCCACCAGGCTCCCACCCATGTCTCCCACCACCCCCACCCCTCCAGTCACCAGGGGCAGCCTCCACCAGGCCCCCACCCATGTCTCCCACCACCCCCACCCCTCCAGTCACCAGGGGCAGCCTCCACCAGGCCCCCACCCATGTCTCCCACCACCCCCACCCCCACCCCTCCAGTCACCAGGGGCAGCCTCCACCAGGCCCCCAACCATGTCTCCCAGCACCCCCACCCCCCCAGTCACCAGGGGCAGCCTCCACCAGGCCCCCACCCATGTCTCACACCACCCCCACCCCCCAGCAGTGCAGGGGCAGCCTCCACCAGGCCCCCACCCATGTCTCCCACCACCCCCACCCCTCCAGTCACCAGGGGCAGCCTCCACAAGGCCCCCACCCATGTCTCCCACCACCCCCACCCCTCCAGTCACCAGGGGCAGCCTCCACCAGGCCCCCACCCATGTCTCCCACCACCCCCACCCCTCCAGTCACCAGGGGCAGCCTCCACCAGGCCCCCACCCATGTCTCCCACCACCCCCACCCCTCCAGTCACCAGGGGCAGCCTCCACCAGGCCCCCAACCATGTCTCCCACCACCCCACCCCCCAGCAGGCCCCCACTCATGTCCCCTCGCACCCCCACCCCCCAGCACTGTGGGGCACCTGCCAGCAGGCCCCCAACCATGTCCCACTCATGTCCCCTTGCACCCCCACCCCCCCAGCAGGCCCCCACTCATGTCCCCTTGCACCCCCACCCCCCAGCACTGTGGGGCACCTGCCACCAGGCCCCCAACCATGTCCCACTCATGTCCCCTTGCACCCCCACCCCCCAGCACTGTGGGGCACCTGCCAGCAGGCCCCCAACCATGTCCCCTTGCACCCCCACCCCCCAGCAGACCCCCACTCATGTCCCCCTGCACCCCCACCCCCCAGCACTGTGGGGCACCTGCCAGCAGGCCCCCAACCATGTCCCCTTGCACCCCCACCCCCCCAGCAGGCCCCCACTCATGTCCCCCTGCACCCCCACCCCCCAGCACTGTGGGGCACCTGCCAGCAGGCCCCCAACCATGTCCCCTTGCACCCCCACCCCCCAGCAGGCCCCCACTCATGTCCCCTTGCACCCCCACCCCCCAGCACTGTGGGGCACCTGCCACCAGGCCCCCAACCATGTCCCACTCATGTCCCCTTGCACCCCCAACCCCCAGCACTGTGGGGCACCTGCCAGCAGGCCCCCAACCATGTCCCACTCATGTCCCCTTGCACCCCCACCCCCCAGCAGGCCCCCACTCATGTCCCCCTGCACCCCCACCCCCCAGCACTGTGGGGCACCTGCCAGCAGGCCCCCAACCATGTCCCCTTGCACCCCCACCCCCCAGCAGGCCCCCACTCATGTCCCCCTGCACCCCCACCCCCCAGCACTGTGGGGCACCTGCCAGCAGGCCCCCAACCATGTCCCACTCATGTCCCCTTGCACCCCCACCCCCCAGCAGGCCCCCACTCATGTCCCCCTGCACCCCCACCCCCCAGCACTGTGGGGCACCTGCCAGCAGGCCCCCAACCATGTCCCCTTGCACCCCCAACCCCCAGCAGGCCCCCACTCATGTCCCCCTGCACCCTCACCACCCAGCACTGTGGGGCACCTGCCAGCAGGCCCCCAACCATGTCCCACTCATGTCCCCTTGCACCCCCACCCCCCAGCAGGCCCCCACTCATGTCCCCTTGCACCCCCACCCCCCAGCACTGTGGGGCACCTGCCACCAGGCCCCCAACCATGTCCCACTCATGTCCCCTTGCACACCCACCCCCCAGCACTGTGGGGCACCTGCCAGCAGGCCCCCAACCATGTCCCCTTGCACCCCCACCCCCCAGCAGGCCCCCACTCAT
Organism: Ambystoma mexicanum; assembly: GCF_040938575.1. Taxonomy (NCBI): domain Eukaryota; kingdom Metazoa; phylum Chordata; class Amphibia; order Caudata; family Ambystomatidae; genus Ambystoma; species Ambystoma mexicanum. The sequence continues at coordinate 436,901,331 of NC_090940.1, forward strand.
GTCCCCTTGCACCCCCACCCCCCAGCACTGTGGGGCACCTGCCAGCAGGCCCCCAACCATGTCCCACTCATGTCCCCTTGCACCCCCACCCCCCAGCAGGCCCCCACTCATGTCCCCCTGCACCCCCACCCCCCAGCACTGTGGGGCACCTGCCAGCAGGCCCCCAACCATGTCCCCTTGCACCCCCACCCCCCAGCAGGCCCCCACTCATGTCCCCCTGCACCCCCACCCCCCAGCACTGTGGGGCACCTGCCAGCAGGCCCCCAACCATGTCCCACTCATGTCCCCTTGCACCCCCACCCCCCAGCAGGCCCCCACTCATGTCCCCTTGCACCCCCACCCCCCAGCACTGTGGGGCACCTGCCACCAGGCCCCCAACCATGTCCCACTCATGTCCCCTTGCACCCCCACCCCCCAGCACTGTGGGGCACCTGCCAGCAGGCCCCCAACCATGTCCCCTTGCACCCCCACCCCCCAGCAGGCCCCCACTCATGTCCCACTCATGTCCCCTTGCACCCCCACCCCCCAGCAGTGCAGGGGCAGCCTCCACCAGGCCCCCACCCATGTCCAACTCATGTTCCCCACCCAACATGTCATCACAATCCAGAACCCTGGTCTCTATGGTCAGCCCCCATATGCAAAACACCCACCCGAGTATTGCATCCACCCACTCATAATTTGCAATCACATCACAGAACACCAATTGGAAGTTCCGAAACAAACACATGTCCCTCACATACACCCAATGGGTGTCAGTGAATCTCAAAACACATAACATGAAATGCATGAAAACAATGAGATACCACACATTGAAGTTCAACAAAAAAATAATGTATTAAAGGAAACATGAATAGAATCAAAAATGAAGAAACAGAAATGTGAATGTAAAAAAATGAAAAGAAGCATGTCCGTTCAAAATAAAAAAAATAAAAATATATTGAAATCCAAAGTAATGTTGTACAAAGTCAATGTCCACAAAACAAAATCCAATGGGAAATAAAAATAAAAGCCATTGATCCATGGAGAATGTTAAAAAAGAAAGTATGTACAAGTCTACAACTATGTACAATGCAAGAAGCCAGGGTCCATTATCCCAACAAAATAAAGGAAACCTATCTAACTACACTAACTAATAAAAAAAATATATACAAAAATGTGGCCAATGTCCAAAAGGTCCAAATGAAACAAAAACAAAAATGAAACCTAACACTACCTACATAACTATGTACAAGGGCAGCGGGCTAGTTCCACGGCTCACTTCTGGATGTGCCGGGCCAGGGCATCATCGAACTCCTCCTCAATGTCCCGGAGGCGGTCCTCCTCCATGGCCCAGAGGGTCCGCAGGGCCGTCGACGTGTCCACCTCCAAACCCCTGCGGATAGCCTCGAGGCACTCGGCCCGCCTCAGGGCCCTCTGCATGGAGTTCTCCGCCCTGACCATTGAGAGCCGTGCCTCTTCCGCCCGCTGCCGCTCCGCATCTATGGCGTGGCCCAACCGCTGCCACACGGAAGACACTTTTTGTCCTGGGTCCTCCTGCCCTCCGGCCGATGCCTGCCCCTCCGATGTCGAAGGCCCCGAGCCTTCATGGCTCCCACCATGGTGCTGCTGCTGCTGTGCCTCTGCCCCTGCACTGCCTCCTGCTGCCTGCACATCCTCCGCCGGCTGGGGTGCAGTCGTTGACGTGGCCACCCCTGCTGGACGTCCGACTCCCGACTGTGGCAGGGATGCCTCCTCCACCAGCCTGGCCGCACCGTCAGAGGCAGCTCCACAGGGCACCCAGGTGACTGATGGGTGGGAAGATGGCACAGAGTACGACTGGCGCGTAGGGGGTCCAGCTGAGGAGGGGGTCGTGGCAAGCCCCATCAGACGGAGGAATCCGGCCTGGGTGACCTGTCCCAGCAGGCTGACGTGGTCAACGAGCCATTCGAGATGACGTGCAGTCTCTTCATGAAAAGACTGCAGGTCACCTCGCAAGGCCCGTTGACGCAACGCCACACCAGCCAGGACAGGCTCAACCCGGGCCTGGATAGCCACGTCCGCAGGCAGAGGAAGGCCAGTTGACGTCAGCTCATCCCCTGCCTGAAAACTGGTCTGGACATAGGCATCCCTGCTGGTGCAAGATGATGCAGGGACAGGATCAGGGACAGGATTGCACACAGGCACCTCCGCGACGGCCTGTGCTGCCTCCTGTCCCTGGTCCTGCACTGCACCACTAGCACCAGTGGGATCCCCACCCCCAGACCCCGTCTCTGGTGCTTGCACGGCCTCCTCCTCCACCAAACCCCCCACCAACCTGGATGACTCTGTGCCATCTTCCCCCGTTGGGCCCTGTGGGGTCCCAGCTGCCCCTTCTGCTGCCGAGGAGTCCAACTGCAACCTCCGCCTCTTGGACCTCCCCCCGGCAGCTGCGGCCTGGGACGCGGCACCGGACTCTTCACTCCCCGACGAGATGACAACATGGGAGGGGAGCCGGGCCTTGCGTCTCCGGCTGGCGGTGGGATCCCCGCTGCTGTGCTCCACAGCACCTTCTCCGCCCTCTTCATCAGTTGACGCTGCAGACAGGGAGAAACAAAACACACGCATCAGGGCAATGTACAATGGACACATACACACATGACAGTTGTACATGAGTGGCATTGGCAAACCTCAGACATGTCATCACGATCCCCAACACACATGTCATTACAACTCGCACACACGAGCCATACCACAGCCATATCGCAACTGCCAACACCATCCATACACATACAACAGCATGAGCAGCCAAAGGTGAGCCAGTCATCACATGCAACACAGGAAGTGCACCACACATGTACACACACCACCACACTTGCATGCATGTGTACACCTCTGGCAAGTGTCGCAGTGTTCAGACGGGCATCCATGTCACATCTGCCCATCAGGCTTCCACATACCGCTGTCACATGCATCCATGTTGCATCACTGTTGCACCCTTGTCAAATACACACACATGCACATGTACACAGCGCTGATACATGCAGCTGAAAACAACATACATGCGTGACATCACGGACATGTCTACTCACATACACATTCATACAAACTTGTGTGCCCACACAACTGCATTTGGCATGCAAGCCCACACACACAGGCACCATCCATGTCTCACACATTACAGCCCTCGCATGTGTCAGCCCCACGGACCTGTACACCCGCACCCATACTCGACCCCATACAAACAGATGTGCAACCTGCACACTACTGAACAATCACCACACGCACTGCTCACAATCAGGATGCATGTACACTCACCGCTCGACTCCAGACGGGTCTGCCTCTCAAGGACCTGGACGTGGAGCGCTGGGGATATGTGTTCCAGGACCCTCATCTGTTCCTCCGACAAGTGGCCCCGGCGCCCCTTGGCATCCGCTGCCTTCAAGAGGCGCCAGGCCTTGTTCAGGGTCCTGGACCTGAAGTCCTCCCAGCGCTTCTTGACATGTTGGAAGTCGCGGACTGCCACCCCCTCCGCGTAGATGGCAGTCACGATGTCAGTCCAGATCCGAGTCCGTCCTTCCTTGTCGGCGCGGGAACTTCCGAAGAGGGCATCATACTGCCCCAGGACTTGCTCCACCAGGACACCAACTTCGGTGGCACTGAAGCTGGTGCCCCTCTGCCTCTCTGGCCGGGGGTTGTCAGTGGTCACAGATGGAGTTTGCCCCGACATGACAACCCCAGAGGCAGGAGTGGGTGGGCAACTGGGTCCTGGGGCTGGGCTGTGGAGCGATGGAATCCCAGTCGGGAGTCTTTGGTTCCAGCAGGGGTGGTCACACCAACAGCACCCCTGGCTGATGTGCAGGCAGCAAATGGCAGGGCACGTGGGCAGCAGGCAGTCAGGCAGCAGCAGATGGCAGGTGGGAGCGTGCTCGGGGCTCTGGGGGGCAGTAGTTCGGCCTTCTGGGCAGGAGCGTGGTCTTCCGTGTGCTTACGAGTGGCCAGCTTGATACGGAGTGATTTGGCACGTGAAAATTCTGCACGTCAGCGTGTAATTCGAGGAAAGGCCCTTAGCGCGTAAGCGCGTCTGCACGCATACGCATTTTCATTGGACCAAAGGCCCTCAGCGCGTGAGCGCGTCTGTGACGTGACGTGCGAGGGAGTATCCCTCATTGCACGTGATGACAGAACACACGTGGATTTCAACCAATCGCGTGTGAAAGTTCACGGCACCCCGGAACACACGTACCCAGGCCAATGGCGTGTGGAACTACCCGCGCACCCCGAAACACACGTACCCAGGCCAATGGCGTGTGGAACTACCCGCGCACCCCGAAACACACGTACCCAGGCCAATCGCGTGTACGCTCGCTCCCCTCCGATCACACGCGATGACACCCGAATACGGGAAACCAACGAGTCCGCCCACACGGAGGCGTCCCGCGCCCGCGCACAGCATAAAAGTGCGCGCAAACAACAAACGCGTATATACAGCGACGATGAATGCCCCATTTGTTGCTGCAATGATTGTGGGACACCGCAGGAGGAGGAGAATAGCCAGGGCACGCATTTTTGCACCACGGACAAGCCTTTTTGGGATGCCTGACGACCAGGTCTACGGCAGGTATAGGTTTCCACCCCATATCATCCTAGACCTGGTCAGGGAGTGGGAAGATGACCTCACATCCCCCACCCTTTGCTCCCAAGCATTGAGCCCCTTGGAGAAGCTGCTCAATGTCTTGCATTTTTTGGCCACTGGGTCGTTTCAGCGGACCACTGCCATAGTGGGGGGGTCTCACAGGCCACGCAGTCACGCTGCCTACACCAGGTACTGGCAATCATGACAGCGCGCCCCTCAGTCCGCAGGCACATATACATGCCCAGAACACCCGCAGAAAGGCAGGCCGTTGTCCTGGATTTTTTCAGGGTGGCACACTTCCCCAAAGTGCTCGGTGCCATAGATTGCACCCATGTGGCCCTACGTCCACCTAGGGCCACTGAGCACATCTACCGAAACCGCAAGCACTGGCATTCCATCAATGTACAGGTGGTATGCGATGCAAAGGGAATCATCACCTCTGTCTATGCAAACTACCCTGGCTCCACCCATGACAGTTTCATATACAGAATGTCCGCCCTGAGCCGGGCCCTGGAAGCTGGGCAGCATGGCGACACATGGCTCCTAGGTCAGTACAAATGCCCTTGCACATGCATGCAAGTCACACACAGACAAATATCCCAACCCTAATAATCTCAATTATTATCACCTCCCCAGGGGACAGTGCCTACCCTCTGAGCAACCACATGATGACGCCAATCCGGAACCCCAACACACCACCCCAGGTAAGATACAACGCCGCCCATATTGCAACCAGGGGTATAGTGGAGCGCACATTCGGAGTGCTCAAGTCACGTTTCCGCTCCCTTGACCGCTCTGGTGGGCAACTACTCTATGCACCACCAGTAGTGTGCAGGATCATTGTGGCAGCATGTGTCCTGCACAATGTTGCAACACGGCAGGGCGTCCCGGTGGACATGGTGGTGCCCCCACATCCCCAACCACAGGCACAGGCACTGCCCATGGGAGGGGACAGGGCACGTGGCGAGGAAGCCCGGACCCAGCTTGTGGCCACATTTTTCACCTAAACTCCCACCCCTGCGGAGTGCACACAGGCCTGGCACATACCAGGTGACAATCGTTGATGACAAAGTGACAGTCAACTGTCACAACCCTACCACCCTGAGATAGTTGCCATGGAAGTGCCACATCGTCTGCATCCCTAGCTACTTAAACACAAGCTATCCTGTGCAACCAAAATGCACACATATGACATGGGCCATACACAAGTATTCCAAGGCCCAATGAGGCAGGGGGGGGGGACAAGGGAACACAGAGAACGGTACTACTAGGCCAGGTGTCATTGAGATTGTGCAAGTGCAGGGGTAGGGGGAAGGGAAAAGTGCAAGGGGAAGGGTGGGGGGGAGTCCAGTACAGGGGAAGTAGGCCAAAAGAATAATACATAGGTCGCCTGGTGGCAACTGCAAAGATAAGTGCAGACAAGTGCTGGGAAGGGAGGGCTGTAGGGATAGAGAGACAGTACTGCAGTGCAGGGGTTGCCAGGGTGGCTGGGCCAGGGACCGAGGTTGGTGAGAGTGTCCCAGTAGCAGCTCCTGTGCAGTTCCAGTGAAGAATTCTGCAAGGGAGAGGCAGAGAGTAAGCAGAAGCAAAGAGGAAGGTCTTGAGGTGCTTCCAGAACTGGAGATGGTTCCCCTCAAGTTCAAGTCAGCCAGGAAGTCTGTTCCAGGGGGAGGGCCCTGCTGCGGAGAGAAACCTACCCCCAGCTAGTTGCTCTGAGAAGCGGATGACCAGGACATGCAAGGTGTGCATCACACACACCTGCAAAACAGGCCATGGCCATCACTGTCATGTCACTCAAACCCTCCCAAACATCAACATGACATGGCAAGCAATACCCATACACTGACGCAGTAACAATAAGGTACACATTGCCATGTCCTAAATGTACAGTGGCATCGGACAATGATGCCTGACCCGGAATCAGATGAAATGACAGACCAACAAAATGTCCCACCCAAAATAAGTCGTTTCCAAATGCATTGCAACAGTCGTAGACGTAACATCACAATGAATGCCTGTCTATATGCACATTATGCATTGCAAAATCAACACTGCAGCTCATGTGTGCAGTGTCCCACTCCTGCATCACACTGCTCAGCGCACAGCACAGTGAACAGCCATTGCGTGTGATGCACACCCTGAGCATCACATCTAAGTGACAGACTACATCAAACATCAAATTTGGCATGTACTGGAACCATAATCGGTTACAGAACATGTGCTGCCGGGACACAGTGGGCACCAGAAGGCAAACAGTGTACACGTGGATATGCAAGGGTGGGAGTACATGGAGTGCATCCGAGTGCAAGTGTGTGGTTCTGCAGGGACATGCACTCCACATATGCATGTGCACTCAAGTGACCATCAGTGTTCCCTACACATCACATGTGAACATCCACCATGTGTACACCCCAGCATGTCAAACCACAACTATCCCCTCGCACCTGAAAGGAAAACACAACACATGAACAGGCATTGATCAGCAGAACACAACATGTACATAGGACAACAACATTACAATGTCAGAGTTCCCATCACACTGCAGGGCAATGCAACTATCAACAACAACCCCCCCCTCCCGCGCAAATGACCATGACCCGCTGAACAACTGCACCTGGGTCATGGAGCCTCCAACCCTCATTTCCACCTGGCCACAGGATCACCTTTACCCTTCGTGTCCATCTCCCACCTTGTGTGTAAAAAGATGCCTGAACCCTCAGAATCCACACTCATTTACAAAATCACAAAATCCAAGGCATGAAAACGAACCCAAACACCCTCCAGTAGATGACTTGACGTAGCAGTACCTCACAAACGCAAAGTACTACCACAATGATGCAACAACCAAGGTAGCACAGCAGAACAATGTCACGACAGGATGTGAGACATGTGTGGTACATGACATAGGATGATGCACAATGAATGGATGTGTACTGTCACAGGTCCCCTGTACAGGCGCGGGAGTCTCATGAAACAACCACCCACACTATGTCCCGGGTGCCTGCAAGGTCAAACTCACACAGGCCCCTGAGATCATGGTGGGGAATGAGGTTCAGGGATATGCAGTCGGGACAGGTGTAGACACACTGGATGACTGGAATGAGTGGCAGGTGAGGGGAGGAGGAATGACACATGAAACTAGGGAATGCACGAAAATGTACAACCTGCATGAACACATACACAATCCAAACAAACTTGGACATCATTGTCATGACATTCTGTAGTCCAGGCTCAGGAGTGGTACGAACCAACCACCCCCTCTAGGGTTTTGGCGCCTGCAAGTTCGGGGCTTACACAGGCATCCACAACCCCAGTGGGGAAAGAGGGTCAGGGAACGTTGCTTGGATAGGCACGGGAAGCAGGAACACCGGGTAGAGGGTACAGGTTTCATAATTGCATAGGATCACTGGTGATTAGGGGAAAAAACATACCAAATAGGACCACACATACATCCGTGCATCAGTACACTCCCCAGCAAGCCTATGCAGGGCAGTTTGTAAGGAAAACAACAAGACACTTAGCTCTGGTTTTGAGTGCTGGCCTCCTGCCTGCGCACTCTCAGGGCCGGTTACAGGAGCACTCCAATGCTGCAAAGAGAGACACAGTCAACAACCTGTATGTGCCAATTACACGAAAACACAACACAAAACATGCCCCATAGCAACAAACTACTCTACAAACAGACAATCAGTGCTCGATGCTTCGTACCCATATATAACATCACCCCTGTGACGGGTCATACACAGTCAATGCAGTGAGTCAGGCGCTGGTGGGTGCGTGGCAAATGGAACACCAATGTGTCACAATTCACACAACATGCAATGTTCCCTGGGTAAGCAGACAGACCCATATGGCAAGCCATGACTACAGAGCAAGTTGCGTACCACCATGACCAAAACAAAGTTGGCAGTGCATTTATCATGAAGTACGTGGAATAGACATGCACTGCACCCAAGTATGTCCCTTGCTGTATGTCCCTGTGAGCTGCCCCTTTCCATGTCTCGGAAGGCTACATGGTTGATACAAGTGCCTCAATGAACCTTGGTGTACCGCAGGGTATGTCCCACTGCCCCTGCATGTGTCCCAGACAACCCTACTATCAACAGCCATCAGTCCACAAACACATCTGAGCTGCATTGTGTGCTTCAACACCAATATTCGTCTAAGCTCACCCTCAGTGCTGTGACTAAGCCTGCATGTGCAACTCGCCTGGTGCAAGCTTTGCTGTGTCGTGGCCCCCCTGTGATGCTCACCTTGCCTGGAGTTCCTTGGAACATGTCAGCAGTTCTAGGATGTGGGTCTGCAATCACTGTGGCTCTGCTCGTGCACACATGTGCATGTGGGCACCAACAAACGGGTCAGGAATTCCGTCGTCCAATGGGCCATGTCTGCTGCCAAAGGTGCTCTGGTGCCTCATCCCCCTGCAGAAAGTGCATGAAACAAATGATTAATGCATCAAAGTGATCTGTGTGTGTCTCATCAGGCATCTCATTACTTGACCATGTCAGAGAGTCACATCACAAATCACACCATCAGTCCGTCTTTGACTTCCAAAGTGTGGAACACTATCTACAGCATGAATTGCAACAGGCACGTGTACAGGAAAGAAATGAGACATAATACACAATGCCTTCTCTCTCCCTCTCCCCTGCTAAACCTGCCTAACTCCCCACTGAATTCTGCACTAAACCTGCATCTGGGCCACTCTCAGCGACCTCGGTCCAGGGCCCAGCCACTCTCCACTTGCACTGCCTCCCTGGCTCCCCCTGCACTGTGGGACTGTCACTGTATCCCTACAGCCCCCCTTCCCAGCACTTGCTCTGCACTTACCTCGCACTTGCCACCAGCGGGCCCTTTTTATTTATTATTTATTATTTATTATTTTATTACGCTACTTACCTTGTACTGCACTTCCCCCCCACCTCCTCTCCTTGCACTTTCTCCTTTTCCCCTTACCTCTGCACTTGCGCGATCTGAATGACACCTGGCCTAGTAGGATCGTTTGTCTGTCTTCCCCTTGTTTCCCTCCCTCCCTGCCTCGTCGCTCCTTGAAACACTTGTGTATAGGCGCGTTACAAATACCATATCATATCATATCATATCATATCAATGCATAGCAATCAATGTCCACATTAATCATGACACACCCCATCTAGCAAAAGCTGAACAGTGGACAATTACACCTAAATCATCCCCACTAGGGGTGTCAACACAAGTCACAAAGCACCAGACATGCCACAGATATGACATTCCAAAGCCCTTGTGTAAAAATCTGTAACACCGAACCATCCTTGCGAGCCCATGGATAAGGGAGGCAGGAGTGGCATATGTGAGTCAAGGAACCCAAGCAGCAAACACATACACAAGACAACCATGAAGGGCCCAGCTGGAACAGACAGTGGATGCCTTCAAAAACCACAAGGCACCGCACTGTCACATGAAAGCACAATAGACTACAAATTTTAAACTAACTCAACTATTAACTAATTACACTAACTATGGAAAACCTACATTACCTATTTAAACTAACTATCAAACAGAAACTTAACTAACTAAACTAAACGAAAAATCAAAAATGGCCACATACGACCCGGGGGGAGGGGAGGCACCCAGAAGGGGGGAGGTACAGGGTGCTGCTCAACATCCACATGCGATGATGCTGAGCCAAAAAAAAATACCTCCATGGGCTCAACGCCTGCACAGCACGACCTATGTGGGAGATAGATGGTCGTCCGAGTCTGGCTCATCCTGGAAAGGAGGACGTGGCACAGTAGCCTGGCCACGCCTAGCCGCAGCTTGCCCCTCGTCGGCAGCAAGTCTGCCGGACAGGTGAGCCTGGTTCTGTGTGGCGATGTTACATAGGTCTGCATGCAGAACCTCACGTGATACACGTGCTTCCTCTTGCAAGGTAGCACGTGTAACACGGAGTTCCTCCTGCAAGGCCTGGCTGGACAACCGCTGCACCTCCCGGCAAGCCTGTAGCTCAGCCGAGATGGTGCGCTCAAGCTGTGCAAACCTCTCCTCTGCCTGCTGCCTCTGGGACATCATAAGGACACCCAGAGTGGATCTGAGGGAGGCATACTCCTCCCTCAGGGCATCCATGTGCGCCTCTGCGTGAGCAGCAATTGCTTGACGCAGAGACGACATTTCAGCCTGGCGTGCCCTGTCTGAGGCCGCCATGCCCAGCCTGAGCGAGCGGGCCGTGGACCGTGCCGCCTGCTGCTGGAGAAGCACCTGCCTAGCAGGGGGGAGCACAGATCGGGCCACACGCTCCATGCTGTCAGCGATGTTCTCCATTGCTGCCCCCTGCCGTTCGGAATTGGCAGTCATGTCTTGCTCCCACTCAGTATACAGCGGTTGCGCGCGGCGACCGCGTTGCCGGGCTTGACCCCTGCGGGACCCAAGGACCGGAGGTCCTCGCTGTGTTGGCACCGCCTGCGGCTGCACGACTACATGCCCCCGTCGACGTGATGTCCCAGGCACATCAGTGACTGGTGTGGAGGGTGACCCTGCGTCCCGATCCACCACGGGCGGAGGAACCAAGACTGTCTGATCCCTCAGTGCAGGTGTCGCAGACAGAGGAGTGTCCACATCAGAATCACTCACCCCTGACACATGGACTTGATGGTCATCCAACTCAACATGGACGTCAGAGTCGTCATCAAGGCTGGACTCATAGGCAGCCAGAGACAGGATGGACTGCAGCACTTGGGGGGTTTCGTGGCCTACCACCCCACGACCCCCACTAGTGCCGGGTTGATGTGGTCTTACCAACCCTGTGTCTGGCGTGACAACACCATCCTCTGCATCCATTGCGTCATCACCTGAAAAATAGAGAGGAAAAGGTAACTACACATGTCAGAAGCACACAACACACACACACACCGACAGCAAAGGCATCCGGCAGACATGTGACACACAACATATGACCTGGCATGCATGCTGGGTCTACTTAGAATAGCCACTATGATCAGACCTGTTGAAAGGTGGCAGATTGCATGGAAGTGGGTCTATGCAGTGCTGAAAATGTGTACGCCACTCACTACCTACATGTACAAGCACTCCATGGTGTGTGCCAGGAAATGTGAAGGCAGTGCAATGTCAAATTCAGACATCACGTGCATTGTGTATTCAATGTGTACCATGTCTAGCAGCCAAGCACCCCTCCACCCCAGTACCAAAGCAGGGATGCCTCGCATGGTATCAAAAGGCTGCCCATACACCTGTGTATTGACAAGCAGTGTTGACTGGCATCAACAGCTTAATGTGAATCAAATTACAACACTGCTAATGATGCTGGGACAGTGGGCAGGACACATGATGGAAGATCCGGAGGCCAGCCACGTGTGAAGAAGACACAACAAGAGTTGGACAGAGTCATTGGCCATTGAACAGGCTGAGGCCTGTGAGCCACACAGATTGTCATTGCCTAAACATGTGTGCAACGCAGGACTGAGCCACAGTTGACATGGGGAGGCCGATAATATGGCAGGCAATGTATGTAACCAAGGACTCATATTACAGTGATCATCCAGTCAAGGACACATAGGGGCATGCGTGCAATGCACATGGAGCATGAATGGGCACTCATGTCCCTGCGGGACATCTGACCCATGCACAGTACAAGTGGGATACCCTGCATCGAGTACTAAGGCTGTACCACACGGCATATGTCTGGCAGTTTCTAAGCTGGAAGTTAGCATCTACACAGGACACATGAACAAGAAACTACACATTGGCAAGAATGTAGCAGACCAGTGCAAAGGTGGAACTGGGGTGCAGAGTGGCGGAGGAGGGGCAAGGGAGCATGCCCACATGGAGTCCCGCATGCAGGCAGAGGAGACATGCATGACGGTAGCATTGCATTACTTACACCTCAGAACCATGTACACGTCACATGTAGCAGCAATCATGCACAACACATCCCACAAGTGAAACACACACGTCCTCAACAACTACGCTTCAACACTCACTGGACTGGGCATCAAAGTCCAGCATCTCTCCCACACCTTCGACCAATTCTGGTGGTATGAACTCCGCTACGAGAGCCTCATGCGGAGTGAGTTCTTCCTCCTCTGGTGCAGGCCCACCGCCAGTCACCAGAGTCAAGTTGTAATTTGAGGCACGCTTAGCCTTAGTGCTGCGCTTGATGTCATTCCAGCGCTTTTTGCACTCCTGCGCTGTGCGCACCTCATGGCCGAATGAACTGACATGTTCCGCAACATGCTTCCAGTGGGTGTCACGTTGGGCAGCCGTAGTCTGACTATTGGCACCCACTAGCATGTCACGGCTGTGTCCCCGCACGTAGTCCACGAGGAAGTCCAGTTCCTGCTTACAGAAAGGCTTCTTCCTCGACGTGCAGGAGGTCGTGGCTGTGTGTGGGGTCCCAGCCTGTGCTGCAGGTGCAACCTTCCTCCTCTTGGACTGTGGCGCAGACCCTGGCTGGCTAATGCCGCCCTGACCAGTATGGCCAGTGGGTTCGGTGGATTGAGCCGAGGGAGTGGCAGGTGGAGGGATGACCAAAGGCCTGACTTGTGTCAGTGGCAGCTGGGTGCCCACTAATGGACCCTGTGCAGCAACATCAGCTGTGGCAGGGTCATTGACCGCAACGGTCCTGGTTGGCAGACTCACAACCGGGGTGCTGTTGGGTGCATCTGCCCCTGCACTTGCCAACACCCGGCTGTTCGGGGCAGCAGATGACATGACTGCCCCAGGGACACGTGTCTTGGTCTGAGCAGCCCGGCGTGCCCCTATGGTTTCCCCCCTGGCCTGTTGAAGATCTACCAAGGGCTCTTCAAGTGCCAACGCAGCCTGCGCTGGCAGACCCTGAGCCTGGGTGGCGGTGTCCACAGCTGCACCTGCAGCTACCGCTACCCTTGGGCCCGTGGCAGTCGATGGAACGGACTGCTGGGTCATACGGGTGCCAGTGCCAGATGCAGGAGCTGCATCCCCCGGAACCACAGGGGGTGGTGGCATGGCTGCACCGACACATGGCACAACATTGTGCTCAAGTGGTGCACCCCTGCCTCTTCCCCCTCTGTGGCTGCCCTGGACACCCTGGAGTCCCCCTACTCCCTGGTCACCACGGCCACGTCCCCGACCACGCCCGCCACGAGGAGTACGCCCAGCTGAGACGCCCCTCACCTTTGGTGGCCTCCCAACCATGGCACAGATGTAATAGTGCTGGCACAGATGGAGTGGTGCCAATGGGAGGTGTACACCACAATTGTCCTGGGCAATTGGGGTGAAGGGGGTGGGAAGCAAGATGTTAACAGCCCCCCTGCACCTGCAAGGCTGTATGTGACCCCGGTGATGTGGTGACGGGTCACGCAACGCTCAGGCACCCCAAAACTGCAGTAAAACCGTGCACGCAACCCTGCAGCCTACGTGCGTGGATTTGACCTCCCGCAGTACGCGGTGGCACCCAGTAACACGAATAACGCGTACGCGTGGGACACGCAGGCTACGATGACATCGAAAATGGGTGCAATACACAGGGGCACCCGCAGTGGGAAAAGGAGCGTTTGCGACTCACCGTCTGACTAGCGCGATGCAGAAAAACACGCGTAGCCAATACCCCCGCCAAAAGAAGAGATACGTCCTTGAGAGCTGTGAAGTAGATGGCGCGCGAAACAACTGGAAGCAGCAACACACGTCGGTTTCCACGGAAGGCACGTACAGCGAACTGCTGGGCCCGCTCACCTTTAACCCGTGCTGAGGGAAACGCACGCGCGCGTCACGTCACATGCGGACGTGCAGTTTTTCATGCGCGATTACGCGCATTACACGCGGACGTGCAGTTTTCCACACGCGATTAGCCTGGGTACGTGTGTTCCGGGGTGGCGTGAACTTTCACACGCGATTGATTGTAATCCACGTGTGTTCTGTCATCACGTGCAATGAGGGATACACCCTCGCACGACACGTCACAGACGCGCTCACGCGCTGAGGGCCTTTGGTCCAATGAAAATGCGTATGCGTGCAGACGCGCTTACGCGCTACGGGCCTTTCCTCGAATTACACGCTGACGTGCAGATTTTTCACGTGCCAAATCACTCCGTATCAAGCTGGCCACGCGAATACACACGGAAGACCACGCTCCTGCCCAGAAGGCCGAATCACTGCCCCCCAGTGCCCCGAGCAGCCTCCCACGTGCCATCTGCTGCTGCCTGCCTGCCTGCCTGCTGCCACCGTGCCCTGCCATTTGGTGCCTCCACATCAGCCATCTGCAGGGGTCCAGTTGCTGTGTCCACCCCTGCTGGAACAGTAGACTCCCGACTGGGATACCATCGCTCCACAGCCCAGCCCCAGGACCCAGTTGCCCACCCACGCCTGCCTCGGGGGTCGCCATGTCGGGGCAAGCACCATCTGAGACCAGTGGCGACCCCCAGCCAGAGAGGCAGAGGGCCACCAGCTTCAGTGAGAAGGAAGTTGGTGTCCTGGTGGAGCATGTCCTGGGGCATTATGATGCCCTCTTCGGAAGACCACGCGCCAACAAGGAAGGACGGGAGAGGATCTGGGACGATGTAGTGGTTGCCATCAACGCGGAGGGGGTGGCAACCCGCGACATCAAGCACATCAAGAAGCGCTGGGAGGACTTGAGGTCCAGGACCCTCAATAAGGCCCGGCGCCTCGCGGAGGGGGGCCGGGCACGCCTGAGTGACATCGAGATGAGGGTCCTGGAACGCGTAGAGCCAGCGCTCCACGCCCAGATCCTTCGGAGGCAGACCCATCTGGAGTTGGCCGGTAAGTGGCCAAGCATTACTGTGTGAGACAGGGCATGTTGCAGTGTGCTGGTTGTCTGATACCTGCCTGTATGTGTGACATAGGCCATGTACGTATGTGTGTGTGCAGGGACATCATGGTCAGGCATGTGAGTACAGTGATGTGTGAACCACATGGTTGGTGCATGTGTTCTATTGCAACATGGGGGGCTCTGTGCGGAATGGACACATGGAAGCATGGCAGTCTCTGTTCCTGGACATGGGTGGGGGTGAGGGATGGATGCTGGTCCCATGTACACGTATGGTGCCCATGTGTGTGTGTCTGAACTGCGTGTCTGTGACTTGTAACTGCCATGGATGCATGACACATGTCTGTGACAATGTTCAGATTCACTGATGCAGCCTAGTCATCCTTGTATCCACTGCGTCTGTGGTGTACGAGGCCAGATGGATGGAACTACGGTGAGGTGTGTGCATGTGATGGCAAGACCCATGATGCATGTGAGTTTAAAACCAACATTGTATGAATCATGAGTCCCTTGGTCATGTATGCCAATGTCCATGGCATGCGCCATGCCTGTTACTGCATGTGTTTTGCCTGCACTGACCCATGTGTTGTGGCGGGACATGATGGAAGTGATGTATGACAGTGCCACTCATCTGCTGTTGCTTCCTGTCTAGGGGACCATTGTACAGTACCCTGATGCTTGTGTTCTATGTCTCCCTCTACACAGTGGCAAGTGAAGAAGAGGGCGGAGAAGGCGCTGTGGAGCAGAGCGGCGGGGATGCCACCACGGCTGCAGCGGAAGGGGTGGGTGAGCCCCCACAGGGGCTTGCACCGGCGGAAGACGGCGTGGAGACATCCAGGTTGGTGGTTTCCACAGAGGAGGAGGAGGCCGCTACTGAGCCACACATGGGGCCTGGTGGGGGCATCCCCGCTGGTGCAAGTGGTGCAGTCCAGGGCCAGGGGCAGGAGGCAGCACAGGTCGCCGTGGAGGTGCCTGTGCATGTCACTGTCCCTGACACTGTGACTGCACCACCATGCACCAGCAGGGATGCCCCATCCCAGGCCCGTCCGCAGGTAGGGGAGATGTCCATGTCATCTGACACTCCTCTACCTGCGGACGAGGGGACCCCTGGCCGTGTGGAGAGGGTCCTGATTGGTGTCGCGTTGCGCACGGCTGGCATTCGTGATGAGGTGCATGCTTCCCGGGAGGAGCATGCACATCATCACGAAGAGCACCGTGCGTACGTGAACCATTTGGGAGCCGCCATGGTCGGGGGTTTCCTACATGTGTGTGGCCTTCTGGCGACCCTCTCCTCCTCTGTGGAGGCTATGCGCCAGTCGTGCTCCATGCCGTCTTCCGGCCCAGATGCCACCAGGGCCCCCTGTGGACCTGCCCCGACCAACGCAGCCAGCTCGGTGGGGACCCCATCCCTGCCACAGTCGGGAGTCGAAGGTCCAGCAGGGGTGGACACACCAGCAACTGTCCCCCTGCAGATGGAGGATGTGCCGGCATCATCTGGCAGGGCACGTGCACGACGGCATCGGTGGATTCCATCAGCCTGGATGCCGTCGTGCTGGCAGAGGCAGTGGCGTCGGAGGCAGCAGCAGGCTCGACGTGGGAGGCATCATGGCTCGGGGCCATCAAGATCAGAGAGGCAGGCGTCGGCCGGAGGGCAGGAGAACCCTGGGATGGCAGTGTCTTCCGTGTGGGAACAGTTGGTCCAGCGGATAGGTGCGGAGCGGCAGCGGGCGGAAGAGGAGCGGCTCACCATGGTCAGGGCGGAGTTCTCCATGCGTCGGGCGTTGAGGCGGGCTGAGTGCCTCGAGGAAGCTCGCAGGGAGTTTGAGGTGGACACGGGGTTGTCCCTGCGAGACCTCGGGGCCAGGACAGAGTCCCGCCTCCGGGACATCGACATGGAGTTCGAGGATGCCCTGGCCGGCAACATCACAGAGTGAGCCGCAGGACTTGCCCGCTGCCATTGTATATAGTTCTTTAGTTAGTTAGTGTTAGGTTTCCTTTATTTTTTAAGTTTTTTTTGGACCGCTCGGACAATGGCCACTTTTCTGTATATATTTTTATTATTAGTTAGTAGTAGTAGGTTTAATTTATGGTGTTGGGCTCATGGACCCTGGGATATTCTTGTACATAGTTTGATGTTTGGAAAACATTTGTTGGATTTATATTTGTGTTCACCATGAGGCAATGGTTTTTCCTTATTTTTCCCCCCATTATTTTGCTTTGGACTACATTAGTTTTTGGATTCCTTTGTTTTTTGATTTTTTCTATTTGTTCTCGGACATGGACCATTTGTTTTGTCATCCCCATTGTTGTGTGTTTTATTTCTTTACTTCATTTTCATCTTTAATACATATATTTATTACTTACATTTGTGGTATTTTCTCATTGGTTTCATGCATGTCATGATATGGGTTTTGACATTCACTTGCACCCATTGTGTATGTGTGTGTGAGGGACATGTGTTCATTTACATACTTGCCATTGGGGTTGTATCATGTAATTGCATCTACTGTGTGGGTGGATGCAATCCTTGCCTGGGTGTTTGTGCTGGGTATGCTGCCCATTGCTGCCATGATTGCGTTTCGTCAGGACCTGGGGGCAGGGGGACATGAGTGGGGGCCTGCTGGGGGGTGGGGGTGCAAGGGGACATGGTTGGGGGCCTGCTGGCAGGTGCCCCACAGTGCTGGGGGGTGGGGGTGCAAGGGGACATGAGTGGGACATGGTTGGGGGCCTGGTGGCAGGTGCCCCACAGTGCTGGGGGGTGGGGGTGCAGGGGGACATGAGTGGGGGCCTGCTGGGGGGTGGGGGTGCAAGGGGACATGAGTGGGACATGGTTGGGGGCCTGCTGGCAGGTGCCCCACAGTGCTGGGGGGTGGGGGTGCAAGGGGACATGAGTGGGGGCCTGCTGGGGGGTGGGGGTGCAAGGGGACATGGTTGTGGGCCTGCTGGCAGGTGCCCCACAGTTTCCTGCTGGGGGGTGGGGGTGCAAGGGGACATGAGTGGGGGCCTGCTGGGGGGTGGGGGTGCAAGGGGACATGAGTGGGACATGGTTGGGGGCCTGCTGGCAGGTGCCCCACAGTGCTGGGGGGTGGGGGTGCAAGGGGACATGAGTGGGGGCCTGCTGGTGGGGTGGGGGTGGTGGGAGACATGGTTGGGGGCCTGCTGGCAGGTGCCCCACAGTGCATGGGGGGTGGGGGTGCAAGGGGACATGAGTGGGGGCCTGCTGGGGGGTGGGGGTGCAAGGGGACATGAGTGGGACATGGTTGGGGGCCTGCTGGCAGGTGCCCCACAGTGCATGGGGGGTGGGGGTGCAAGGGGACATGAGTGGGACATGGTTGGGGGCCTGGTGGCAGGTGCCCCACAGTGCTGGGGGGTGGGGGTGGAGGGGGACATGAGTGGGGGCCTGCTGGGGGGTGGGGGTGCAAGGGGACATGAGTGGGACATGGTTGGGGGCCTGCTGGCAGGTGCCCCACAGTGCTGGGGGGTGGGGGTGCAAGGGGACATGAGTGGGACATGGTTGGGGGCCTGCTGGCAGGTGCCCCACAGTGCTGGGGGGTGGGGGTGCAAGGGGACATGAGTGGGACATGGTTGGGGGCCTGCTGGCAGGTGCCCCACAGTGCTGGGGGGTGGGGGTGCAAGGGGACATGAGTGGGGGCCTGCTGGGGGGTGGGGGTGCAAGGGGACATGGTTGGGGGCCTGCTGGCAGGTGCCCCACAGTGCTGGGGGGTGGGGGTGCAAGGGGACATGAGTGGGGGCCTGCTGGGGGGTGGGGGTGCAAGGGGACATGGTTGGGGGCCTGCTGGCAGGTGCCCCACAGTGCTGGGGGGTGGGGGCGCAGGGGGACATGAGTGGGGGCCTGGTGGAGGCTGCCCCTGGTGACTGGAGGGGTGGGGGTGGTGTGAGACATGGGTGGGGGCCTTGTGGAGGCTGCCCCTGGTGACTGGAGGGGTGGGGGTGGTGGGAGACATGGGTGGGGGCCTGGTGGAGGCTGCCCCTGGTGACTGGAGGGGTGGGGGTGGTGTGAGACATGGGTGGGGGCCTGGTGGAGGCTGCCCCTGGTGACTGGAGGGGTGGGGGTGGTGGGAGACATGGGTGGGGGCCTGGTGGAGGCTGCCCCTGGTGACTGGGGGGGGCAAGGGGACATGAGTGGGACATGGTTGGGGGCCTGCTGGCAGGTGCCCCACGGTGCTGGGGGGTGGGGGTGCAAGGGGACATGTGGCTTGGCTGGGGGGCATGCCCATGGTGGATGGGCTGCCTGCGGGACATGACCAGGGGTGCAGGGTAGTCCCCTGTGGTGTGGGCTGCCTGCAGAGGTCGTGGAGGGGGTAGAGGGGAGACCTGGGAGGACCCACACTGGCAATTCACCTCTTCAACTTCCCGCACACCCACGTAATACACTGCCCCACTCGCACAGGCCCAATCGCGTGTAGATTTTCTCACGCACCCCTGAAATCCACGTACCCAGGCCAATCGCGTGTAGATTTTCTCGCGCACCCCTGTAATACACGTACCCAGGCCAATCGCGTGTAGCATTTCTCGCGCACCCCTGAAATCCACGTACCTAGGCCAATCGCGTGTAGATTTTCTCGCGCACCCCTGTAATACACATACCCAGGCCAATCGCGTGTAGCATTTCTCGTGCACCCCTGAAATCCACGTACCCAGGCCAATCGCGTGTAGATTTTCTAGCGCACCCCTGAAATCCACGTACCCAGGCCAATCGCGTGTAGATTTTCTCGCGCCCCCCTGTAATACACGTACCCAGGCCAATCGCGTGTAGAATTTCTCGCGCACCCCTGAAATCCACGTACCCGCTCAATCGCGTATTTAACTTCCCGGGCGCCACTTTTTGGATGCGCTGGGACTCTACCACCTGCCTTCGTGTGGCGGCCGTGTTTCAGCTTGTGCGTGTCTTTGGCTGTGCGTGGCTTTGCCCTATTTGATTCCATGAATACGTGTGGTTCGAGTGCGTGTGGGCGTTCCGTCTGCTTCCCTGCAGTACATCCCCAGTTACGCCCTTATTTTCGCGTGTTGTTCCCCATTCCGCGCGTTACGCCCCATGTCCCGCCCACTTTCTGGTGTGTGCGCTGCGGTTGTGCGCTTTCACTGTGCGCGTCGCGCACGCCTTTCGCGATGTTGCAGTGACGTGTGTGCCATGCACGGGTTTGGCGCACATCCCGAGGAAGACACGCGCAGGGACTTCCATGAATCGCACGTGTGCGCGTGCGCCTCTTTTTTTCCGCTTGCGCCTGCTTGCGCCTGCTTGCGCGTAGATTTTCGGCGCACGTTTGTTCCATGAATCGGCCCCTTAGTCTCAAGAGGGGTGAGGGTGACTGAAAGCCCTCAATGAGCACACAAAGCAAGGGCACTTACAAATTACTCCAGACAGGTGTTATATTAAAAACATTTTTTTTATTTTTTTATTGATTTATTCAAACAAAAACAATACAAACCAAACATGCAGTGCATATATCAACAACACATTTGTACATTGCTTAATTTCAGTCACTGCTTCCCTTATCCCCCCCTCCCCAATTACGAGCCTATTCATTCCCACACTCTGTTCCTGCATCAGATGGCAGGGTCTCCCTTTCTGTGAGTTCTGTCAATTCTTGTATTGATCCAAACAATTCCGCTACTAGTAATTTCCAGGCCATTAGGGTTCCCGCCTCATCCTCTCCCCCACATTACTTGCCTCTTGCCATACCACGGTTTCTGCTTCCGCCCATTTCTGCAACTCTTTCCACCAAACCTCCACTCGTGGTCTGTGACATGTCTCCCATCCCATGGCAATCCTCCTTTTTGCAAGCACATATGCTAGGTCTTTCAATTTACTAACATGCTTTAGTTTCTGACATCTGGGGAACCCCCCCAGCAAGCAGGCCCAGACTGTATCTATAGTAATCTTGACCCCCTTCTCTGCTAGTTTCTGTGCTACTTCACCCCAGAATCGTTCAATAACCGGGAATGACCAAAACATGTGCAACATGCCAACCTTTTCTTCATCGCATTTGGGACATGCCTGCCATCCTGCATTTGATACAATTCTCGATGTTCTTAATGGATATCTCCGTGTTGTGCCTGTGATCGTCTTCCACTGTATGGTACATGTCTATCCCAAGATAATGGAAAGTGCTGACCGCCCATGGTATTTGCAACACCGGTAACTGTCCCACTGGAATACCCCTATAGCTGCCTAATGGGAAAATGCTAGATTTTTGAGGATTCACTGCTATACCAGACAACCCCGCATATCTTTCCATCACTTCCAAGATGTACTGGAGATTTTCCTCTGGGTGCCTCGAGTACAGTAGCAAGTCGTCAGCATATAAGGAGATCAAGTGTCGTTCCCCACCCACCGAGATGCCTAAATATAGAGCATTGGGGACCATGGGCATCCCTGTCTGGTGCCTCTATGGAGTTGCCATCTTTCAGATATCACTGTTCCTGTTCTAACTCTGGCTAGCGGTTCACTATATAACATCCCCGTCCACTGTATGTATCCAATTCCATAGCCTGCCAAGGCTGCCAGCAGCCATGGCCACTTAACCGAATCAAAGGCCGTTACTGCATCCAAGGACATGATTGCCATTTCACCCTCGTTCTCACATCCCAGTTCAACAACCCGTTGGAGACGTCTGTGATTATGAGTTATATTCCTATTCGGGACATAGCCTGTCTGGTCGGGATGAATTAGTTTGCCTTTGACTCTACGCAGTCTGTTTGCCAAGACAGCCGTCAATATCTTACTGTCCTGCTTCAACATCGATAAAGGTCTGTAGGAGTCACAGCTATGCCCAGGCTTATTGGGCTTGGGAAGCGGTATTATAATCGCTTCTCTGAGTGACTCTGGCAGCCGTCCCAACTCAAACGCTTCGTTTAGCATTTCTAACATTGGGGGAAGCACTTCTTCTTTATATACTTCATAAAATTTGCTTGGGAACCCGTCAGCTCCCGGGGTCTTACTAGTCGGCAGTTGCCTCACCACCTCTGCTAACTTCTCCAAAGTAATCGGTGCGTCAAGCTCCTCTCTTTCCTTCAGCGCTTATCTTTGGCAACCCTATATCCTCCAGTGTTTCTGTTATCATCTCATGGCTATTTCCTCCCTCATCCCCATATAGTAATCTATAATAATCTACAAACTCTTGATTGACTCCCTCTTGGGTATCCGCTACACTACCATCTTCTCTCGTTATTGTTCTAATCGTGGGTGTGGGGGTTTCGCTTTTGTATAACCATGCCAAAAGCCTTCCTGTCTTATCCCCTCCCCCATGCTGTCTCTCTATATATTTTTTATAATTGAGGTTACACAGTCTTTCCCAATACCCTGCACACTTTTGCTGCAGTTTAAGTATCAGCTCCATGTCTCCCTCTGTGTTACTTCCTCCTCCTAATGCCTTTTTCAGTTCCCTTTCTGTTTCTTGTAGGTCAGCCAAGATCCCACCTTGCAGGCCTTTAGATTTAGCAATGGCCATGCCTCTCATAACAACCTTGAAGGCCTCCCACAATGTGCACGCTGAGTCCACACTACCAGTATTTGTCTCGAAATAGGTTATAATCTCCTCTCTCATATCCTCCCTAAAAAAGGGATCCTTCAGGGTTTCCGCCCGGAGGCGCCATGTCGGAATCCTTGCTCTCGGAGGGCAGTATTGCCATCCGAGGATCAAGGGCGAGTGGTCCGAAAGGACCCTCGCTTTATATTCCACCTGTGTACTCTCTGTGACCACCTCCGATGTAGCGAAGACATAGTCCAGCCTCGTATGCAACTGCTGTGGGTCGGAATAATGGTTAGTACACAAAGTTCTCAAATATGCCGCAGTGTTATGATTGGGGGCATATGTATTCATAAAGCTTACTTCCCTATTCTCTACCAATCCTCTTATTATGACCAACCTCCATCCATCTCTGCCCTTTCCTGCACCAGCTGAAACGGGACATGCAGTGCCACCCAGATGAGCACTCCCCTAGCATAAGCAGAATATGACGAGCCTGCCACAACCCCTTTCCATTTCTCAGCCACCATCTCCATCTTTTCTTTCGTCATGTGAGTCTCCTGCAGCATTGCAATATCTATCTTTTGTCTTCGCAAGTACAACATGACCTTCTTCCTCTTTAAGTAACTATTGAGTCCCCCAACATTCCACGTAATTACTTTAAGGTCCCCCATGGCCTAGTTAGAGTTCCCCCTCCCCTTCCACTGGTGCAGTCCAGCTCCAACTTCCATCTCAATCTATATAGGCTTGTACCCCGCATCAAACTTCCCCTAACTACAAACAACCCAAACACCCCTACCCCTCCCCCTCCCACCTCCCTTCCCTTCCCCAACTTTACCCCCCCAAACTCTTGCCCAGCTCCATCCCTGGATCTCAGGCACCCCCGCATCTAGCTCTTTCTGGCAATAGCCTGTACTCGAAACACAGCAGGGTGAGGTCACCCTAATGGCTATCCTACTACTTCCACTATTTACTTGGGGGGTAAGGAGGCTGTGTTCTGCCGCTCCTATTTGCTTCGATTCAACCACATGCTGCTATCAATTTAGTTGTGTTTCCAATACTCTATATTCCAGTCCATTACATCAGCAAACTCAAGGATATCATAACCTGGCTCCAACACCACCCATCTCTACCCGACTATCAGTGTCTTCCAAGTCTCTACTGGGATACCCATCAGTGTGATATACCAATATATATAGTACGTATCAGTCACTTATCTTGCTCCTCTTGGGCTCGTTCTGTATCTCTTTCCGGGCAGCCCTAAAGGTCCAACCATGTAGTAGCTTCCTCCAGTGTATCAAAAAAGAACATTTTACTTTTGTGCAACACTTTCAATCTTGCAGGATACAGAAGTATATATTTGAAGCCAGCCATGCGCAGTCTTTTCTTCACCGCCACATAACTATATCTTTGCCGTTGGACCAGCATTGTATAATCATGATACGCTGTAATAGTAGTCGAAACCCTCTCGATCGTTTCCCCTTTTCTGAAGTACTCCAGGATCTTTTTGCGATCTTTATAGTTCAAAATCATGGCAATTATTGCACAGGGAGGGGCTCCAGGCTTTGGCTTTCTCATGAGGGCTCTATGCGCTCGATCCACTGTGAATCCTTGTGAGAGTTTATCGTCCCCTATATCCTGGAGGATCATATTCTCCACATAATCCGTGGCGTCCTCGCCTTCCTCTCCCTCCGGCAGGCCAACCACACAAATGTTATTCCGTCTTGCTCCCCCTTCGGCTTCCTCCACACGATTCTCCAGGTTAGCCACTTGCTGCTTTAGTGCGTGGACTTTGTTTTGCATTCTCAGTGCTGGTATCCGTGTTGGTTTTGACCGCACTTTCCAAGTTGCTTGTTCTATCTGCCAGCGCCCTGACATCTTGTCGCAGCAGGTTGACAACAATCCCCACTGCGTCTATTTTGGCCTCCAAAGAGGTCCGCAGGTACACCATTGCTACCCCCCATGAGTCTCTTAGTTCCGCTATGGCCGTTAGTATCTGGTGGTTTTCGATCCCCTGGGGGCTTTCTGTAGGTACAGTAGTGCCAATGTGCGTCGATGCCGCTAGAGACTGCTGTGTCTTAGCAAAAGCGTCCATCGTAGGTTGTTTGCTTTTGGCCTTCATCACTCTCCCCGCCATCTTGTGATCCAGCTCAAGTGTCTAAGGCTACTTTGTTCTTGGTGTGGCAATTCTAGTACTCTGTTCTGCCGTAACGTCAGTGGGTCACTCCAGGCACGGGCTGTGATCTTGAGGTGCTCAGCGTGGACCTGAGTGCACCGAGCTATGGCTTCAGGTGGGTTGTGTACTCCCACATTCTCCGTTGGTCTTACAGCCTCCTGTAGATTGTATCCTCAGGAATAGTGCGGCGGTGGAGCCCCTAAGGCTTATATATCTGCCCGAGCGAGAAGGACTTTTCTTTCCCTTGGCATCTGGCACTTTGTCCAGTCAGCTCTATGATATAGTTCTGGTTGTAAGAGGTGCTCAATTGGCACCTCCACTGGCTAGTGGCCACCACAGTCCGTGCTTAACCACAAATTCCAGGTCTCATATGTACTTGTGAGTGGGGGTAATTCGGTGAGCCGCCCCAGTGCTTCTGTGCAAGAGCTGTTCCTTCGTTACTTTAACTGTGCAGTATCACCATGCTTAAACCCTCGTTCTGTGTAGGCGTGAAGCTTGTGAGTGTCGGGATTCCTCTTAGATGGAACCCACACTGTGCAGTGCCCTTGAAACCCACACCGCCCAGTTTATCGTTCAACAAGTGTTCCAACAGCTGCGCTCCGCCTGGCAAAGCTCAGCGGGTGGATGCAGCCGCGGGCCCAGGGGCTCACGCTATTCTTAAGGGGTTCTCCCCAGTAGCAGCTCCTGCGCCCATCCATTATCCGCCTCGAGTGCCTTCCGTCGTAACTGATGGACATTATTTTGTGCACAGGGCAAAGGGCGCCTTATCATGGGGCCCGTATCTTTTCACATCCACTTGCATGTTGGCTGCTCGTCCGACCTCGCCTTCCACTCAGGGGAAGTTCCCGGCAAGCTGCACCGATCTCTCTTACGATTCTTTATATTGCCAGTGCGTATTTGAGGCAGCAAGCCTCTGTGTCTGCACGCACGGGTGCTTTCATATGTCAATAGTGCACTTGATATGCGATCGCAGAACCATCGGTCCCGGTAGCTGCTCTTCTCTCATATCCACCGCGCTCCTCAGCTCCCCCGCGAGCATCTTTATGTAGAGGCACCCCCATCTGCAGCCGGGGGGGCATCGTGGGCTCCAGATGCCAGCCCCCACCTCTTCTCACACGCAGCCTCAGCGCTCACGTCCTGAGCTCGCCCGTCTCACTAAGCCCCACATAGTGGCTCCGCGACCTCGCTGATAGGCCCCGCTCACCGTTACAGGCGCGCAGATTCACCCGACCTCCACGGGACAGTGTCCCCTCATCCGCATCGCGTTCGGGTTTGCATCATTGTTTCTACTGCCACGGCCGAACTTCCTTTGTTGTCCGCCATCTTGGATTCTGTGTTGCAGAGCCACCGAATGCTTTTTAAGTCAATTTCTCTTCCAGGCGATTCCTCTAGTTTTTATAGTTATGACCGAGGACCCAATCACACATCCATGTCTCCAGTCCTGCAGCTACTCGCCAGTTTTTAGTGCATGTGCTCACAAATCAATGTCGGATCCACGGAGCAGCTCCCTCAGGCACATCCTGTTACATGGCCAGTTGGCCACGCCCAGGTGTTATATTAAAAATATAGACACATTTATTACAAGGCCTTTGTAACATCGACCATAGCAAAGAATCACAATAATACTAAAGTAAACCAACACATCACAATCAATACAATATATATATAAAACCGAGGGGTCTAAGGAGTTAGGGGCACGGAATACGTAGACCACCTAGATGGGGAGGAAAACAGGCAGTGCAAGTAATCGTTAGACCCAGTTCGACATCAGAAATACACCTAACTAGGAGGCAGTCCGAGTCCTACGAAGAGAGGAGCCTTATGCTCAATAGTACATGCACGCGCTTGTGCCAATGGACAAAATAGGGTCTCTTCAAGGGTCTCTGACAGTTCAGGAAGGTGAATGAAGCGATGAAGAACAAGCCCCCACTACTCAAACAAGACCTCCACTTGCAGGCAGAGGCAGGTTGAGAGGGCGGGATAGAGTCGCTATTTCGCAACAGCGGTAGAAAAGAAATGGGCTCCTGCGCGAGGGGCCACAGGTTGGGGTAGGGACTACTCACCGGTCCCCGACGCAGGCAGACCCAGACTTTGCCAGTTCAGTTCACGTTGCTGGCAGGTTCGGATGCGACTAGCAGGACGTCTCAAAACTGTGTAGATTCCACAGTAGCAGGATGCAGGGTCGAGGGGGTCACAAATGCAGCGAACGTGCACAGGTCATTAGCACAGCATGGCAACACGGCAACCGCGGTTACTCTCGTCCAGGCGCACTCGTCTCACTTCAGACCTGGGAATGCCAAGTGTACGAAATTCTGTGTGAGGGTGCCGTGGACACAGAGCTAGCAGTAGGCCAAGTTTCGAGGGCTTCCCCGAAACGGCGGCGGTGACAGAGCAAAACATCCTGTGTAAGCTGGTCAGCCCACTGGTTGGCCCAGGGACACTTCCGAAGAGGCTTACTTGCAGGGTTTGATGATGGTGCCGAGAATAGTTGGTCCCACTATTCCAATGGGTCAAAGCGCCTTCGCAGAACTTCTAGGACGATCAGATGTAGAGGGGTCTCGCAGGACGACAGCGGGCTCAGGGTGCCAAACCTTCCAGCGGATCACCAGCGGTTCCTCGACTCGACTTCTTGTTGTAGGATACTTGGCTCCTTATCCTTGGTTCGGTGTGAACTCAGGAGATCGACATAGTAGTGGTGTTTTCAGCCTCCTCTTATCCAAAGTTCCCTTTGTGCCAAAACGGAGAGGACCTAATGGGAGATCTGCTCAGAAACACTCACTCCATACGTGGACCAATCATGGATCACGGTGGTCCCAGGCATTCAGGACACTCCAGACTATCTGGCACCCAGGATGTGTATTGGAAACAGACATCCCAGCCCGCATCCTGGAGGCACACATGCAAGGCATGCAGAAGCCCATGGAAGCTTTCGGTTTCGCGGGAAAGTGCATGACCAAATAAGGACTGACCCGGGTCTCCTCGACCTGGGGAAGGCGAAGGGGCAAGATGGCCAAAGGACAGGACAAAGAACTGTGTGGCATGGCCATTTTGGAGCCAGGCCACCTATTCGTGCCAAACGCGGTAAGCGCGGATAACATGGCAAAAAAGGGTTCAAAACATAAGATAAACGATAGCTGCCACCAGTCCTGTCCGTGACACACCTGCACAGTTCATAATAAGTCCAGCAAGAGTTTCTAGGGCCTTTGGAATGACTAGAGACCCAAGAGTCCGGTAAAGTAAGTTACATTGCACTCTTGTTACATGTTGCACAAAATATGCAACATGAGGAAAGGACTACTAAGGGAAACAAAGTCTCCCAGTACTGACTGTCTTAAGGGCATGTCAGTTCCCCCATAAGAATTGAGCGAAAGCCCAGAGGAGTGCAGCTGAGGGCTGTGCTTCTCTGGCAAAGTTTAGATCAGGGTGTAAAACAGCAGCAAAAAGTTTGGGGGTTGACATACGGAGGGAAAATTACATTCAAATATGACATCTTTCCTAACAGGATGTGAACTGAAACCCAGCCATCGTTTTCGGATGCCCTACTCCTCCCAATGTACAACGTGTAAGACTGGCCGAAGAATGGTGGTGGGGATGATGGAGGCTGAGCCTCCCTGTGGAACTTCCATTCCATACACTCGATGCTTGTCCGTCTTGGTTAGCTTGGGCTTTTTTACAGGACTTCAGTGAAGGACACGCAGAGTGCTTATAAATCGACCGGCTGAAGGCAGGCCTGGCAAGATGTTTTTATTACACCAGCAGCGTGTTTACAACTCCAATTAAGTCATCAACTTGCAGAAAACTTTGGCAGGCACTTCGAGTGCAAATGGTAAGACTTGATTTAAGCGAGCTGAAAGAGTTCCCACGAGGAGGAGTTTTGGGCAGGGAGAGGCAGGAAGGGTGGGAATGGCCATAGGAATGAGCATGGCCATGTGCAGTCAATGGGTGGGCTCATAAACAAACAACACCTATACACTGTGTTTCCCTCCTCATATGGCATTCCTCTTTGTCCCTCCTCGTGTGCCGTTCTTCCCTATCTGTGCTCTATTGCAATAGTTTAGGCTAATCCAAACTAAAAATTATTTGACCCAACACAAACCATGACAAAGACCGACATTCAATGAGAAATACTACTATCAAATAGGCAAGGACTCAGATCAAATTATAGTTATTTCTATTAAAAACCAAGTACTTACATGCTAAGTAATTCTTTGCAATGGTGAACACTCATGTCCTATGTCTGTTAATTCGATGAGAGGTCAGCTACTGGCATCACACACCAGGGATTGCCATTAAATGTTCTGGCACTCATGATTCGCCAGGAGTGTGGGGACATTGTCAGGCATTCACACCACTGGAGAGAGGGATCGAGAGAGGAGGAAGAGAGAGGGGAAGAGAGGAGGAGGGACGGAGAGAGAGGGGCAGGGGTAAAGAGAGTTGGCAGATGGTGTGGTGGGGGATACTCCAAGGCAGAAAAGGAGGATTGGAGAGTGAAGCATAGTAAAGGTTTCAGTGTCAGGGAGATATTAGTGGAGATATTAGTGAGGGAGGTGAATAGTTATATAGATTGTGGGATCTTTAGAGTGTATGCAAGGTGGTAACCATGAGTGGATGTAGAGGGCATGGTTAGAGGCAGGGGCACCACCAAGGGGTGGCCAGGGGGGGCCATGGCCACCCTTAAAAAAATGCAGGCCCCCCATTGGCCACCCTGCGAAAAAGCAACAATTTTTTGTTTATTTTTTATTTTATTTTTTTGCACTCAACTGTTCATGGACAATAAAATGCCCAGTTCAGTGCGAAGAAAAGTATTTTTTCTGCTTTTTTACCGCGGCCCACCGCCCACAATGGTCTGTAGTCAGGGTTGGAGGAGAACCCGAAAATAAACACAGCCTGAGCCTGGATGCGCGCATTTCTGCTTTGGCTCGCGCTTCCAGCCATGCTGTGTTTATTTCCGGGTTTCCTCCTCAGGCTGCATGGATCTGAGCCCATTCCATATGCCCCCTAACCCCCTGAAAAATGCCCAATTCCGGCTAACAAGTAAGGAAGTGGTGCCTAAACATATGGCTGGCCTATAAATCTTGTTCAGATTGGTTGACGGAGCAGCAATAACAGCCCATCGAAAATCTTCGGTTCGTACTTGACAAAATGGCAGCTGGGCGCTTAGGACCCATTCAACAGCTGCAGCGCCGCATCTATGGAGGTTCAGAGAGGAGAGTGCTCCATGACCCGAGGGTGCGAGCAGAATTTTGGTCAGCGCTAAAAGGAGGGGCAAAGGTTCTTGCTGCCGGCTCCCGGCGTCCAATGTTGGGGACAGACTAGAAGCTCCAGCTCCGGGACGAGGTATGCCGTGGGCTGTCCCGGGACCACTATCAGGCTCTGAATCTACCGCCGGAGAGCGAAACATATGGCTAGGGCCCACTGACCCGGAGAGCAGCACGCAGTGTCCTGTATGTGAGATTCTACCCACTGACGGTACAGCATGATGGGGGAGGATTCAGGGGAGGGCCCCCGTTCCCCGGGGGCTATTTACCATGCATTCTGAGAGGAGCATCCTCCTGAGAAAGAGGTTGGCAAATGTATGAATGGGATCCAGCGCTTAGAGAATGCACCCATTCAGGATTCGCATCCAGCTCTCCAGGTCTGTGCTAGAACATTCAGGCTACAGCATATTACACGGTCTCTCTCTCTTTAGAATACCCTCCAAAAATGGATTAATGGAACTGGCATGACGCAATCCTATGGAGCTTCTAGCGTGTGCATTATTTGCTGCCTGCCTGTCTGACATCTACAATGCTGCAGCCCACTCACCATAGAATGGAATCCGAGAAAGCTACACCTACCTGGTGATGCTTACTCAATCAAGGAGGGAAGCAGCACACCACAAAAGTCAGAGGGGCTCGGGGAGAGTGGACTGATCACCTCAAAAGATCGGAACAGTTGTCAGGGTGAAGCCATACAACATCAACTACATCCTGAGTGGGCACGGCAAAGGTGGGGCACCCCCCCTCCATTGGAACTGGCTTTCTGCCTAAAGACAGTGATTCTGGTTGCTTTCTGGGGGGGTCAGCACTGGTTGCAGAGATTTGACCGTAACAGGCATCGAAGAGGCTGAGCTGACCCAAAGCAAGCAAAAGAGGTGAGCTGAGGAATAATTCACCAGAAGGGGATAGAAGAAGACACGGCACGTGATAAAACCGTGAGTCCCTGCAGAGGCGAATTGGGAGTAGGGCTGAGGGCCCCTACCGTGGTGCGGCTAGCTTCTACCCCAGACAAACATATGCCAGCCCATGCACAATATCTTTGGATTGGCAGTGGCACTGCATGCAAAGGAGACCTGGGCTGCAGCACTGAGAGATTCCACCAGGCAGGCAAGCAAGCACTTCAGAGGAGCTAAGAGGTACGCAAAGTGTGTCTGGAGATACAGTCTGAAGTGAAACTATACGAGACACCACACATGCAACGTGATTGAGCTAATCGCCAGTCACCTTGCAAATCTGTGACACTTAAAGCAAGCAACACAATAAAGCACCCTTTGAAATATTTGCTCATACCCATAATGTCTAATAGATTGATTTGCTAAAAAAGTAAAGTTTGCGTTAATGTCCTTAGCTGAATTTTCTTAAAACCATACATAACACGCTGGAGGTTTGTGACGAATCTCCAAACATAAGTGAGTTTACTACACAAATTATTTTATTGTGCGTCTTAAAGCACTGAAAATAAAGTGGGTAAATAGATAGTTTGCCTTTTGCATCTTATAGTTTTCCATTCAGGATGTGTAAAATAAAGGTACTCTGATATTATTGTATCTCAACATGCTGCTATAAGGATTTATGTTGTCATGATGCTTTATTATACAATGTGTGCATTTTGGAAGTAAACTCGATAAGACAGTATTATTGTAGGCCTCGACTCCCAAAATGTTATTATTTCTCTCACGTAAAGCGTGGAAGAAGGTGGTTGTGCCTAAATTGGAGAGTGGGTTAAAATCCCTGCTTCACTGTTTAGCATAAGCGTGTGATCCTGGGCAAATAATGCAATCTCACCATGACTTCAACTGCAACAATTGGAGTGCTTATCAGTGATTATGTATCGCCCTTGCAATAGGGCAGTTTTAATAAGTGTTGGGATAAATTGATGTACCCTGGTGCTTCTCTGCTAGTGGCTCCAATACTGACACATATCATTGCATGATTGCTGCGCTGGTCCTTCCCCAGTCTCCAATCACCTGATTTGACAGGCAGACAGTTTCTCCAGCCAGTCAGTGCACCAGAGTTTCTAGTATAGCGTACTAACTGTGGTTGAACCAACATTACATTTTCTCCCCTGTTGTTCCTAGCCACTGAAGTTGCTTGTGCCGTCCAGAGTACTGCCCCACACTCTGCAATGTCCTGTTATGCTATGATATTGAGTCTTTCATTGCAAACACCATCTGTCATTTTGAAACTTTCTAGGAGCTTCAGAATCTGCAGGTAATAGGGTAAGGGCCTAATGCAGTAGCAGAGGGATCAGGCCAAGATTGCTGTGTTACAACATTGATGTTTGCAGATCTTAAAAGATATTGCTCTATACGGTGAATGTTTTAGATATTTTGTCAGCTGTGTGGAGCACTGGTTATGTGCCTTTCAGGTAGCTAAGGTACTTGCTTGTATGATTGACAGAAAATTGATGCGTTTCGCTTCTTGTTTTTGCCACCAACTCACCAGAGAGCCAAAGGCCAAAGGAGGGATGGACCAAAGGTTCACCTGAAAGGGAGCCAAGGACCACAGGAGAGTTCACCAGAGCAGCCAAGGACCAGAGGGGCAACTCAACAGAGAGGTTCACTTTTACTTTAGTTTTACTTCATTCAATTTTGAATTTTTGCTGAAGCTGAAACTATTGAACCGGAGTACAATTAGGAAGGACAGGACTTGTAAGGAGGGACACTTGAGGGCGTTTTATTTACCAGCCCACTGATTGCCCGTGACCATTCTAATTCCAATGGACAATCCCACCCACTACCTGAAGAGTAAGAGTATTCCTAAGAAAGTCTAACTTTTGAACTGCCTGGGATTTTTTATGTACACTGGCAGGTAGTGACTTTACCTGGGTGGTGTTCTCAGTGAAACAGAAAATAGTAAAGGAAAGATGTGTTGTTCAAACTTACAAGTAACATTCTGAAAACTAAATCGGGGATAGCAGAAGAGTTGACATTTCAGAAACTAAAAATAAGCCTTTTGGTAGACCCTTATCTTACAACCAACGTGACTTCCCTAAGATTCTGTTGTGGCGACCAATGCCTAAAATGTACCACTGGGTGTATTCCCATTGTAAATGCAATCCAATGGCAAGATACATCTAGTATTCTAGTCAAACCCTGCTGAGTGCACCATATTCGATAGACATGTTGCACAAACAACACGTTCAATCACTTCCGGGCATTCCCCTTCTTGGGCCCCAAACGTCCAGGTTACACAACTGGTTAAGCATAAACCGCCAACAAACCTGATGATAAAAAGGACTGGGGGAGTGCTTTAATTCGCCTGGAAGCTTATTTTATTGTCTAATTGTATTTTTGGTTTCCCTTAATAGATGGTAATGTTCTAATTTACCAAGTCGAACTCTCTAATTTTACGTTTTATCCTGCGAAGGTTCTGAGAGGTGAGCAAATCGTTACTGCCACATGTATCTACTAAGGTGCACATCAACACATTATAAAAGGAGTTTAACACCTTAAAGCTTTTAATGTTCAATATAGATGCCAATTCCTCATACAAGGAGGCTTTTGCTGGATTTAAAATATTGCTAACATCAACACTCTTTTTGTCAGAGTGTATGATGAGTAAATCAATTGGATTCCCAGTTCTAACCTGATTGCCACCATAGGTACACAACCTGGTAGTTTCAATACGTTTTTTCCAAATGGTACTCTCTATATAGTCAAATTGTTTTTTTAACTCGGGTTAACCATAAATTCAATCCTATACAATAAGGAAGGAAGAACCTTTTTGCCCATAATAGGCCAACAGGGGAATCAAAGTAAACCTGCAGTACTTCGTCTTTATTTTCTTAAATTGCGCCACCAGTGCAGATTTTTCCGCCTTAATCTACCCCTAGTGTCCCCCACTCTTACGATGTTTTGATTACATACATAACCCAGGTATGAGATTGCATTGCAAATCTGGATGCAGTCCCCAGACATATGTCACTTTGTCCCCTGATGTAACCTTTTGGGGGGAAATCATAACTGCAATTTTTTTAATGTTTATCCTCAAGTTGTTAGAATTGGCAAAGTCCTCCTTTTTGGTAAGACTTCTCTGCAGCCCAACACCTGTTTGATCGAGAAGGATAACATTGTCTGCGAATGCCAGAATTTTCAAGTGGAGATGCCCAATATTGGGAGGAAAAGTTCTAACACTGTCCAAGTCTTTCCCCAAATCACAGATAAAGAGATTGAAGAAGCCGGGGCTAACACACACCCCTGCCTCAACCCAACTCTAGTGTTGATTTCATCAGTGAGAGAGTCTCCCAAATTCTGATGCATACTGATGTATTATGGTGTGAAAGCATCAGTATTTTCAATAATCCCCCTGGGATATTCAGGGTCTCCAGTTTTCCCCACAATCAGGGGTGATCAACACAATCAAATGCAGTGTATAGATCTAAAAAGGCCACGTACAGCATATCCCCTTTACTTTCCAAGATTTTTCAAGATGTGCTCTCTTAATAATTAAATCATAAACCCATTCAGTTATGTCCCCAATCCCTTTCTAAACCATGTTTCAGAGATTGGTAGTATATTGGCATTCGTAGCCCATGTTGCAATTTCGTCCACAATTATGGAGGCGAAGATCTTACTGGTCAAATCCAGTAGGGCTATGGATCAGTAGTTCTCTGGTAAGCTTTGGTACCCCTTCTTAATGATATATCTTCGGTGCCAGGATTCCGGAATTTCATTTACTCTCAAATTACTCGAAAAAGTTGAAGTAGCCATTCCACCCATAGCCTAGGATTCTTTTTTTAAACCCATGGCCCTTGAATTTTTACTTTTAAGGATCTTTCTCTCCTTATCCTCTAAACCAAAAAAACATCCTCCCAAAAGGAAGATCTCCTTCCATAGTAAGCACCTCAGTAGAGGGTGCTTTGGAGAATATACCACTGTAGTGATGTCCCCAAACGGAAGCAGCAATCATGTTGACTTGGATGTAAGTACTTCTACCTTCGAGCTATTTAAGATAACCCCAAAGGGATTTTGAGTTATTCCTGGCAACTGCTGTAAGCATATTTGCCCCATCTCACAGGTTCATATGGATCATGTGATATTTGACCCAGTTCTTATGTTTTTGTTTAAGCAGCCTTATTTGTTCTCAAACAGAGTACCTCTGCACTCCCTACCTACCATGAAATATCTGATATCCTTTCTTAACCATTGTTTCCTGTTTACAACTTCCTCATCATAGCTATGGACCTTTTTCGTTTGAGGAGGAAGTGTATACTCTTTTACGAGCCATTTAATAATCACAATACAATATAGTTGTTATTAGGAGACAGATCATCTTAGCTTCCCCCTTTCAGGTAATTAATGAGGTAGGGCAATCTGTCTATCCTTACCATACTAAATCGAATGCATGCCCTTAATCTATTCCCTTGGAAAATGGCTTCTAAATTATTGAGACAAGCTAAATAGGGAGATACCTGCAATGGTGGATTCATGGTTAGGATGAGACAAGCATGATCACTCTTAGGGGTGTCTGTAACTGTTAGTGAGCCCATATTATCAAGCCAGGTCTTAGAGGCGTAAATGTAGTATATGTGGGAGAAGCTCCTGCCCCTTCTCCAAGCAGGCTGGGCAGGAATGTCCCCACAATATTACCATTTAATTTACCTATGTTTCAGCTTTCCATCAGCTGTGACCATGCCATCCTTCGACTATTTCCATGCATGCTTTTATAAGGGCTAGTCTGATACTTTAAGGAATTATCCTATCAAGGGAATCAATCTTTGACCACTGAGTTAAATGAACATTCACAGTGCCAAAAAGCTTTCTCTCAATTTTTAATGGATTGTAATAAATGTTAAAAACAAATGAAAACAACGCTTCTTAATACCAACAGCCAATATTGAATCATTTTGAATAGCCCATTCTTTAGCTTCAAAGCCCCAAATATTATTGATTCCAAAAAGCAAGACCCCAGAAGGTCTCCCCTTTAAACCCTTCTCTGCTTTTTTGAGAAAGATGGAGAAACCATCAAATAAATGGGAACCCGTCAACCACACTTCTTGCAGAAGGATAACAGAGTATTTCAAAACATCAAGCAAAACATAACATCTTTTTACAGAGAAAGCTATTGAACCCCTGAGAGGTCCAGCTGAGTGGATGGATTAGTCCAAAGTTTCAGGTGGCCAAACAATGTCTTAGACAGGGCTGGAAGGGTGGCCGCAATCCAGCTCCCTATGTCCTGCAGTAGGACCACCACGTATACATTGCTAGGCCCCCCTGATATAACAGAGCAAAAAGTTCATTTTATTTTTAGATTTGGATTCTAACTTTCCATAATTGCAGGTAGTTACAACCTCGAAGTTCGGTTTATCCCCTGCACTGCAATAATTATACACATCACAGCCCAAGATCTGCAATTAACTCGCCTCCTTCAATATTGCCCACAATTCTGCTATAAAAGTACACTGCCACAATATGGGTCCACTCCGGGCAGAAAGTCAACTCACTTGATGTCATTAGTTTTCAGCAGCAGTCAGTGTGGAGTAGATGGAGATGGATTCTTTCTGTTTTACTATCTTCTTCTAACATGGCTACCCTTACGCCTAGTAACATTGTCGAAAATGGCTACGTGTTTTACAACCTTCCTTCTGCATTGGGCGCAAATACGGAAGACTACAAAGTCTGCAGTTTCCAGGGCAACGGCGCTTCGCTACTCATTCAACAGGACGTTCCGTGAGTTTCGTTTTGATCCTTCATATCTTAACACCATCCCATATTGTTTGACTTGACTAATATCTCTTATTGAGATATGATATGATAGGTTATTTATACCCAGAGGTTTCTAGGACCGGGGATCGAACCTGTGTTGCTCTGTGTCCTCTTGCTTCCAAAGCGAGCACGTTGCTGCTGAGCTATCCTCCCACTCAGTGCTCCAGATAAGATTTTGGAGGTGGGAGTATTGTACTCTCTATTTTTAAACTTTGAGAGTAAATGTGATTTTAAGAGAGTAAAAATGACTTTTCTCCTTTGCAAGAGAGTAAAATGTATGCAATATCCAGCCGACGTGTGCAAAAACTGTATGGAAATCATTACTAGGCGGCAGCTTTCTGCATTGTGACAGAATACACCTTACATTATTTCTGGCCATTTGATCTCTCCTGTATATATTTAAATGTTGAAATCACAAAAACCTAGCCAATTATATAGTAAAGCAAACATGAATTGTATTGTGTGTTTTGAGATTCGATAGCAGAATTAACCTTTGATGTTTAAGAAAGTCCTAATTTCATGGAGCTATTACTACCTAATGGTATGCCAGTGTTATGATACAACAGTGCAGAGGGGCAAGAACTCCATGCTAAATTATATATCTAATCTAATGGTCAAATGGTTATTTATATAGCTCTTTTGGCAAAGCGCTGTGCATAGAACATATTTATCACAATTAACACCAAACCAAAGTCGGTACTCCTTTATCGATCTCGAAAGGATGAAAGGCTGAGTTGAACTTGCCGGGATTCGAACCCGCAACCTACAGATCATCCACAGATTGCAGCAGCGAGTGCTCAATCGGCTGAGCTATCGTATTGGCTAACATCCTTCAGAGGTTGGTTAACTGAATATCGACTGAGGTATAATAATCATAGTACCTATATGTATGACGAGCTATTCATGAAGCGCTACATAACGTTAAATACCTATCTGGATTATGACAGGGACAGGTTTTGCTGAGTTTCTATTTCAATTACCAATGTAACTTTCATTTGTATTTGAACAGCGATTGCACTTCCTTGAGAGTCAGGTTTTGGGTGTTTTAATTGTAGTCCTGAAGATTTGAGAGGATAGAACACCTGTGATCAGTCTAATGTGTAATGACAATGCGCATCAGAAGGAGTTTAGCTGCTGTCAGGGCATGGGAAGATGGCAAGCCTGTGGATGGGGGATTTGGAACCGTACATTGACAAAGCTTTTGTGAGCAGGGCCTTTGAGACAATGGGCGAGCTGGTGCAGAGTGTGAAAGTAATACGGCACAGAATTACTCGCTGCAACAACACCAGGAGGAGCCTGAAGCTGACGGAGAAAACGTCAGCGTTCAAAGCCAACAGGACTTACTTAAGCAGCCACCTTTATAACCAGTAGTCTAGGATCTCCTCAGAAACCTCTCCAGATGGTGGGATGCACCTATGTTCACGGGTCCCCACACAGTTGAAGCAGTGACTGAGAGAGCTGTCAAATTAATTG
Organism: Ambystoma mexicanum; assembly: GCF_040938575.1. Taxonomy (NCBI): domain Eukaryota; kingdom Metazoa; phylum Chordata; class Amphibia; order Caudata; family Ambystomatidae; genus Ambystoma; species Ambystoma mexicanum. The sequence continues at coordinate 436,939,779 of NC_090940.1, forward strand.
GGAACATTTGGAATAATTTAGGCAACATCAAGCCCTACAAAGCTGCAGCCTCACCTGGCACCAATCGACAGGGCCAGCGAACCTCAACAAGAAGAGCAAAGAGACAATTTGGAAGCAGCACTGCCGAGCAGAGGACACCCAATGGTTACTCGCTCACGAGCAGCAGTGTTAGGGCAAGGACTTCCTACTCGTCCAGAGTGAGGGTACCCGTCTGTTATTTTTCTTTCCGCATACATTCATCGTTAAAGTGAGACTGATTTTATTGCATTTCTTCCATGCTGCCCATTGATTATCAACCTGATACCTTCCAAATTTGTCTAATTTATCAGAACATCCAACAGATTTCCAAGCACGTTTTCCTAATGTGTGTTATATCTTCATAGCTCACCCACAACTGTGTGTGCACCTTGCCGAATAATAGCAGCAGATACCTCCATCTGCTCTGAATAACTCAAGTGGTGCCTTTTCACCCACTGAATTGTATCATTGGATGTACACTATCCTGAATGCCAGCCACAGCTCTGTTATCACTGTTTGACCCCCCTGTGCTTTTAACATTGTTTACTGTCACTACCAGACACAGTGTGCCCATCCGTTATAACCTACTGTGAATCACCTCTGTAGCCTCTATGCCTATTACCTACCAACCTAGCCGAGTGCACTCACAAGCCACCAGCTAGAGGGTACCTCAATTAGAATCTGCCTCTTTATACATTATTCTACATCATGAGCATCACAGCCCATTGCCTGCTAATCTACACATATTTACACATGTTTATTGTTCATCACCCACCAATACATATAGGTAACCTACCTATAGCAGTCTAGAAAGCTTCACCTAACTCCACCTGTACATCACCAGCCACCCCTTCCATTATGGAACGCATCTATCCGAGTCCGTCAAGCGGGCTTCAAAGCAACCCATGCAGTCTACCATGCAGAAACTCCAGACTTAGAGCAAGACTCTCGAGACTGCATGAGCCATTGACTAGAACCCTACCCCCTGGCAATATAAGATCGCCTAACGAGAAAGCATATAGCCCTCCCATCAAAACCCGGAAGCTCATAACAACTCCTACTAAAATAAAACCTACCCATTCTACCACAACCCTCCCCCTTCATAGGCGGATTAATCAATGCCAGATCCATGACTGCTCATGCCACGGATATCCACGATTTGATTTCGGCCGACAATCTGGACTTTCTCGCTATCACAGAGTCCTGGCTGCAGGACGCATCAGGACCCCTGCTTTCCCTAGCAATCTCAGATGGTTACACCATAGTGAGACAGGACAAAACTAATATGAGCGGCGACGGCATTGCCATCATCACTAAAACTAGCCTAGGCATGAGAACCACACCTACTATAGTGTCTGAATCATGTGAAGCGCTTTCCATCAAACTTCCTCTAGTTAACTCCCAGACACTGACCATCCACCTCATCTATAGACCTCCCGGACCCATAGGGACATTTGAAGAGGATATCCATAATCTACTTTCTAACAATCTAAAAATGTCTTCACAACTACTTTTCCTAAGGGATTTTAACCTGGGCTACAATGACCCCCTAGACAAAAACGCCACCAACATTGCCAATATTCTGTCTGATCTGGTATAGCTCAAAAAACGCTCGAACCCACTTGACCACTTTCTTGTGTCCTTCGAACTATCCACTTCTAGACCATCCTCACCAGCACTTATCTTGGCCTTGCCTTGTCCTACAAGAAATAAAAAGAGTATCACCAAGGAGAAAGTGATTCCAGCGATCCTACCCATCCTTAACCAACTAGTGGATCATTTAGACCCTGAAACACTCGTCGATGAGTACAACAAAATCATGTTAACCACCCTTGACAACATCGCCCCTCTAAAACTCAGACCGAGTAAACCCAAAGTCATTTAAATAAATGGTTCACCCCATAACTAAAAGATCTACGACTTCTCAAAAGGGGCTGTGAAACAGTATGGAGGCTAACCCCCTCAAAAGACCACACAAAAATAAACTTATGGAAATCTCCTCCTGTTACAAAAAGGAAATGTATCTGGCTAAACAAAACACTTATAACAAGCGTATATCCAATGCCAATTCAAATATGAGAGAACTGTTCACTATCCTCAAGGAACTAGAGTCCCCCCATCCCCATCCCGGACACATGCTCCAAAGACAAAACTTGGTGTTTTGATATCCAACAAGCACTCTCAAACAAAATAATTATGCTCCAAAAGAAAATATCTAAGAAGAAAGTCACACTTAGCCAACCATCCCAGACCAATAACGTAAACACAGTCCCACCATCAAAGGATCAGGACCTATCTGCACGATTCATGTTCTTAAAAACCTCTACTCTTGAGGTGGAGAAGGTCATCCTCTCTCTTAAGCCATCCAATTGCTAGGGCGACTGCTGCCCTGCCCAGCTCATAAAAGATGCTGCCAGAGATCGTACCCCATTTATTTCAAAACTTGTCAACGCCTCATTCGCGTCAGGCATTGTTCCAACCAACTTAAAACAATCTTGGGTACTGCCTTTGCTTAAAAAGCAAACCTTAGACCCTCTTATTCCCACAAACTACAGTCCAATCACGACAGTACCTTTTCTGCTTAAAATCCTGGACAAGATTGCTTATAGCCAGATTCAAAAATGCTTAGAACAACATAAGCTCCTAGGAGTACGTCAATCAGGATTCCGGCCCCAACACGGCACTGAGACTGCCCTCATCGACTTGAAGGCACAAATAGATGATTTACGAAAGGTAAAATGGCTCTCCTCTTGATGCTGGATCTGTCGGCTGCATTCGACCTCGTGGACCACGGGGTCCTTTGCAGTTACCTGGACTCAGCTGCACACTTTTCTAAAGAGGCCATAACCTGGATTGAGTCTTTCCTCAGCGACAGGACGATGAGGGTGTTTTCCCCCTCGGTAGCAGCCGACCCGATCCCCATCTTGTATGGAGTCCTGCAGGGCTCTTGTGTCTCCCCCACCTTATACAACATATTTACTAAGCCCCTTTTTGATGATCTGGACCATCTTGGTATCACCTACACTAACTATGCAGATGATACCCAGATTCTCCTCCCTCTTTCTGGGGATTACAACAAGGATTTGTCCTTGGTAAATAGGGTGTATATCATCATCCAGGCATGGATGGCAACCCATGGACTATGCCTGAATGATGATAAAACAGAGCTTATCATCCTGGGGACTCATTTCAACCTCAAGAAATTAGGCCAAGATTACTCCTCATTTGTGATTGATGGTAATACCATCAAGTTGTCCAAGGAAGTGAAGACGTTTGGGTTCTATCTGGACTCCACCCTCTCATTCGACAAACAGGTGAAGTCCATGGCATCTGCCACTGCTTACACTTGTAAGCTCATTAGAGCAGGCAAACACTTTCTATCAGACAATAACTGCATTATTTTAGCCAGAGCCCTGATTCTATCCAGGCTCGATTACTGCAATGTCCTTTACATTGGTGCCAATAAATCCATCATCCACAGAATACAAATTCTTCAAAACAACGCCCTGCGTGCTGCTCTCGGCGTGCCCAAAAGATCGCATTTATATCCAATATCATGCGCCAAAATAACTGGCTCTAGACCCAAAATAAAATCCATCTAAAAACTGCATCCCTTGTTCACAAAGCCCTGAACAATGCCGCACCTAGTTATCTTACGGACAAATTCCTAACCAGGAGTTCCACTAGACCAGCAAGAACATTTAATGCCAATAGCCACATTATACCAAGATTCAGGTTGTCTAAGGCTGGGGGAGGAAGCTTCCAGGTCCGAGCAGCCCAACTCTGGAACTCACTACCCCACCCTTTACGTGAGGAGCAGCCCTTTCTGAAATTCAGATCCAAGTATATCAATTTCCTGAAAGCTGCTGACAACTAGCCTACCAGCACTTACTTAGTCATGCAACCTCCGAGAGTAGATATGCTAAATACCACCTAATTGCCGCCCATGTGTACATATTCCCCTTCTGACTAGTGATTGATGTCCTGCCAAAGCTTGTATAGATGCCGGCTTCGTTTATTCTGTATTTGACCCTCTTTGGTCAGTGCATATTTTGCCTGTATGTAACCTGTACATAACTGTATATTCATGTACATTATTGTATATTACCCGCAACCTTGTAATTTAAGCTTCGCATTGTCTGTACTGCTGCCTCCGGCTACCTTCGGGTTTGGTGCACATTATAACTGAATAAAACAAACAAACAAACAAACTCATCCTTGAGCAAAGACTCTGCTGCCATTGACCATTTATAGTAATGTACACCATTGACTGCAAGGTTGAATGGATGTAAACTAGACTGTGCATAGTCATCATTTTACACACTGTTTTTATAATTAGAGTGTAAATTAAATTAGAAGTCTAAAAAGTATCTGCCTCCGCATGATTATGCACACATCAACGGAACTTTGAAAAATACAATTGTGCAATACTGGTTTGCTTTCACTGGAAAAAAGCATAACTTGTTGAAAAATATGAATTTTCAATTGCAACTTAGTCTTCCATCTTATTAATTATACAATCCTAAAATTCTGGGAAAACATGGACAGTGCTTCTGAAGCTGAATGGAAAGAAACCATTCCTTTTATCACAGTGTGTAGTTTATTTTTTTGAAAGGCTTCAGAGAAATACATTCTGTTTCAGAGGTGGCTTGCAATTACATCCGTGTAGATACACATCAAAATAATCCTTCTGGTTTTTGTCAATTAACCTGACCTTTACACTGCCCTCTGCTCTAAACCTGTGTGTAAATGTACCCAGGAAAATAATAAAGCTGTCGTATTTACAAGATTTTCATGCATAAAAAGACCTGGTACCCGCCTTATCTGGAGGCCTGCTCCCACTACTAACTATATCCTTGACTCTTATCAGGCCTTTGTCGATAGTCTAAAGGCTACGTTTCATAGGCAGGAAATTGCGGTTTCATCACAAGAACAACTTCTGGATTTCAAACAAGGGTCCCAGGATGTCCTAACATATATTACGAGGTACAACCAGAATGCAGCCGACACCGCATGGCCGGATGATGCATTGATTACTTTATTTAGAAGGGACCTTTCGGAGGAATTGAAGGATGAGATATCCAGGGTTCCTTGGCCTGCCAATCTAGCAGAAATGATCGCCTTAACAATGTAATTGGACTACCGTCTTCAGGAGCGGCATTCTGAATGGAGATGGGCTTGAGCAGTGAGACAATCAGCAGACCCTTCTCGAATGCCCCCAAAAGCCATTGAACAAGATGAACCCATGCAATTGGGGTTTACTCGAGGTCCTTCATCATCAGAAGAAGGAAAACAAAGAACATTAGGTCTATGTATGTACTGTGCCTCAAAAAAACATCTGATATGTGAATGTCCCATAGCTCCTCCTAGAAAACAGGGAAACACTGATTCCTGATCATAGAGTGAACAGCAATCTGGGAATGGGCAACTAGGTTCCCCTGAACAAGTATCTATTTCTCAACCATTATCCTCCTTGAATCATACCATGGTGGTTCTTAAAGTGATCTTACATTTCTCCAATCTGAAGATACATAACGTTCCAGCATTAGAAGACTGTGGAGCCACAGGGCTCTTCATTGATGATCAGTGGGCTAGTAGCAAAGGTATACCTCAGATTTCCAAAGATATCTCTATTCCAGTGGATGGAGTAGATGGCAGTCCCCCGGCTTCAGCCTTCAGGACCCATTTGTGAACAAACGATACCTCTTCAAATGTGCGTAGACTCTCATTGTAAACAGAGCACGTTCAACATGATCGAAGCCGCCCATTATCCAATAATACTAAGTATACTCTGGTTGCGACAACACAACCCCTTTTTAAATTGGGCTGCATGCTCCCTCTTCCTGGGTTCTGAACATTGCGTAACACATTGTCTTATTTTTTTTAATTTTTGTATTTAGTGCATTTGGTTAAACAAGAAAAACCTTTAGCACATAGAAAAAGAAGACACAAATAACTTATTACATTATATTAATACCAATGATTTCAAAAACATGCATCATAATGTCATATTAACACTCAAATTCATTAAAGACGTACTCCCTATGTTATTTTTATAACATTAATGCTCCAATTCCTGACAATAAATATGATTCAATTTGTTAAAATTATACAACTAATTAAATCATTAAAATGCAATTACAGTAAAAACCAACCTCATCTCATAGTCAGCAAACTTATTTCATAGGTTCAATAGTAAGCTTGAATAATAATAATGCTTTCTTCCAAACATAAAAAGAGTCAGCTGTCATCACTATGAACTCTGGTCTATAGATACAGCTCCAAAACTGAACAGTCTCAATAAATATGACTGAATTTTATAGCGCTTCAAATTTAGTTTAGGACAGGAGGTAAGAATATGTTGTGAAGTTTCTACTGACAGATTACGTAGTCAGCATCTTCTATCCTCATATGCCGTCCCTACCCGACTACCAATGTGCTCCATTGTGGGAAGTATGTTATATTGCATATAAGCAATGCATCTTCTCAACTGTCTACTGCACATTTTTGCAAGATAGGTACAGGGTAAATTGGGATAAAAACCTTGAGTACTATAAATTGCATAATTTTTGTTTCTGTGGAGGCAAGTTAAATCATTGTCTAGATCCCAGACCTAATTTCTATTTTACAATATTGTCAATGCATTCGGGAGATCCACCAAATACTCCATGGAAAGTCCCAATTTATTCAAATGTGTTGTCACCGAATCCTGAAGCTCCGACAGGAAAACGTTAGTTTGTTCACGACAATAAGCCTAGAAATGAATCCCAATAATGCTTTAGTTGTGATTTGAGGTGGATACGGGGAGATTATACATTTACAACGAGAAAATAACCACAAAGATCTCAGGGAGGAAAGCCTGAGCTGTAGTCTTAGTGCCTCCACTGTGACCGAAGATGGGACTCCCAGTATAGAGTGGAGAAGCTTACCTGCCAATTTTTCCAACCATCTTGTTTTTAAGTCAGGTAGTACCAAAAGGACAAATAAGATTCCTGGGACAATACTTGCCCTATAGATGTTAATATGTCCTTCAATATGATGTCATCCCTTATTACTAACAAACTTTTTTTATCACCAACCATTTCCTCCAGAACTTCGCGGTGACAATGTCACCATACAAATTACATTTCAGGGAGGATTAAATTGGAACCCCTAGATAAATGTATCTACCACTACAGGTGGTTTCCGAATAATCCTCCATGTAAAATAACACTTTTTGCTGTGTCTCCCCTCCAATTATTACAACATTGGTTTTGGAAGTATTAATTCTGAGATTATTTTTTGTCTATATGAAAATAAAGCGTCTATTGAATGTTGCAAACCTATAGGGGTATGATCCAGCAAAACTGGATCATCAGCGTAGCCAAGCCACACCATTGGCTCACTGCCGATTGAGGGTGGAAAACTACGAACAGCTCTAATAGCGATGTCCAAATCAGAAATGTATACATTAAAAAGCAGGGGTACAAGAACACACCACTGCTTTCAATTTTGATTTATTGGTATGTTTTGCGTTACAATTACATCCTTTTTAATGCGCACGGCGACCAATGTATCAGAATACAATGCTTCAAGCAGAAATAATAATCTGGCATCAATTCCCCACTGGAACAATTTTTCCCATATAATGGGCGCAAGACTGTATCAAGAGCTTTGGAAAAATCCACAAAGCATAGATATAATTCTTTGGGTCTAACACCTACAGTCTCGGCCATGGCACAATGCAGAGCACAAATATTGTGTAGGGTGTTGTGGTTTTTTCAGAATCCTGTATGGAAGTTGTGCAACAGGCCATTACTCCCGGCCCATTTATTCAACTGTTTTAACAAAAAAGTGGAGAATGTCTTTCGACTGGTGTCAATCATTGCAAGTAACCTATAGTTAGCAGTAACACACAGCTTCTCTATCTTAAAAACTGTCACTAGAATGAACTCCCGCCAACTGGTCTGGATAAACCCAGCTACCATGATCTCATGAAAAAAACGTTCCAGGACATATGCCCAGAAAGTGGGATTTGCCTTGATAACATTAGCAATACTATTATGGCCAGGGGCCCTTGAGCTCTTAAATCTTTTAATGATGTCCAGAATGTCGCTAATCTCAACGGCAATATCCTCATTAAAGGAAGGGATCCACTTTTCAGTTGACGAGGGGAGAAGCTCAGGGTCATAATATAACTGTGTTATAGCTCTTATCCAAACGGCCTACGGTATTGAATTTAGGTCCTGGGGGTTTTGGGCCGTGGTAAAGTTTCTGATCGATGCCCAGAATTTCTTATTATCGTTACCTGTTAGCAGTTTATATAGAAATTTCCAATTGGCATTAGTGCTAGAATATGTATAGGACATAAGCCAGTTGTATTGAGTGGCAATTCTAGCCAATGTTCTTGCTTTATCCTCACTGGATATCAAACTGTTCTATTGAATCTGCTTCTTTTAGTCTGGCAATTTGCTCCTTTAAGAGGCCATTGAGGTGCTCACAAAAGCTGTTTGCTTTTGGATGATAAGCTGATGAGAATGTGTGCTTTATACCCAACAGGATAGTGACATGCTTAAATATCTAATTTACAAAATGTGCACCATTGTCTGAGCTGAGCACTTTGCACACTCCCCACCTTGGAAATACCTCATGTACAAGGAACTTTTCAGCACATGTGGCATCTGGATATGTGCATGGACCTTCTTCAATCCATCGGGAAAAGGGACATACAATCACTAGCATATACTTGTAGCCATTACAAATTTGGAGCATTTCTACATAGTCCATGAGCATATGCTGAAAAGGTCCAGTAGGACAGGGTATTGCTCCTCTCACTGTTCGCAGAGTATAGGCAGCAGGGAACCTCTGGCATGTCAAACAATTTACAACAAAATTAGCAATGTGTTCTGCCAAAAACTGACAAATCAGTCCTCAGAAATCTGTACTGCAAGACACTGGGCCTCATTCTGAGGTGGGCGCAAAGGGATACCGGGCACCGGTAATGACACCGGTGCCGGTAATCCATTTGCGCCCTATTCCAAGGTCCCTTAGCGGGTCCCTCCCTTAACGCCTGGTTTTACGAGGCGTTATGGACGGGACCCGTTAAGGGATACCGGGGTCAATAACGGTACCGCAATTTGCAGTACCGTTATTGACACCTTCCCCCTTCCCATTGAGCCCTATGGGGGCTCAAATGTGAATGGGGAATGGCTTTTACAATGGGGATTTACTGGTCCTGCCAAGGTCAGACTGGACCGGTAAGTCCCCATTGAACGAGGGCGGACACGGTCCCGTTATTGGTGCTAGTCATGGCGCTAATAGCGTCATGAATAGCACCAACCTCGTAATGAGGCCCACTCTCTTGATGTGTGTGCTGGGTAGTGCAATTGGCCTAGTGCTACTGTAAGCAGGCCTAGGGGCATGACTGGTTTCCCGGTGCTGTCTTGCCTCCACAGCGCATCTGTGGGGGACAATGCGCACCACCCCTTTGTTTCCATAACTCTTCAGGTGTCGCCTTGCTTCCTTCTTTTGATATCAGCTTGTCTATAAATAGGACTTCTTCCTGGCAATATTGCATTTTCTCTTTGTCAACTTTATACCCTTTCTCCGCCAATACTATCGTCGGCTTAACTGAGTCTGTGTTGCTGCACACTACAATGTCATCTACATATTGTATTACTGTGCTGTCAAGTTGTACATTTCCCAAGTCCATCTGCATCATTAGGTTAAAGACTGAAGGGAATTCACAGTACCCCTGGGGTAACCGAGAATGTTTTAGTTTAATTCTGCGGTGAGTAAACAAAGTCGAATTCTGCAATTCTTCATGCAAGGGGATGGAAAGAAAGCATTCTTTAAATCAATCACCGTGAAATATTTAGCTTTGGACGGGATGTTTCATAATATTGTGGCTGGGTTTGGAACTCTGCCTCAACAGTATTATTCAGGGGGCATAGGTCCTGGATAAATCTCCACGACCCTCCTGCTGTTTTTTTCACTGAATTCACAGCCATGTTACATGGGGATTCGGAAGGCACTAATATCCCTTGTCGCATTAAGTCAACAATAGTTTCATAGATACCTTTGTCAGCTTCCTTTGACATGGGATATTGTGTTACCCGTGGTAAAATAGCTCCTTTCTTTAATTTAATTTAATGTTGACTTCGCCTACTCCTTTCAACAGACCAACGCCATATGGACTGCTGATCCACAATGTGCTTGGTGAGTATGCCAAATCCTTCTGGAGAAAGGACGGTACTTTCTTTACTAGTGACATTCTCTGAGGTATCTCCCGATTTAATTTTTAACTGATATGTAAGACTTATATTAAATATCACTTTGTCATCTGAGTCGTCATCTGTAAACAAGCTTTCATCTGGTAAGTTAGTCAATCTATGTCCTTCAACAAGAACTATCACTGTTTCACAGTTTGCTGCCTCTTTCATCAATTCCATGTAAAATGACTCTGTCTACCCACACTATTGCTGCTTTTTACTCAACTTTAATTATATGCCCTTCCTTCACGTCCATGGGAACTTGTAGCTGACACAAAAATGTGGTGGCTCACCACAATAGTCTGTCTTGTATTCTCAGAAGTCATGCTATCCATATGTTTACCTGGTAAAGGAATACTTCTAGTTTAATGTTACTTGTCTTTGTGCTTTCTCACCATAAAATGCTGTTATGAATTCTTGTGCATTCACATAATGGATCCCGTGGGCAGAACATACTATCTCCTGGTCTTTAAATGATATTGTCATGTTTAATTTACTCATCAAGTCTCTCCCCAGTCAGTTCACTGGTGTTTTGCAAGTATACAGCAATGGCACAGACATGTCGTGTTCTCCTCTGGTAATGGGTAAAGCGTCTGTAAAAGGAACCATGGTTGTCACTCCAGAAAATCCTTGTGTGTTCATGGCAATGCCTGACATTGAAAACCTTCCCTCTTTCGCACAATATCAAGTTAACCCCGTATCTACTAAAAAGGAAAATGTTGGAGACCTCTAGGTGGCGCGGGAGAAGATGGCCGCATAGGCAAGTAGCTCCCTCTCTACGCAACAGATGAAGAGATGATATAGAGCTTTTTTCCACCCTTAAATACGAAAGAAGCAGTGTCGGAGAGCATGTAACGGCAGAGGGAACCTGAAGAGCTAGTGGCTGACTGAGTGTGGAGTGGCACGAGGACGGAATAGCAGCACAAACAAAGAGACGTGAAGGGAGAAGGGCGAAGAGGAGTGGCGTGGAACCCGACGCTGCCACACCAGAGCAAAGCTATTGCGTCGTACACTGGAGGCCTAGTGAGGACTGAAGGAGCCATTGCAGGCTGCAAAATGGTGGACAGCTGAGTGTGCACACAAGGCACCGAAATAGAAGGGCAGAATCTGCCGAACCCCTGGAGAGACGTGCGGCTGAAAGGCAAGCTGCAAGGAGGACTGAGCTGCGGAGTAGCAGTAGCCCTAGAGGAGGCTGCAGCATAGAGGAGGCAGACCGGAAGAGGCGCTGGGACACCGATGGTACGATCCACACATCCCGCCCCGCCAAGTGAAGGGAGACCCCACTGGAGTGGTGCAGAGAGGCACAGGAGTGCAGAGGAAGCACCTGGATAGACCAGGGTGGTCAAGCAGGTGTCATGCTGAGGCACAACCTTAACCCAAGTATGTCCGGGCCCCCCCTCCCTCCCTGTCACCCCCACCAAGCAACAAACTCACCGGGGGGCAGAGGACTGAACAGACGAGGAAGGCGGGGTGAGGTGGAACCCCCGGAGGCAAGTGCAGTGGGACGCAGACGCGGCCCCAACACCTCGCAGGGCACATAACGATCCCACGTGGGAATAGATCTGCAGGAAAAGAGGATCTGACAACAGGGGGAGGCCCCTATCCTCGTATGGAGAGTGGCCTACTCCCACAGGTGGTCCCCTGCTACACAGGTGTAGTATCTCTTGAAATTGGGGAGAAACAAGGTAAAGGGTGAAACCCACCCCATGCTGGAGCAGACTGGAACAGTTCAAAAGTGACGGCGTGGCCTGAGCAAAGGGCGAAAGACACCAGAGCCCCCCATGCTTCCAAATCATAGACTAAGCAAACAATAGTGGGCCACAACGGTAAAAGGCACTGCAGCCAGGAGAGGCCCACAAGGCTGACAGAGTGGGGGTGACGCAGGAGGCCACCCGCAGGGAACAGCCAGGGGAAGCAACAACAACCCAGTCAGAGGCATGGAAACAAGGTGGGGGAGGCCTCTACAGTAGAGCACGCTCCCCAAGCCCACGACATCCCAAACACATGCGGACAAAGAGGGGAGAGGACCACACGCCAGGCACGGCAGACGACCTAGCACTCACTGGGCTGAACGCGGTAAGAACGGAGATCTAAACAAGATGCATAGTGACTGTGCGGGTAGGAAAGCATATCAGCCGCCCAGCTGCGGGGAGCCAACAAACGCATACCTTGACGAAAAGGTACGAGAGGGAAGTGACTACATGCAGATGGCACATTGCAGCGAGACACAAGTGCAGCAGTGAGAAGGGGGAAAGTGGTGAAAGACTCCAAAGCCAAAGGACGACGCGCTGAGAGGCCAGGTGGGTGAGCAGACGGAGCAGATACAAAAAGAGTGGCCTGAACGGACAGGAAGGAACAGGAAATAATCTCCCAGCATGAGAAGGATACGGAGGAAGGAGATGGGGGAGAAGAAAAGGGGTGACGGGTGGAAAAGTGGCACTAATGGATGGAGGAAAGCCACAATTAGGGAAACCAGGAGGATCTACGATGAAGACTCCAGACGTGAAAATTATGTTGGAAGTGGACCTGTCACGGTTCTCAACAAAAGAGGACTCAGGGCATATACTAGCAGAGATCAAAGCCCTCATTGGCCGACCTGACCGGCAGAATAACCACATTGGAAAGTAACGTAGGAAGCCTCGAAGACAATCAACTCAATGCAGACATGGTTGAAATGAGGCTGGATGCCAGGCTGACGGAACTGGAGCTAAGAGAGGAGGAAGTGATGCTCAAAATGGATGACTTGGAAAATAGAGAAAGGCGCAACAACATAAGGATACCTGGGCTCAAAGAAATGGCGAGAGAAACCCCAAGTCAAGTGGAAGAAAAAGTGCAGGTTATAGTTCATCATCTTTTTGAAGCGGAAGGCGGAAAGCAGGTGCAGCTTGAAAGAGCGCATAGAGGAGGGAAACAATTTGGAAGTGGCTCCGGCTCCATAGTGGCCAAATTCCTAAGCTACAAGGATAAGACCGATGTCCTGACCAGGGCAAAACAACAGAGGGAAATAGACTTCGAAGGCTCGAAAGTTATGATCTATCAGGACCTGTCCAACCTTACACTCTCTAGGCGTAGAGCCTGCAGACCCCTAACAAAGTGGCTATGAGAAAAGGGCATCCGGTATAGGTGGGGGTATCCCTTCTCACTGCAGTCTAGATGGAAGAAGTGGACTACCGTACAACATCAGTGGATGAAGCGGAGCAGGCCCTATGTCATCTCACAGCGTACATGGACTCAGCACCAAGGAGCCCCCAGGGCCCGTCTGTGATGCTAGAAATGCATCAGAGGGACAGGGCCTCTGAACCCTTGTCCTTTACTGTTTTTTATCGTGTGTTCTGTCATGTTTTCTGCCCAGGAGTCCATGTGGGACTCTTGGCAGTGCAGCTCTCTTTTGGTTTGGTGAACAGACCCATGGGATACCCTTATGGCACCCATGGGTAGGGGTACAACCCTGTGCCCCTAGTGTATGTTTTCGGGCACCTGCGGGTAGCCCACAGAGCAGGGTATGGGCTGGTGGCAGCTCCATGCTGAAATTGACAGGTGCTCTGGGTGTCCTCCATTTTGGGATACCCAGGCCCTGCCATTGGAATCAGTTGATTCCTGATGGAAAACAAGATGGCCCCTGTGGCCTCTTGCTTTCTATTGCCTCTTACCTTGTTTTCCCAAAGTCCTGGGAAGCCCTGACTCTGTCCCTTCCCCCTGACTGGCTGTTGGGTGGAAGTTCCATATATGGTGTTGTTGTGAAGGCCCAGCTAGACTGACTGGAGCCTTCCCATTCACTGTATGTTGTGGGTACCTCCTGTGGGTGGGACCTGGGTGAAGGGAGTGGGTGACCAATATACACTCCTTGTTGTGGTTGTCTGGTTTCTGGCATGTGAGACAAAGACTGAGACAGCCCTGCCCGAAACTGGCCTGAATGCAGTGTGTAGTGTTGAATGGCTGGGTACTTGTCCCAATCCACATTCCTTGTTGTGAGTGTCTGAAAGGGAGGAGTGTGGCCTGAATGCACTGTGTGCCTGATTGGCTGACTGACTGCATGAATGCCCTTCTGTGTGATTGGCTGCTGTGTGTGTGCCAGCAGTGTGGATGAGAGACAGAATAGTATATCTGGGGACCTCTCACCACTGGAAATTGTTCAGAAGCGTTCAGAAGCTGAGTCTCCACTCAAGAGTAACTGGAACTGCTGACCCTCGACGCCCAGCTGGAAGAAGAAGACTTGCTGCTGCATTTGCTTCGACCGATCCGAAGGCTGCCGTGTTCGTCGAGGACTGACCCGAGAGAGGACCTGGTAAGGCGCCCTCTTCCCGTGCTCCGAGGGACCATCGAGCACAGCTGAATCTTCGCCGAAGCTCCCTGGACGCCAGACCATCGAAAGGTTGCCGACCGGAGAAGGGGACTGCCGAGGAGACCGAAGTAAAGCACCCGGACCTCGACGCTGTCGAAGTCCATTGCCGTCGACCAGGGTTCGCAGGTCTGTGTAACCGCTGGAGGCCCGTCGAAGTTGTGTTGCCCAGCCGTGGGAACCACTTGACGCCGTGCCGCCGACGACCGGAGCCGTCCGCTCCTTGCCTAAGAACATTCGAATCGAAGGACTCCCTCGTCCGCACCGTCGACCGCTTTATCCTGCCGGAGAAAGTCGAGGAGGACCAACGCGCCGAGGAGAATCCGCCGGTGGGTTTCCCGCCACCTCACGACCCCAAAGACTCGAGCGACTCAACGCCCTTGCTGGGCCACCGTCATTCACAATCTTTGCGGTCCAGAACTAGTGTCGCCGAGGTGCCCCGCACGCCTCTTCCTCGCAGGACGCCGACGTCTCGACGCCGACGAGCACCGCTCGGATCGAAGCCTGCCGCCTCATCGACGCCGTTCTACCCTGTTTGTTGTCGGACGTTCGACGCCCAGTGTCTCCCGCTTGAAAGGGAAGGCATTCAAGAAGGGCCGTCGATTCCCCGACACCGAACACCGAGTTCCTCGACGCTTCTCGACGCCTCTCGACGATCCGTGACTCCTGCTTTAAAGGGGGTCATTCAAGAAGGATCTGTCGACGCCTCTTCGAAGAACTCGACTCCACCAGGTACATTGGGGGGGTAAAAACATTGTAGGAGAGAATAAGACTATTGAACAATATATGGACTGGGCTTGTGTTATATCTCTTTATTTTACAGGTTGCCCAAGTGGGGGGATCTCCACACAGAACTGTGTCCAGTAGCAAGGGCCAGTCTTCTGCCTATTGTTTCAACCCTCTGGTATCTCTCCTCTCTCTATTGCGGTTTCCTTCTTATTGATCTGCGTGCCATTTCTACAGTATTGTGAATGCACTGTTATGAGGTCTAATATTAGTGGTACCACTTTAGAATTGTAGATATTTACCATTACTGGTTTTCCTGAGCACAAAGTGCGTTGTTGTGATAGGTGTACATAACCCTTGAATATTAATTATATAAAGACTGTGTTTTCAGTAATACAGTGTGTGGACATTCCTTTGTGGGGGCTTGGGGATACACTGTACTTAAGAACCAGCCTGCATCACCTCCTGAGAAGCTAGGCCTTGATTGCTCGTCCATCGCTACCGTAATAGAGAATCTTGGCTGGGGTCCTCTGTGCCTCTCCTCTACCATATAGAGAGCGGAAGTACAGACCCCCCCACCGGTCCTTACAAGCTGGTGGCAGCGGTGGGATGCTTATGGTTTTAAGACTCAGTGTATAACCGTGCCACTTACAAAATATCCGCACTTTATTAGATTAAGGTTTGGGTGTGTTCCAAATAACTGCATTACAAGCAATGGAGCCCATTGCGAATGGTAAATTGACTAGGATGAGCTTAGAGGCTCTCCAGAGTGCTTGTGAAGCCAGGGAGTTAGACTTTGTGGATAAGTCTAGGGCTGAGCTGATAGCTGCCCTGGTAGACTACCAGACTGATGGTGAAACACTTGATGAAGGGGGAGATGCAACCAGTGAGGACTCTGCCCCTGGGGTTGTCGCTGAATCTGTTTCTGAGAATGCCACCATTCCTGCTGCCTCTGTTCCAAACCCCAGCAATTCCATGGAACTTGAGTTATTAAGGATGAAATTGGCCTTTGAATATCGCAAGTTGGAAATAGAAGCTGAGCTTAAGAAAGAGGAGCTGGCACAGCAAGTGGAACTCAAGAATAGGGATCTTGCGCTCAAAGACAAGGACACTGAATGTCAGAGAATCCAGCTAGAGAAAGCTAGAGTGGAGACTTCAGCTAAAACCAGTGAGAGTGTCAGGTCCCCAGCCACCAAGTTTATGAAAGACTTGGTTGGTGTGTTTTTGGAGGGTTCAGATATCCTCCAATGGATTGAAGCGTTTGAAATGGCTTGTGCAATTCATGATGTGGATAAAAGAGATTGGGCTAAGTGTTTGTTAAGCAGAGTGCCTCAAACTGGATATGACTGTATTCTGAAGCTGAGTGTGGAAGAAAGGGGTCAGTATGAGTGTATGAAGTCTGCTTTAATTGCCAAGTTTGGCAAGACACCTACCCAATATCTTAAAAGGTTCAGGGATTTTAAGAAAAGAGAGAATATGTCTTGGGTTGACTGGGTGAGTGCTGCACACATGAACATGATGGGGTGGATTGATGGTTACAAGGTGAAAACTTTTGCTGAATTATCCCACCTGTTGTTTTTTGAGCATTTTTCTGAAGCCTGTTCACCAGAGCTGCGTCAGTATGTGGCTGACCATAACATTTTGGACCCCTTTAAGCTGGCTAGGTTGGCTGACAAGTGGGTCTCCCACCGGGTGTCCCCTAAGGACTCCAGTGGGAAGGACAAGGACAAAGAAAAGGGGACCTCTCAGAAAGCTGAGGAGTCCCAAAAGCAATCACAGTCGGGTAAACCAAAACCTTCCTCTCCTAAGACCCAAAAACCTAGTGGGGATAAGTCATCTGTGGGTGGGAATAAGAGTAGTGGTCCACCTGCTGCAAAGCAGGCTCCCAGTGGTTCCAGTACCGTACCCCGCACTCCTGGCACTTGTTGGGACTGTGGGGCCCTGGATCACAAAAGGGGTGACTCCAAGTGTAAAGGTAAGGCACTTGGAGTACAGGCTGTCAGCCTGAGCTACCCTTACCCCATGCCTGAGGTGGAGGCCACTGTCCTCCCCTCCTCTACAGGAATCACCTTTGGTGCTCCGGTGGAGATTTCCTTAGTGTCCCTTGGGGCCTGGGACCAGTACGCAGAAGTACTGGCGACTATCCCGCAGAACACCCGTAGGTTTTTGAGAAGTGTCCTCTTGAATGGCCAGCCTTCTACTGGCTTGAGAGACACTGGGGCAAGCATGACAGTGGTGGACAGGACCCTGCTCAAGCCAGAGGACTATGCAAGTGCTCCTCTGAGAACCACCAGCTTAGCTGGTGGGCCTCCCAAATTATCGCCTGTAGCCTTAGTCACACTCATGATTGGAGACAAGACAGCAAAGCTTCATGTCCTGGTTCAGGACAATGTCCCTGCTAACATTCTGTTAGGAAATGATCTAGTAGAGTTGGGGTTGATCTCGGATGGTCTTCCCATGACTGCGGCTGCGGTCACTAGGTCACAGGTGACACCGGGTCTGGCTGTGAGTCAGGTACCTGAGCCAAAGGCGAGGCCTAAGGCAAGACGAAGGAAGACCAAGAAGGCCACCTCTGTGGGGGGAACACCTTCTCTTCCTGCTGTTCCGACAGCACCCATTGGGATCCATGCTCCGGACGGGATGGGTCCAGTGAAAAACCCAAACTCAACTCCTGAGGGAGACGAGACAGAAGACTCTCCTATGGGAGAGGTTCTCAACCCGGAGGATCATCCCGACCTTCAATGCTTGTTAGCTGAAGGGGGACCCTCCCGGGCAGACTTCTGTAAAGGACAGAGAGAGTGCCACTCTCTCGAGGGTCTGAGGAAACAGGCCCTGTCCCAGGCACAAGGTGAAGTGCCTAGGACATTCAAGATTTATTGGGAGAGTGAGCTCCTTTTTAGTGAGTCCACTAAGCCTGAACCTGGTGCCCTCAAGAGGTTGGTGGTACCCCAGGTTTACCGGCCCTTCCTGCTGCAGTTGGCGCATGAGGTGCCCTTGGCTGGTCATCTTGGTACCAAGAAGACTAAGCAGCGGCTCTCTGCCCACTTCTACTGGCCCCGGATGGGAGTAGAAGTGGAGTCCCACTGCAGGACCTGCCCAACTTGTTAGTTGTCTGGCAAGACTGGAGGCAGGGTCATTGCCCCACTGCAGCCATTGCCAGTGGTTGGCACACCGTTCGAGAGGGTGGGCATCGACATTGTCGGTCCCCTGGACCCTCCCACTTCCGGTGGACATCGGTTCATCCTGGTCTTGGTTGATCATGCCACCAGGTACCCTGAGGCTATACCCCTTCGGACTATTACTGCCAAGGTGGTTGCCAGGGCTCTCCTGGGCATTTTTACCCGTGTTGGATTCCCCAAGGAGGTTGTCTCTGACAGAGGATCCAACTTCATGTCTAGTTACATGAAGACCATGTGGAAAGAGTGCGGGGTAACCTACAAGTTCTCCACCTCTTACCACCCCAGACCAATGGTCTGGTTGAGAGATTTAACAAAACTCTCAAGGGCATGCTAGGTGCTTTGGAAGAGCCCCTAAGGAGGAAATGGGATCTCCTCCTGCCATGCCTGCTGTTTGCTTACAGAGAGGTACCTCAAGAGGGTGTTGGTTTCAGCCCCTTTGAGTTACTCTTTGGACATCCCGTGAGCGGGCCCCTCGCCTTGATCAGAGAAGGCTTGGAAGCCACCCCTCCCGGTCCCGCTAAGCAAGTGGGGGACTATGTGTTAGGCCTCAGGCGGAGGATGACACAAATGATGGGTCAGGCAACAGCAAATCTCAAGGCCAGCCAGGAATTGAATAAGTACTGGCATGACCTTAAAGCTTCGCAAGTGGATTGGACTCCGGGGCAGGAAATCCTTGTGATGGAGCCTACAAAGCCTAGAGCTTTGGCCGATAAATGGACTGGACCCTTCCGGATAATCTCCAAGATGGGCGAAGTCAATTATCTGGTTGACATGGGTGCCTCTGGGGTAGCCCCTCAGGTATTCCATGTCAACAGGCTCAAGCCTTTCCACAGGCGAGCAGAGGTCTCATGTCTCTTGCTAGCTTCAGGGCAAGAAGAGGATGAGAGTGAGCCCCTTCCTGATTTGCTGCATAGCAACCCTCAGGATGGCTCAGTGGAGGGAGTGCGTCTCTCTCCAGATTTGACAACAGAGCAGCAGAGGGCCTGCAGGGCTTTGCTCCAGCAGTATGCCTCTATGTTTTCACTGACACCGGGCCTTACACCGTGGTGTAAGCACGAAATCGACACTGGTGACAGTGTGCCTGTCAAAAGCAGGTGCTACCGTATGTCAGATACCGTCAAGAACCACATCCAGGCTGAGGTCGCCAAGATGTTGGATCTGGGTGTTATTGAACCCTCAACCAGTCCCTGGTCCAGTCCAGTGGTCCTTGTCCCCAAGGCAAGTTCCCAGGCGGGTACCAAGGATTGGAGGTTCTGTGTGGACTACCGAGGAGTCAATGCCGTCACCAAAACTGACGCGCACCCATTGCCCAGGGCTGATGAGCTCGTGGACACCATAGGTGCTGCCAAATTTGTGAGCACCTTTGACCTTACCTCAGGCTATTGGCAAATAGCTCTGACGGACCATGCCAAGGAAAAGACGGCTTTCTCAACACCTGAGGGACTCTACCAGTTTAGGGTCATGCCTTTTGGGTTGAAGAATGCCCCTGCCACCTTCCAGAGATTGGTCAACCATGCGCTCAGTGGGCTGGAAGCCTTTTGTGTGGCTTACTTAGACGACATTGCCGTCTACAGTTCCACCTGGGAAGAGCATTTGACACATCTGGATAAGGTGTTGCAGGCCTTGAAAAGGGCTAACCTCACTATCAAGGCCACCAAGTGCCAGATAGCTCAGGGGAAAGTTACCTATCTTGGTCATGAGGTAGGAGGGGGTCAAATCCAACCTCTCTCCAGTAAGGTACAGGACGTACAGAACTGGGAGACTCCCACTACTCAAACCCAGGTGAGAGCCTTTTTGGGCCTCACTGGGTACTATCGCAATTTCATGGCAGACTATGGAACCATAGCTGCACCCCTGACAGCTCTAACTTCGCCCAAACAGCCTAGGAAGGTTAATTGGACCGAAGACTGTCAGAGGGCCTTTGAGGGCTTGAATGAAAGTCTGTGTAGGGCACCTGTGTTGTGTGCGCCTGACTACAGCCGACCCTTTATCGTCCAGACGGATGCCTGCGACACCGGAATTGGAGCTGTCTTGTCCCAGTTAGATGACAAAGGGAGAGAACATCCTATCATATTCATCAGTAGACAACTCAAGGGTAGAGAACTTAAGTGGGCTACTGTTGAAAAGGAGTGTTTTAGCATAGTTTGGAGCCTTAGGCGTTTTAGGCCCTACCTTACGGGGTCCACCTTCAAGGTCCAAACAGATCATAAGCCCCTGAAGTGGCTTATGCAGATGAAGGGTGAGAATCCGAAATTGCTCAGGTGGTCCATTAGCCTGCAAGGGCTAGACTTCACCATAGAGCACAGACCAGGGAAGAGTCACGATAATGCAGATGGCCTTTCCAGAAGGTATGTTCACCGTCTGGATGAGGGTGTCTATCCCGTGGGAGATTAGGCACCCTCCACCTCAGTCTGGGGGGGGCGACTGTGATGCTGGAAATGCATCAGAGGGACAGGGCCTCTGAATCCTTGTCCTTTACTGTTTTTTATCGTGTGTTCTGTCGTGTTTTCTGCCCAGGAGTCCATGTGGGACTCCTGGCAGTGCAGCTCTCTTTTGGTTTGGTGAACAGACCCATGGGATACCCTTATGGCACCCATGGGTAGGGGTACAACCCTGTGCCCCTAGTGTATGTTTTTGGGCACCTGTGGGTAGCCCACAGAGCAGGGTATGGGCTGGTGGCAGCTCCATGCTGAAATTGACAGGTGCTCTGGGTGTCCTCCATTTTGGGATACCCAGGCCCTGCCATTGGAATCAGTTGATTCCTGATGGAAAACAAGATGGCCCCTGTGGCCTCTTGCTTTCTATTGCCTCTTACCTTGTTTTCCCAAAGTCCTGGGAAGCCCTGACTCTGTCCCTTCCCCCTGACTGGCTGTTGGGTGGAAGTTCCATATATGGTGTTGTTGTGAAGGCCCAGCTAGACTGACTGGAGCCTTCCCATTCACTGTATGTTGTGGGTACCTCCTGTGGGTGGGACCTGGGTGAAGGGAGTGGGTGACCAATATACACTCCTTGTTGTGGTTGTCTGGTTTCTGGCATGTGAGACAAAGACTGAGACAGCCCTGCCCGAAACTGGCCTGAATGCAGTGTGTAGTGTTGAATGGCTGGGTACTTGTCCCAATCCACATTCCTTGTTGTGAGTGTCTGAAAGGGAGGAGTGTGGCCTGAATGCACTGTGTGCCTGATTGGCTGACTGACTGCATGAATGCCCTTCTGTGTGATTGGCTGCTGTGTGTGTGCCAGCAGTGTGGATGAGAGACAGAATAGTATATCTGGGGACCTCTCACCACTGGAAATTGTTCAGAAGCGTTCAGAAGCTGAGTCTCCACTCAAGAGTAACTGGAACTGCTGACCCTCGACGCCCAGCTGGAAGAAGAAGACTTGCTGCTGCATTTGCTTCGACCGATCCGAAGGCTGCCGTGTTCGTCGAGGACTGACCCGAGAGAGGACCTGGTAAGGCGCCCTCTTCCCGTGCTCCGAGGGACCATCGAGCACCGCTGAATCTTCGCCGAAGCTCCCTGGACGCCAGACCATCGAAAGGTTGCCGACCGGAGAAGGGGACTGCCGAGGAGACCGAAGTAAAGCACCCGGACCTCGACGCTGTCGAAGTCCATTGCCGTCGACCAGGGTTCGCAGGTCTGTGTAACCGCTGGAGGCCCGTCGAAGTTGTGTTGCCCAGCCGTGGGAACCACTTGACGCCGTGCCGCCGACGACCGGAGCCGTCCGCTCCTTGCCTAAGAACATTCGAATCGAAGGACTCCCTCGTCCGCACCGTCGACCGCTTTATCCTGCCGGAGAAAGTCGAGGACGACCAACGCGCCGAGGAGAATCCCCCGGTGGGTTTCCCGCCACCTCACGACCCCAAAGACTCGAGCGACTCGACGCCCTTGCTGGGCCACCGTCATTCACAATCTTTGCGGTCCAGAACTAGTGTCGCCGAGGTGCCCCGCACGCCTCTTCCTCGCAGGACGCCGACGTCTCGACGCCGACGAGCACCGCTCGGATCGAAGCCTGCCGCCTCATCGACGCCGTTCTACCCTGTTTGTTGTTGGACGTTCGACGCCCCGTGTCTCCCGCTTGAAAGGGAAGGCATTCAAGAAGGGCCGTCGATTCCCCGACACCGAACACCGAGTTCCTCGACGCTTCTCGACGCCTCTCGACGATCCGTGACTCCTGCTTTAAAGGGGGTCATTCAAGAAGGATCTGTCGACGCCTCTTCGAAGAACTCGACTCCACCAGGTACATTGGGGGGGTAAAAACATTGTAGGAGAGAATAAGACTATTGAACAATATATGGACTGGGCTTGTGTTATATCTCTTTATTTTACAGGTTGCCCAAGTGGGGGGATCTCCACACAGAACTGTGTCCAGTAGCAAGGGCCAGTCTTCTGCCTATTGTTTCAACCCTCTGGTATCTCTCCTCTCTCTATTGCGGTTTCCTTCTTATTGATCTGCGTGCCATTTCTACAGTATTGTGAATGCACTGTTATGAGGTCTAATATTAGTGGTACCACTTTAGAATTGTAGATATTTACCATTACTGGTTTTCCTGAGCACAAAGTGCGTTGTTGTGATAGGTGTACATAACCCTTGAATATTAATTATATAAAGACTGTGTTTTCAGTAATACAGTGTGTGGACATTCCTTTGTGGGGGCTTGGGGATACACTGTACTTAAGAACCAGCCTGCATCACCTCCTGAGAAGCTAGGCCTTGATTGCTCGTCCATCGCTACCGTAATAGAGAATCTTGGCTGGGGTCCTCTGTGCCTCTCCTCTACCATATAGAGAGCGGAAGTACAGACCCCCCCACCGGTCCTTACACCGTCCACGAGCACAGACCAGGCAAGACCTGCACCCGGCCCGCATAGAGAAGGGGACAAACGGGAAGGAAATATATGAGATTGAATCTCACCCTAAAAGACCCCCATAATGTCGGAACGACTGCCGGAGTCTGAC